>NW_028174866.1:2132251-2217251 GCF_963971535.1 Notolepis coatsorum
TTTTTCTCCCATCCCAATGTTAGTCGTTATGCCAATTCCCAATCCCCTTCCTGGTCGCTGCGCACCTACCCCCTACAGTCGGTCTGGGAGAGTGGAGGCTATCACATGCTTCCTCCAACACATGTGTAGCCAATCAACCGCTTCTTTTCACCTGGCAGCGCGGTGAGAGGGTGTAATGTGTGGGAGGATCACACTACCACCCTTAGATCCTTTCCTCGCTGAGCAGGCGCCCCGACCAAACTGTAGGAGTCACTGTTTACAACGACCAGGACCCACCCACCATCTTTCCCACCCCTAACACTGCCAATTGTGTTAGTACGACGGCCGGCCAAGCCGGAAGCAATGCCGAGAGCTGGGCTCGATACCAGTATATCCTGCGTTGGTGGTGAGCGCCTTGCCCACTGCGCCACCCAGCCGCACCAGGAAGAAAAGCCTTTTGAATTGTTTGTCAGGCAAGCAAAAATGTCCCTTTCACTCTCAAAGACCCTGAAGTGGAAAGTTGATGTGGAAAACCACAGCTATGAGTTTGTCCCCATCATCACATGAAGACATGGCACAAGCTGCATTCCATTCATACATTCATACATTCATACATTCATACACGAAAGACTGGAATTCGTTTACAGGGCCTGCACATAACAAACACCGACCATGGTCCTGAAACAACAACTAAGCGATAGTCACCTGTATCTCTGCCAATAATATATATTTTTAGATACATGAGTCATTCTACAGTAACGCACACTTTTGGAATAGCAACATGTCTTAAAATGTAGTTAATTTTCCTACATTTAAACTTAAGTTACAATATTGGTTAACCCTTTGACTTTATGAATCCACATAAATGAGAGCTTAATAATTAAAAGAATATATATTTACTTTGACTTAAAGAATGCTTGTGCCATCTTTTTGTCACTGGTGTTACCTCATGCCTTTATCAATATTAAAGTATTTTTAGAAATGTTTTTTTCATAATCTATTCTGCACATATAGTCAGAGACACAGTAGGATAATGATAATGCAAAAAATTTGGAGATTATGTATTTATATATTTTAATCAGGTTTGTGAAAAGTGTGTGACATTTGCTTATTAACACCATCATATCTTTGCTATAATAATAACTATTTGAAGGACAGTCATACAAATGTAATGATAGTATCCTTAACATCCTAACTCTTGAATGAAGCAAAGGTCAATTGATATAAATTCATTTACAAGTCAAATGTGACACTTTTGATTTCATATGACCCAAAAAAAACACAGTAACACCAGTGACACAAAAAAACACCAGTGACACAAAGAACACTAAAGATTGTTTTATTCAATATCAATTACTTATTTGAGATAGAATATAGTGTATTTAGTACAAAACCAAATATTATCACTGACATTAAGTCTAATAACTTTAGTTATTTATATATTTATATATATTTATATATTTATTTAATATATATATTATATATATATATTTGTTTATATAATTTATATTTATATTTAGTTGTGATCATGAAATGGGTACTAATGAGTTATATTGTATGCATAACAACTTCTTTAAAAGCTTTTACTAAAGCTTATTTACACAAGATAGTCACTGGTGTTACTGGTCGTCACTGGTGTTAATTCTGTATTTTACAAAATGGCAGCTACAGTCAAACCACATGTTGCTAATCATGCTAAACTCACTAAAATATGTAATTTAATCAATTTGTATTGATTATTGAGTATTGATATCTTCTTAAAAATAGGCCATACCAGTGACTCTAGCTAAATGTGTTATGGTTTGTAACCGACCCCAATCGCACAACACAAGACAGGTATGAGAGTAAGCCAAGAACTGGGCATTTATTGAAACACACAGAAAACGGCACTGTCCCTTTAAGGGAGAACACAAATTACTGGATAAACAAGAATGGGAAAAGGTACAGTGCCTTTAAGAGGCGAGCTGGCTAAGGGGAAGGCTAAGGGAAGGCTAACGGAACAGGGCCGGGGCAAGGGACAAGGCAGGAACAGGGAGGACTAGGAGGACTGGACAGGGAGGACTAGGAGGACTAGAGAGGGGAAACAGGGACAGAGGCCCGCGGAGGCAGGCTGGGGAAAGGGAGGACTGGAAGGACTAGACAGGGAGGACTAGGAGGACTAGACGGACTGGACGGAATGGACAGGGAGGACTAGAGAAAAACAGGGTAAGGCCTTGGAACAGGGCGAGGGCTGGAGCTGCATACTGGGACAGAGAAAACAGGGTAAGGCCTTGGAACAGGGCGAGGGCTGGAGCTGCATACTGGGACAGAGAAAACAGACAAAGCCTGGGATACAAGCGTTAATGAATGTTGCTGCTCTGCAGCTTCTCCCGGGATGGTTCGTCTGAGGAAGCAGACGGTGGACGTCAGAACCGCTCTGCAGATCTCTCTCGGCAGATCTCCGAGGGTGGTAAACGGGACCGAGAGGGAAAGAGGGAGCGGGTTAGCTCAGAGTACAGTTGGGAACAGAGCAGGTGACAGGAGAGGTGACTTGTCCCAAAAACAGAGTAATCCAAGTGACAGAATCTTCGGTGTAAATACACACTGTGAGTAACGTCCCAAACACAAATCCACGTGATAGAATCTTCGGTGCAAATAAACACTGTGAGCGAAGTCCCAAATACAAATCCAAATGATAATATCTTTGGTGTGTATACACACAGTGAGCAATGTTAAGGCCAAATATTATCCCAATGAACAATCCAAAAAGCTGACGCTGGGTGAGTGACAGTCTGACAAAAAGCAGGATATCTTCAGTGTCTTTAAACACACGAAAAACGAATAGGATCAAAGACAGTCAAAAAAACTCACCCAGGCGCTGTGCGTAAAGAGAGGAGGATCAAAACGGGGCGAGCGCGTCGCCACGGGAAACGGGTTGTCCAAGCGGAGGTCTGAGTGGTGCGCGACTGCTTGGAGTAAGCGCCGGTACGGAGGGCGCATCTGGCGCGGAGGTCTGAGTGGTGCGCGACTGCTTGGAGTACGCGCCGGTACGGAGGGCGCATCTGGCGCGGAGGTCTGAGTGGTGCGCGACTGCTTGGAGTACGCGCCGGTACGGAGGGCGCATCTGGCGCGGAGGTCTGAGGGGTGCGCGTCTGCTTGGAGTACGCGCCGGTACGGAGGACGCATCTGGAGTGCGTCTGAATGCGCGTCTGGAGTGAAGAGCGCGTCTGCGCGGAAGAGCGCGCCGGCTCGGAGAGACGCATCCTCCCGTAGAGTGTTAGGAAGCGATGCGCGTCTGGAGTGAAGAGCGCGTCTGCTGCGCGGAGGTCTGGAAGCGCGTCTGGGCATCAGCTGCGCGGAGGTCTGGATACGCGTCTGGACGTCTGCTGCGTGGAGGTCTGAAGTGGAACACTGGAATACCTCCCGTAGAGGATTAGAGAGCGTAGTAACAATGTCTCCATCCAGGCAAACGGCGACAGGTGGCCAAAGCTTGCACCCCGTCTCACGCCGGAGATAAAACAGCAGACAGAACCAGAACTCCCGTAGGAGCCTATAGACAGAGTAACTCCCGAAGGAGTTAGGTGATAGAGATATGATACGGAATGATACGGGACGACCCGACAGGAACTGAGGGGAGAGCGAGGTACTTAAAGCCCACAGGGGAACTAATTAGAATGCACCTCAGGTGCGTGAAGGTAATTGATACTTGAAACTAGAAGTGTGTGTTCGGCACAAGACCAATCAAACACATAATGACAGGTAGTCCAAGGGTGTGGCTGCTGAGAGCAAACGAGAGTAACGAACGCGAGGGTGGGGGCTAGTGAGGTGAGTGCAATTGATTAACAGAAAACTAAAGGAACAGAGCGAGTAGGCTTAAAGGAACAGAGCGAATAGGCTTAAAGGAACAGAGCGAGTAGATGAGCAGCGGACAAAACCTCACAGTACCCCCCCCTCCACGGGAGCCACCCGGCGACCCAAAAATAAAAACAGAGGGGCAGGGGAAGAAACAAGGCAACAAAACAAGAGGTACTGGGCCATGCTAGCAGGGGAAGCAACAACAAAAGTGGGGCTAGCAAAGGAACAAGGTAGCCGAAGGGGTAACTAGGGAAGCCGAGGGGTAACTAGAGGAGCTGAGGGGTAACTTGAGGAGCTGAGGGGTAACCAGAGGAGCTGAGGGGTAACATGGTAGCTGAGGGGTAAGTAGGGTAGCTGAGGGGTAACCAGAGGAGCTGAGGGGTAACTAGAGGAGCTGAGGGGTAACTAGAGGAGCTGAGGGGTAACAGCCAGGGCACTGATAGCTACAGGGCCTAAGCTAGCTGTACCGCTACATTAACAAAGAGGCTGCGCTAGCTGCCGGAGCAAGGCTAGCAGACAGGGCTGGAACAGGGGCACCGGAGAGGGGAACAGGGAAGGGGCTAACAGAGGGAAAGGGTAGCTGCCAGGGCACTGATAGCTACAGGGCCTATGCTAGCTGTACTGCTACATTAACATAGAGGCTGCGCCAGCTGCCGGAGCTAGGCTGGCAGACAGGGCTGGACCAGCATGAGAGAACAAGCTAGCTGGAAGGACAGTCCTAGCTGTGGGGAACTGACCTTGCTAGCTGAAGGGGCAGTCCTAGCAGTGAGAGAAAACTGACCCTGCTAGCTGAAGGGGCAGTCCTAGCAGTGGGAGCAAACTGACCTTGCTAGCTGAAAGGGCAGTCCTAGCAGTGGGAGAAAAACTGACATTGCTAGCTGAAGGGGCAGTCCTAGCAGTGGGATAAAACTGACCTTGCTAGCTGAAGGGGCAGTCCTAGCAGCGGGGCAAACTGACCTTGCTAGCTGAAGCGGCAGTCCTAGCAGTGGGAGCAAACTGACCTTGCTAGCTGAAGGGGCAGTCCTAGCAGTGGGAAAAACTGACCCTGCTAGCTGAAAGGGCAGTCCTAGCAGTGGGAGAAAATTGACCTTGCTAGCTGAAAGGGCAGTCCTAGCAGTGGGAAAAACTGACCTTGCTAGCTGAAAGGGCAGTCCTAGCAGTGGGAAAACTAACCTTGCTAGCTGAAAGGGCAGTCCTAGCAGTGGGAAGGCTACACAAAAAGTGGAGGCCATGCAGAGGGATCGGGTTAGCCGCCCTCGGAGATCTGCCGAGAGAGATCTGCAGAGCGGTTCTGACGTCCACCGTCTGCTTCCTCAGACGAACCATCCCGGGAGAAGCTGCAGAGCAGCAACATTCATTAACGCTTGTATCCCAGGCTTTGTCTGTTTTCTCTGTCCCAGTATGCAGCTCCAGCCCTCGCCCTGTTCCAAGGCCTTACCCTGTTTTTCTCTAGTCCTCCCTGTCCATTCCGTGTTGTGCGATTGGGGTCGGTTACAAACCATAACAGTACGACCCGACCCCAATCGCACAACACAAGACAGGTATGAGAGTAAGCCAAGAACTGGGCATTTATTGAAACACACAGAAAACGGCACTGTCCCTTTAAGGGAGAACACAAATTACTGGATAAACAAGAATGGGAAAAGGTACAGTGCCTTTAAGAGGCGAGCTGGCTAAGGGGAAGGCTAAGGGAAGGCTAACGGAACAGGGCCGGGGCAAGGGACAAGGCAGGAACAGGGAGGACTAGGAGGACTGGACAGGGAGGACTAGGAGGACTAGAAAGGGGAAACAGGGACAGAGGCCCGCGGAGGCGGGCTGGGGAAAGGGAGGACTGGAAGGACTAGACAGGGAGGACTAGGAGGACTAGACGGACTGGACGGAATGGACAGGGAGGACTAGAGAAAAACAGGGTAAGGCCTTGGAACAGGGCGAGGGCTGGAGCTGCATACTGGGACAGAGAAAACAGGGTAAGGCCTTGGAACAGGGCGAGGGCTGGAGCTGCATACTGGGACAGAGAAAACAGACAAAGCCTGGGATACAAGCGTTAATGAATGTTGCTGCTCTGCAGCTTCTCCCGGATGGTTCGTCTGAGGAAGCAGACGGTGGACGTCAGAACCGCTCTGCAGATCTCTCTCGGCAGATCTCCGAGGGTGGTAAACGGGACCGAGAGGGAGAGAGGGAGCGGGTTAGCTCAGAGTACAGTTGGGAACAGAGCAGGTGACAGGAGAGGTGACTTGTCCCAAAAACAGAGTAATCCAAGTGACAGAATCTTCGGTGTAAATACACACTGTGAGTAACGTCCCAAACACAAATCCACGTGATAGAATCTTCGGTGCAAATAAACACTGTGAGCGAAGTCCCAAATACAAATCCAAATGATAATATCTTCGGTGTGTATACACACAGTGAGCGATGTTAAGGCCAAATATGTGACCACGCCCAGTGTAACTGAGGGGTACAATTCCCTGACTGTATTAATCAAGTATTAGTATCATTAAACTACTACCGTCTATGTACATTACTGGCCAATACCGTACACAGGTATATGATGAGAACTTCTCCACAATAATACAGTTTCCACTCAAATACTTGTTTATAATATTTATTACAGCAAATAGGTATTATTACATAATATACTTCACTTAATTGCGCTCATAAGGCAAAGGAATTATGCATAGGCGAATCAATAATGAATGTTAGGAATTAGATCTAGGGATATTCTGGGAAGGGGGGTGTACTACCGGTTGTAAGCCAGCAGGGGGAGGCAAAGCTCTATGCAAGTCAATGAGTCCACGGAGGCGATATCACCCCTGTGTCAGCGGGGAAAGGCAGCCTGGTCCCAGGGTGCGCGCCACGCAGGTAAAGCCGTGGAGTCTCTGCTCCGACAGAGACGGGCTCGAGTGATGTCCACACGGGCACATGTGGATCCCACAGCAGCGGGGTAGACGGTTCTCTGCTCCGGCAGCTTGGTGAAGAATGAAGAATAATAATCCTGTGGTAGTCCTGCCGGAAAGGGCTCTGCTTGGTGCCGATGTAAATCCTCCGTGGTGCGCGGTAGTGCGCGGTGGTTCAGAGTTGAACTTGACGTTAATACTATCCTATAGCACGCGGCAATAAGTGCACTATGTCGACGCACAATTACTCACTTCACGTGGTCTTTGACTCGTAATGAAGGCTTTTACTAGTAAGGAGCGAACGATACGTTAAACCAACGTAGTAGGATAACACGACTCTATGTTAGGCAATGCGGGCCCACTTACCACACGTTGCATAGTGGGTAAGGCTTCACTTGGATAACTGGAACTGAACGAGACTGAACGGGACAAGGGACTAAGAGGAATTCTACATTTCTTGCGCCCTATTTATATGCACAGTGAACAAATAGTACCATTCGTATTTCGGTAGCCTCTCTGTCTCGTAGCCTTGGGCGAAAAGCGGGCATGTTAAGGCAAGTCCTGGCGGTAGCTTTTAAGTCGGCTCTAGGGGGGTAAGTCCCTGGCGCCAGGTGGGCGCTGCCCAATAGGAGCACGAAATATTATGGGCTATACTAAAGGGACATTCAGTGTATATGTACAAAGAATATACAAGGGATATCAAACGATATACAAATATTATGCAATATATATCAATCAATAAATACATATATTCGGTTTAATCTGACCCTTTGTAACAGCCGCCCCCTAATTAGTCCCACCTAATTAGCTAAGCAGAGACAGATTAACCGCACTGTCCACTACTCAATGTCCGTTGTGAGGGGTCGGTCAGTTCACAAAGTCATGGGGTCATGATCGTCATTTAAGCGAGTCGGGGAGCCTTGGCGACTCTATCAGCTTCGCCACGGGTCGGTTGTAGGTCCGCCCTTGGCCGAGCACTTCTGCCGCTCTGACCTTTCCGTAGGCACCAGTGGTCACTTTGCTTACGCGGCCGGCCGGCCACGCAGCTCGGGGTAGTGACTGGTCTATGGTCATGACGACTGGACGGGATGAAGGGGGGCTTAGGAGGGAGCGGGCCTGAGACTGCTTTGGTCTGTGCTTGGCTGTGCTTTCTCCTCCTCCGTCTGTTTCTCTTGTTTGCTCTGTACCCCATCTGAGGAGGGGCCGGTCCCGGCCGCCCCGTCAAGGAGTCGCTTGGGGTGCTGGGTCCGAGGTCAGCTACGTCTGGAGCGCAGCTGAGGGGGGTGGAGTTCCGAACTCCCTCTGGTGCCCACGGTTCTCTCACGGGCCTCTCGCTTAATGTCAATAGCCTCTGCTGTACGGGGGAGAGGCCGGTGTCGCTCGCCTCTGTGTGTAGACAGCTTGTAGACGTGGGTTGACTGTTAAGTCCGTAGAGGGGTCCCTGGAGCGTCCATCCCAGTCGGGTCTGAACCGCGACTGGGCATCCTTTGGGTCCGACGTGGGCCGCCTCAATTGGGAGAATGAGGTCCGCGTGGTCGGAGCCGATGAGCAGGGTCGGTGTGGCGCCGTCGATTAGCGGTATAGGTAGTTGACGTAGGTGCCCATACTTAGCCATCAGCTGTGGGATGGGGTAGGTGTACTGAGACAGGCCTATGTCGTGGCTGGTGAAGACTTGCTTATACTATACTGCTTCTCGGGCTGGTCCACCGCTGCTATCTCGAAGGAGACCTTTTCACCCTTTATGGTCTTCTGGTCCCTCCTGATGGTGCGTATGGTCATTGTATCTTTGACCCCCCGCAGGCCCAACTGGGCTGCTGCGGAAGCGAGGAGGAGAGTCTTTTCAGACCCATCGTCCAGGACGGCGTAAGTGTCCAGGACCTTGTCCTCGTGGCTCAGGAGCACTCTGACCACTTTGAGGAGCACACGGGGGGTCCCGCTGTGCTGGTCAATGTGGAGCACTCCTGTGGGTGGTGACGTAGACTCTACATGGTGCGAGTCGCACCGTGCCTCCCAGTGTCTGCTGTAGCAGTCGGGACACCAGGGAACGGTCTGGTGGAACTTTGGTTCTGGTGCCACCGCCTCGGCATGGTACATTACCGCGACGGGCCCACTCTGTTGTCCTGGCTGACGCCTGTTGATGTCATGCAGGACCTCCAAGTGGGTGCCACCGCACCTGCTGCACTTCTTTTTCAAGCGGCACTCAGCTGCTAGGTGGCTGCGCACGCAGCGGAAGCAGCGGCGGTGGTCCTTGACCCACTGACTCACATCATCCGTGGTCAGCTTCGTGAAATCTTCGCACTGATAGAGCCGATGTTCTCCCTCACAGTACTGGCACTCAATCTTCCACTGGTCCTCTTTCGTCGAGGGGGTGTGGTGGTTCTGGTGCTGCGGTACTGATTCGGCTTGGTGCATAACAGTCACCGATCTTCGGCCGTCGTTTACTCTCCTAGGTCCCTCTCTGGAGCTTGGTGTGCTCCGCGCGAACGTATCCAATCGTAGGCTGCTGACTTCTCTCGCCAGGAAGTCGGCCAAGTCTAGGAGGGATGGTTCTGGACCGTTAGGATCACGGTGGTCTCTTTGCCGCCTAAAGCGCTCTTGTCTGGCGGGTGGCAGCTTCTCTAAAATCCTCTCGACGTTAGAGTTGGCGTATAGCTCGTGCATACCCTTTTCTCGTTGCGCTCCCAGCATCCCTACCAGGGACTGCACTTTTATAGACAGGTCGTCTAATGAGCGATTGTCTGTTGCTGGGGGTAAGCGGTCAATATGCCTTATCTCTTCTATTACGTAATCCCATATACGTCCATATCTCTGGTCCAGCGCTGCTAGAGCCGCGGTGTATGGGGTCGTAGAGGTGGCATAGGCTAGCGCTATATTGTGCGCTCTGGGCACTTTCAGGTGCTGCAGTAATATTGCATACTTGTGGCGTTCATCAGCGACGTCCACCATCATTGTCTCTAAGCACATCCGGAGCTCCGTATACTGTGCTCGATTCTCATGGGTGAAGTCCGGGATGGTCGGTGTGCCAATGTATGATGTCATGGATGACTGGCACATCGGTGAGCGTTGGGGGAGAGGCCTCCTAGGCGAGTCTCCTCTTGCGTGTCGTCTTGGGCTGGTACTTGGTGGGTACCGAAGGTCGGGTACCCAGGTGCTGTTCCTCGGGGCTGACGGTGTGTCAAACTCACCCGTGAGTTGAGTTGGGGGTTTGTAGCGCAGGGCCTCGGGGCTGACTTCTGGGCTGTACTGGACCTCCTGGTCCTGAGTACGTTGCTGCTGGTCGGCTTGACACTGGTCCTCCTCCTCCTCCTCTCCCTCTGCTAGGACCTGGAGTCTTCTGTTCAGTCTCTCGGCGTGGTCCGGTTCTTCCCGGTTGCTGGGTCTCGTATGGACCGGCCGGGGAGGGGGTTCGGAGACGTGGACAGGATCCTCCTGTAGGCGGGGTCCCGGGTCGCTTCGTCGGGTAGGGGAATGTGTCCTAGACCCATGTCTTGACGATCTCTGAGAGCTCCGTGCGGAGTGAGGGGGTGTCGCCATGGCAACCAGTTTGTCCATCAGCTCCGCCTGCAGCCGGTCGCGCTCTGCCTCGCGCCGGGCATGGGCTGCGTCGCGCGCTGCTTCGCGCTGGGCATTGGCGATGTCGCGCTGCGCATTGGCGCTGGCCTGGGCAGCGTCGCGCTGTGCGTTGGCGACGTCGCGCTGGGCATTGGCACTGGCATGGGCGGCGTGGAGCTGTGCATGTGCGACGTCGGCGCGGCTTCTCTCGATGTTCTCTTCTGTCTGGAGGCGTCTGGTCTCCAGCCTTATTCGGTCGTCTTCACTCCGTTGTTGCGCCTGGAAGCGCTCTCGCTCGCCTGCAAAATGTTCGCGCTCGCACGTCTGTTGCGCTTGAAGTCGATCGCGTTCGGTGGAGGCTGCCAGGGTGGCGATGAGTGCTTGCGCCAGCATCTTGTCCGCCTCGCTGGGGGAAGACGCCGTTCGGGGCGATCGGCTCCCGGCAGTACTTGTTGGAGATCCGTTCTCCTGTTGCGTACCGAGGAGATCCGTCTCCTGGGTGCGCGTCTCTTTAGGGTTGTCTTCCTCCCGGAGCTGATCGGGGACTATTTCTTCGGTATTGTCTGGGGGTAAAGTCGTGTCAGTTCCCTCCTGGTCCCCACCGTGAGCTTGGTCAGTTACATTAGAACCCACTAGGGCCTCTGTTGGCGGGGTAGCCTGGTTGTTAGGGTCGGACATAATTTTACTTTCTACTTTTTCCGCGTTTAACTTCCCTTTAAAGCTAGGTAATGGACTGACAGTGTATGCCTCTAGATAGGGAGGTGGCTGCCGTCTGCGCTGCGGGCGATCTAGCTTAGGAGAACCGTTTGTGGAGTGTTCGTCATCGGCCATGTCAATATTAATATTATATTAATATTACGCTAATTATTATCTCCGGCTCAAAGGACCAATTCTAACTGAGGGGTACAATTCCCTGACTGTATTAATCAAGTATTAGTATCATTAAACTACTACCGTCTATGTACATTACTGGCCAATACCGTACACAGGTATATGATGAGAACTTCTCCACAATAATACAGTTTCCACTCAAATACTAGTTTATAATATTTATTACAGCAAATAGGTATTATTACATAATATACTTCACTTAATTGCGCTTATAAGGCAAAGGAATTATGCATAGGCGAATCAATAATGAATGTTAGGAATTAGATCTAGGGATATTCTGGGAAGGGGGGTGTACTACCGGTTGTAAGCCAGCAGGGGGAGGCAAAGCTCTATGCAAGTCAATGAGTCCACGGAGGCGATATCACCCCTGTGTCAGCGGGGAAAGGCAGCCTGGTCCCAGGGTGCGCGCCACGCAGGTAAAGCCGTGGAGTCTCTGCTTCGACAGAGACGGGCTCGAGTGATGTCCACACGGGCACATGTGGATCCCACAGCAGCGGGGTAGACGGTTCTCTGCTCCGGCAGCTTGGTGAAGAATGAAGAATAATAATCCTGTGGTAGTCCTGCCGGAAAGGGCTCTGCTTGGTGCCGATGTAAATCCTCCGTGGTGCGCGGTAGTGCGCGGTGGTTCAGAGTTGAACTTGGCGTTAATACTATCCTATAGCACGCGGCAATAAGTGCTCTATGTCGACGCACAATTACTCACTTCACGTGGTCTTTGACTCGTAATGAAGGCTTTTACTAGTAAGGAGCGAACGATACGTTAAACCAACGTAGTAGGATAACACGACTCTATGTTAGGCAATGCGGGCCCACTTACCACACGTTGCATAGTGGGTAAGGCTTCACTTGGATAACTGGAACTGAACGAGACTGAACGGGACAAGGGACTAAGAGGAATTCTACATTTCTTGCGCCCTATTTATATGCACGGTGAACAAATAGTACCATTCGTATTTCGGTAGCCTCTCTGTCTCGTAGCCTTGGGCGAAAAGCGGGCATGTTAAGGCAAGTCCTGGCGGTAGCTTTTAAGTCGGCTCTAGGGGGGTAAGTCCCTGGCGCCAGGTGGGCGCTGCCCAATAGGAGCACGAAATATTATGGGCTATACTAAAGGGACATTCAGTGTATATGTACAAAGAATATACAAGGGATATCAAACGATATACAAATATTATGCAATATATATCAATCAATAAATACATATATTCGGTTTAATCTGACCCTTTGTAACACCCAGCGTGCAAGCCTACAACTCGGCGATCCAGGTTCCTGACGAGAATGGAAAGTATTTTTTATTTAATTTTTTTTTTCATTTCCGTTTTCTTTTTTTTTTTATATATACTTACAGTTCGAGGGTTGAAGAACATATTTAGTATAACAGCGAACATATATAATAACTCTAATTGTGTTTAAATTGTGTTTAAAAATGGCTCCTTGAGACATACTATGATCGTCTCTCACGAAGCTCTGGGGGCAGTTCCCTCGGGCTGTCCTATTTTTGCATGTGAAAGGCTGCTGTTAATGTGAGGTACGCCCCCACACTGTCTGGTGTTTATAATTCACAGCACCTCTGTAGCCCACAACACTTGTTTGCTGCTTAGATAACATCGACATGGCCGCACAAAGATTATCAGTTGCTCTTAATAGAGGAAGAGATGGAATGAGTATAGACTCCTCGGCGTTAATGAGTGACCACATCACGGACTACTTCGGTGACAACAACTTGAAGAGGAACTCCGAAAGATACACGCTTTCGACTGCAAGTGCCAGGCGCGCCGAAAGGAAAATTCAGAACGATCTGCCCTGTCTTGTTCAAAAAAACTGTCGGTTGAGCTAATTGACCAAAACCGATTGGACACCGCGTCGTTGACACCAAGAGAAAGGGACATGTGTCTGTTGTCCATTATTGGAACATGCCAAAATGTTTCAGAGAAGACGAAAAGTACAAAGAGTAAACGCTGTCCGTGTGGCTTCGAGGACAACATACAGATTTCACGACGTTGTTGTCTGTCGTCCAACGTTCTGTTTCATTTATGGGTAAGTGTCTTTATGCTTGTATATTGTATTGGACGTAGATGTATTGTATTGGACGTATATGTATGTTTAGCAATAGCAATAAATCGGTTTAAATAGGTGTTAAAGTCTAGAGATAGTCGTCAAATCCTATTCTACCCTGCGAGGGCGTCCATTTTGGATATTCTGGGTAGTGTAGTTTTTGTGCGGCCATTTTGTAATGCACATCGCTAGGATAGGGATTCTTAAAAACTACACCTGAATGTAAACAAGAGTGATTGATTGATTGATTGAAAAGTTTATTAACAGATTGCAGAATGGGTACAGTACAGTACAGCTCAATACATACAATTGTTAAGGGGATGCAGACCGGAGAAAGACTTTCATCTTGTTTACATCAGGGTCCCCCATTTTCAATTCATCATAACATAATATATGACATACATGACATACAGATACAGTGTGTACAATGTGTGTATTTCATTCATTAATTCTCTTCCCTATTGTTAACATTTTTGTTTAGGATCAGCGATGCGCTTCTCAAAAGCCTTTTCAAACACTACAAGACAGATGGCCTCACACCGCGGGAGATTTCGTGTTGTTGGTCAGAGATCCTTCCTTCGGTTGTGGAAAGCACTCCTTCTGCAGATAATGATCACAAAACCCAGGACAGATCTGTGTTCTCAATGCTACTCCAACAATCACCAATTACAGCAAGCCGCGGGAAGGCCAGAGAAGTTGCAGGTGGAGAAACTCCAGGTGTGTACAGTCTACTTTCACTACTACACTACAGACTGTTTTTTACCACCATCATTAACGATACACTTTTTTAACGTATCGTGGATATCGTGATGTTTTGCCCAAGAGGATTGTGTAGCGTCAATCTGGGCCACACCCGTTCAAACTTTTGAACAACGCCGCCCCCACACACACACTACTGCATCAAAGTTACTTAGACCCGGCGCCATGGGCGGGCATTGGGGGGCCTGGCCCGCCCACTGAGTCAGCTGTGCCCACCCTGAAAAAAAAAAAAAAAAAATGTCAATCAAAGTAGACTATCCAAATGCTTAGCCCTAGTGGGCACTGATGTCAACAACAACACTACTGAAGCTAGCACGGCACTCTGTGAGGATTTGTTTTCTACCCTCAAGAACATCTTTACAGAACATCGCCTTAGTATGCTTCATCGACGCAAGGCCAATTTAATTCAGTTGGCATTTGAGAAGGACTTAACAAAAAAGTTCAGGAATGAGTGGAGGGGCAGTGTTTTAAGAAGATTTCACTCTGTCCCCAAACGCCGCTTGCCGCTCTACTAATGATGGTGAGTAGCCTGTGGAGGAATTTTGTTTGCTTTTTTATGCACTTTATTTTTGTCAGTTCAGTTAAGTTTGTCAGTGAATTCAGAAGTGTTGAATAAATGGAGACTTTTCAAAGATATAGAATAGAATAGAATATAAATGTATTATCCTGAGGGAAATGTGACACTCCAAATCACTCAACATTAAACATTTAGACAGAACAAGTCACGAATAAGAATAACAAAACAAATGGCCTAAGAATAGAATAAAATGAAATAGAATAAAAATAGAATAAAAGATACAGTAAATAAATACAGTAAAAATATACTGAAGTCTACAGTAGGTGTAATATTGCACAGTGCTGTTTAAAAAGTAAGAGTCCAGGAAGATGGTAACTGTCACTCTTTGCTCAGTGATGCAGTGAGGCACAGTGATGCATTGTATAGTCTGATGGCTGTCGGAATGAAGGACTTCCTGTGCCGTTCAGTGCTGCATTTAGGTAGTGTGAGCCTATAACAATACATGCTCCTCCTGTCAGCCAAGTCTGTGTATAGTGGGTGGGAGGGGTTTTCCCTGATGGCCTGGAGCTTAGCAAGGCTCCTCCTCTCCGCCACCCTCGCTAGGGCGTCCAGCTACACCCTAACCACGCTCTTGGCCTTCCTGACCATCTTATCCAGCCTGTCTGTGTCCCCTGCTCTCAGTCCGCTGCCCCAGCAGGTCTGTTATATATATCCGTTCAGTCTGTTTTTGTATAAGTGAATGTTCTTAAGATAGAGAAATTTGATTTTTCAATTGCCTCTCTGCTGTTTAGTTCAGCACCGTGGGCAACGCCAAGCAAGCCACAGCGCCGTTGTCCCAGCTGAAACGTATAAAAGGGAACCTGTGTTGAAAAACCATTGTGCCCCCCCGAGAACATTTTATGCCCCCCCACTAATTTGTTTCTGCAGCCTGGTCTGAAGTTACTACTTATTATTAACAAAAGCATTCGTTCATGCTGCGGTGCGCTGGTAATCACTCGTCGGCAGCAGGGAGCTGTTGTGGTTGTCTTGAGCTGAGCTCTCGTCAAAATCAATGGCGGACAAAAGCGGAAGTAAAAAACGCATAGCGCTTGCCGATTGGTGCAAGCGGTGTGACGTAATTGGCAGACTCGACTGTCAATCAAAATTATTCTGTTGCCGGCTGAATGATTGAATGCATAATGGGTACAATACAGTACAGCTCAATACAACAACAGTGGACTGGAGGATGAAGACCAGAAAAAGACTTTCGCCTTTTTTACATAAGGGTCCTCCATTTTCAATTCATCAAAACATTTAGAGACATACAAATATACAGTAGTTTCATAAAAATGCTAAAATGCTATTGATTGATTTAAAACTTTATTAACATATTGCAGAATGGGTACAGTACAGCTCAATACATACAATTGTTAAGGGGATGCAGACCAGAGAAAGACTTTCGTCTTGTTTACATCAGGGTCCCCCATTTTCAATTAATCATATTTCATATCTAAATCATATAATATCTCATTGCTAAATATATGCAATATATAATCTAATAATCCAATAATCTAAATCTAATATATAATATAAAAATGCTAAATGCATGGGTATTTTATTTTGTCTTTAATGTTAGCTTGCAAACTCAAATACTGTCTTGGTAAGCCTCATAATGAATTGTTTGGGGAAAAAAAGAAAAACATCGTGATGTGTATCGTGTATCGCCGAAAGGTCAGAAAATATCGTGATATCATATTTAGGCCATATCGCCCAGCCCTAGCTTCAACACACATGACATTAGGATAACCTGAGGATAACTGAGCACCTCAGAACAAGAAGACTGTACGATGTTAGATACCATGGAGAAGACACATGGATGTAGAGCACACACACACACACACACACTGTACTAGCAGTCACTTTAACATGAACACACACACACACTCATGCTGCACACGCTCACAATGTAAGGTCACTTTAAAAAAATTAAACAAGAACAGGAGTGGTTCTTGTAGAGTAAAAGCTTTTGTAAAACTCATGTACATATACCTGATATGTCTGATTCTTATTACTTGTATTATTGCATTTCACTGTATGCCCTGGTATGTATGCAATGAATTAAAAAAAAAATTCACTTTAAACTAAATGGAAAGGTCACTTTAAAGGAAAGAACCGATGTGGTTCTTGTATAGTTTAGATTATTGTAGTATAGCATAATGACAGAGTTGAAACTGTATTAGCATGTCTATTTTTATCATGCACATCTTATGCCTTCTTATTACCTGTTTATGTATTTTATTATTGCACAATCGATGCGGGCATGGCCACCCGCATTTCACGGTATGCCCTGGTATGTATGTGACAAATAAACCTCTTTAATCTTGAACTTTGTACACAGCTGTTTCTGCATTTAGACAGGCTTCACAGAGACTTGAAAAAGTTGGGACTTTTAGTCAAGCAGCCAATCCTATTATAATTATAGTGACCCTGTATAGCTCTATGGGTGCCAGGGTTAGGGGTTTCATTCACTGTAGCTCAACGGGTAGAGCATGGCACTAACACTGCCAGGGTTAGGGGTTTCATTCACTGTAGCTCAACGGGTAGAGCATGGCACTAACACTGCCACGGTTAGGGGTTTCATTCACTGTAGCTCAACGGAGATCATGGCACTAACACTGCCACGGTTAGGGGTTTCATTCACTGTAGCTCAACGGAGATCATGGCACTAACACTGCCACGGTTAGGGGTTTCATTCACTGTAGCTCAAAGGAGATCATGGCACTAACACTGCCACGGTTAGGGGTTTCATTCACTGTAGCTCAACGGGTAGAGCATGGCACTAAGACTGCCAGGGTTAGGGGTTTCATTCACTGTAGCTCAACGGAGATCATGGCACTAACACTGCCAGGGTTAGGGGTTTCATTCACTGTAGCTCAACGGGTAGAGCATGGCACTAACACTGCCAGGGTTAGGGGTTTCATTCACTGTAGCTCAACGGAGATCATGGCACTAAGACTGCCACGGTTAGGGGTTTCATTCACTGTAGCTCAAAGGAGATCATGGCACTAACACTGCCACGGTTAGGGGTTTCATTCACTGTAGCTCAAAGGAGATCATGGCACTAACACTGCCACGGTTAGGGGTTTCATTCACTGTAGCTCAAAGGAGATCATGGCACTAACACTGCCACGGTTAGGGGTTTCATTCACTGTAGCTCAACGGGTAGAGCATGGCACTAACACTGCCACGGTTGGATCATTGGGTGGAGTGCCGACTTGTAATTGTGTAATGATAGATGTATAACCTGAACACTGTACATATCTGTTTTCAGGAAACACTGGGCTATACAAAGAATATGCTGTGATGTCACATGAATGTATAAATATATGGCCATGCATTTAATCTCTCTCTTTTTTATAAAATCATTATAGCCAACATGCAATATATCCCATTGATTGGTACAATGGGACAGACATTTGTTTTATACAGCTATAGCCTGCATTCTTTCAAAATATATCATTAATCAATAAAACAGATATTGGAATACATAAATAAAGGTTTTCAATTCAATAACTGAAATATACATTATTCAGACTAGTAGTTATATTACTACTACAATACAAAATGTTTTATTTTGTATCTGATCTGTCAGCATGGCTGTCACAGCACTTAATTATGTTAATACTATTCAGGGGAGAGGTGTGGCTGGGAGGTATTGTTTACGCCCAGCAGAATCCTGGCAAAAGGTGTCAAATCTTTAAGAGCTGTTTTCTCTGCTTAGGTCTCTGGGGAAAAAAGACTGCTACAAGATTTAAAATTAGCACATCACAATAATAACATTCTCAGATTTCAAAGTATGACACATCATTTGAAAGCTTACATTCTGTACTTTCACAATCTGGAAAAATCTGGAAAATGAAAAAATAGACATGTAGGCTATAGCACTGGTCGTGGTCACATATTATCCCAATGAACAATCCAAAAAGCTGACGCTGGGTGAGTGACAGTCTGACAAAAAGCAGGATATCTTCAGTGTCTTTAAACACACGAAAAACGAATAGGATCAAAGACAGTCAAAAAAACTCACCCAGGCGCTGTGCGTAAAGAGAGAAGGATCAAAACAGGGCGAGCGCGTCGCCACGGGAAACGGGTTGTCCAAGCGGAGGTCTGAGTGGTGCGCGACTGCTTGGAGTAAGCGCCGGTACGGAGGGCGCATCTGGCGCGGAGGTCTGAGTGGTGCGCGACTGCTTGGAGTACGCGCCGGTACGGAGGGCGCATCTGGCGCGGAGGTCTGAGTGGTGCGCGACTGCTTGGAGTACGCGCCGGTACGGAGGGCGCATCTGGCGCGGAGGTCTGAGGGGTGCGCGTCTGCTTGGAGTACGCGCCGGTACGGAGGACGCATCTGGAGTGCGTCTGAATGCGCGTCTGGAGTGAAGAGCGCGTCTGCGCGGAAGAGCGCGCGGGCTCGGAGAGACGCATCCTCCCGTAGAGTATTAGGAAGCGATGCGCGTCTGGAGTGAAGAGCGCGTCTGCTGCGCGGAGGTCTGGAAGCGCGTCTGGGCGTCAGCTGCGCGGAGGTCTGGATGCGCGTCTGGACGTCTGCTGCGCGGAGGTCTGAAGTGGAACACTGGAATACCTCCCGTAGAGGATTAGAGAGCGTAGTAACAATGTCTCCATCCAGGCAAACGGCGACAGGTGGCCAAAGCTTGCACCCCGTCTCACGCCGGAGATAAAACAGCAGACAGAACCAGAACTCCCGTAGGAGCCTATAGACAGAGTAACTCCCGAAGGAGTTAGGTGATAGAGATATGATACGGAATGATACGGGACGACCCGACAGGAAATGAGGGGAGAGCGAGGTACTTAAAGCCCACAGGGGAACTAATTAGAATGCACCTCAGGTGCGTGAAGGTAATTGATACTTGAAACTAGAAGTGTGTGTTCGGCACAAGACCAATCAAACACATAATGACAGGTAGTCCAAGGGTGTGGCTGCTGAGAGCAAACGAGAGTAACGAACGCGAGGGTGGGGGCTAGTGAGGTGAGTGCAATTGATTAACAGAAAACTAAAGGAACAGAGCGAGTAGGCTTAAAGGAACAGAGCGAGTAGGCTTAAAGGAACAGAGCGAGTAGGTGAGCAGCGGACAAAACCTCACAAAATGTCTCGTATGAAATTATGGGATAAATGAGAACATTTCCAACATTTGAAAAAAGACAGCAGACTGACAATGTACCTTTCTTCACAGTTCTTCAGGAAGTAGGACGTAGGAAGTAGGAAGTGATGTCACAAGTCTTTGGATTTTTTCAGAATAGGGATTTTTGTTAAGCGGTAACACCAGTGACATGACACCAGGGGACAGCTATTTCCATTATATTATTTATAATATTTAGTTGGTATTTAATTGTTTTATGTTAGCCACTTCATACATGTGATAGTGGTGTATAGTATAGTAGCTTGCATTTAAAATGGGAGAGAAATATATTTGTAAACTCTAAATATGTCCCTAAACCTCAATACATGACATTGGGGACAAGCACTTTTCTTGTACTTGGAATTTCATATAATTGATTAAAAACAAATATTGCCCAATTCTTGCCTCAAATAGGTATAATTGTTCAAAGAACATTTTACATTATTCAAATATATAAATTAAATGTGACTACAAAGTATGTTTAAAGTGTATGCTTTCTGCAAAGGCTGGGGACAGAAAAGTGTGCGTTTCTGTAGAATGACTCACATAAAGCTTAAAAAATACAACTAAGCCCTTGTGGGCTGTCCCGGAATGCATTTTTTCCTCCTCACTTTTTCTGAATTCATTAATAATCTGCAGGCAGTACAACTTTGGACGGCAGAGACGGATAATGCAGTATCTCTTCCCACAGACACCCGCTCATTTTGGTAAAAATGGTAAATGGACTAGTAGCGCTTTTATCCAAAGCATGTATGCCTCCCATTCACCCATCCACTCACACATTCCCACACCGATGGCAGAGGCAACCATGCGAGGTGCCAACCTGCACATCAGGAGCAGTTAGGGGTGTAAGTGTTTTGCTCAAGGACACTTTTTTTGACACGCTGCCGGGAGGAGCGGGAATCAAACCGGGAACCTGCCACTGTTTTCCTTCACGGCCTTCAAATATGAAACGGACACTTGTCCTGTCTGTCCCTGGTGCCACCCTGGGGTGTAACGTCTGCATTCTGCAGCTCCATGGCCATGTACCACTAAACAAGACACCATGGATCCATTAAGCTTTCAACACCAACCCACTGCTGTCTCTCCACTCTCCTGACACACGCAGGACCCTGAGAGAGAGAGAGAGAGAGAGAGAGAGAGAGAGAGAGAGAGAGAGAGAGAGAGAGAGAGAGAGAGAGAGAGAGAGAGAGAGAGAGAGAGAGAGAGAGAGATCATCTTCAGCAGGGCCCGTTCACTATACATGTGAGAGCAGCGATCTCCATCAACAGGCCTTGTCTGACGTTACAACGCGCTTCTGACATCACTTCCTGTGAAGGGAAGAGAAGGTGTGGTGCTTGTCACAGTCGCTCTCTTTCACCTTTCTACGTCTGTGTGTGTGTGTCCCTCTCTCTCTCTCTCTCTCTCTCTCTCTCTCTCCCTCTCTCTCTCTCTCTCTCTCTCTCTCTCTCTCTCTACCTATCTGTGTCTTTTTGTCTCTCTTGCGAAGACCTTTTTCCCCTCTCTTTCTCTCTCTTTGTCTCTCTTTATCGTTCACTCTCACTCACTCTCTCTCACACACACACCTCTCACAATGTATCTCACTTACTCTCTCTCTCTCTCTTACAGACACACGCTCTCACTTATCTTTCTCAAAAAGTATCTCACATACACACACGCTCTCCCCCCCTCTCTCACACACACACACTATTATAGTGTAATAGTGTGTAATAGTGTAATAGTGTACTAGAGTGTAATAGAGTGTAATAGTGTAATAGTGTGTAATGGTGTGTAATAGTGTATAATAGTGTAATAGTGTAATAGTGTAATAATGTGTAATAGTGTAATAGTGTAATAGTGTGTAATAGTGTAATAGTGTAATAGTGTAATAGAGTGTAATAGAGTGTAATAGTGTAATAGTGTGTAATAGTGTGTAATAGTGTATAATAGTGTAATAGTGCAATAATGTAATAATGTGTAATAGTGTAATAGTGTAATAGTGTGTAATAGTGTAATAGTGTGTAATAGTGTGTAATAGTGTATAATAGTGTAATAGTGTAATAATGTGTAATAGTGTAATAGTGTAATAGTGTATAATAGTGTAATAGTGTAATAGTGTAATAGTGTAATAGAGTGTAATAGTGTAATAGTGTGTAATAGTGTGTAATAGTGTATAATAGTGTAATAATGTGTAATAGTGTAATAGTGTAATAGTGTGTAATAGTGTAATAGTGTAATAGTGTGCTATGCGACTTGCGGGTTGTGTCATTGCACTCAGTAGGGAAATCCTCTTTCATTGGTCTATGTTGACCACTCCCCCGATCCTTAGGCTGCGCCCCCTTTTTGTATCATTTGAACGGTTTGTCATAGAGACTCGCAAGAGATCCTCTCCCATTGGCGTACGGTGCACAGGCGGTTCACACCCACACTTTCACAATTTCCCCATTTTGGTCCATAATGAATGAATGGCAGAACACATGGCACAGTGTGATGTCATAATAGAACATTCTAGAACATTTGTGTATGATGTCATAATAGGACATTCTAGAACATTTGTGATGTTACAGTATGATGTCATAATAGGACATTCTAGAACATTTGTGTTCTATATATATTCAACAATTCTCTCAGAAGATCTCAGATCTCAGAAGACCAAGTGAAGATATCACTTGTTGTTTCCGGCTACTTGTCTGTAAGCTTGAATATATTCTGTAGATACAATTTAAAATCCTCACATGGAAAAGAAAACAATGTCATCTACAATCCGTAATGAGCTGCGTCTGGAGGGAAGGTTCAGTGATGTGGTTATTAAAGTCAACAGCACTGAGTTGAATGCCCACAAGGCCCTCCTGTGTGACTGCAGTGACTATTTCAGGTAAGTTTAGCTTGGTTCAGGTTAGCTTGGTTCAGGTTAGCTTGGTTAGTAAACAGATACCATACTGTACTTTTACTGTAAACATATACTATACTGTACTTCTACTGTAAACAGATACTATACTGTACTTATAATGTAAAAATATACTATACTGTACTTCTACTGTAAACATATACTGTACTTCTACTGTAAACCGATACTATACTGCACTTCTACTGTACACATATACTATACTGTACTTATACTGTAAACAGATACTATACTGTGCATCTACTGTAAAAAATATGCTATACTGTACTTATACTGTAAAAAGATACTATACTGTACTTCTACTGTAAACAGATAATATACTGTACGTCTACTGTAAACAGATAATATACTGTACTTCTAATCTAAAAAGATACTATATTGTACTTATACTGTAAACATATACTGTACTTCTACTGTAAACATATACTATACTGCACTTCTATTGTAAACAGATACTATACTGTACTTCTACCGTAAAAAGATACTATACTGCACTTCTACTGTAAACCGATACTATACTGTACTTCTACTGTAAAAAGATACTATACTTCTACTGTGCTAAGACCCTATACTTCTACAGTGAAAATATATTACTACTAGGGCTGTCCCCGACTAAGGATTTGGATAGTCGACTATGATTGGCCAAAATGTGCCGTTAGTCGACTATTAGTCAACTATAAAAAATAAAATAAAAAAAGTATAATATATATATATATCTTTTTATCATTCCATTTGGGCTGTGGGGGGTGCTTAACACTTTGATCGCCATGGTTAAATTCATAATTTACCATCCCTCGCCATCTCTATTTGTCTATGGAGAAGTTCCCCTTCTTTGCAGGGCTATAACTTTTTAAATTGTATTGCTAAATTGACATTATTATGGCCCATTCAATGTCCTATATCTATTGTTCAGGGTGTAGCAACGTTATACTTTTTCATTCACATATTCATACTAAAATACGGTCTAAAGTATAAGTATGTTTTTATCGTTTTCTGCAGCTTTCTCCAGAACTTGATTTATAGCCCCAAATGCATTATATTGATGATGAAATACAGTTTGATAGCGATCGGTGCCAGATAAAAAATTTCAACTGGAGGTGGTTCTAGAAGTTACTACTTATCATCTGATGTTGACCGGATGGGTGATATGATCATCAGAGCAGTTTATATCGAACACGGTAATAATAAACGCTGAAACTTACCCCAGTCTCCTCGGGCCGTTGGGCGATCAGCTTGGAGTAGACAGTGTTCTATTATGGGATGTTGATCTAGAGATGAACCATTTCCAGGTTGTATAATACTATATACGTCCAAATAATGTTGTTTATTGAGTTAGGGCGAGCGATTGATTATCCAGTGTGTCGAGATGGAGTCCTGCTAACGATCGCGAGTGCCCGGACGAAATATGGGTGAGCACTTCCTGTTTGGCGAGTCACTTCCTGTTGGCCGATCTGCCGATCGGCCACCAGATGGCGCTCTTGAACCGTTAGAGAATTGAGTGGAGCTCAGCAGTATATCTCAGGTCCCCGGGGGAGAAATATGATTTCGATTACAGATTTTTGAAATATTGATATCAAAGACGTGTTACGGCGTCTTCGGCAGAATGAGCATGGCGAGGAAGACGTCCTACGGCGTTTTTGGCGACCATAGTGTTAATGTCTGAAGGAGTCGACTGAAGGCTTGTTGTCCTCTGCAAAAGCATGCAATTGGTCCACTGATGGATACATCTTGATATTTGTTTAGTCTAGTGTGTTCATCAGATGGGTGAAATCCTCTTTCAGTGCCTCTGTGCCTGTTTTCTTAGGCAGTTGGCCTCTGGTATGCGTGCCATTAGCGTTAGCCACGCTTCTAAGAGGTTGGCAGTCGACTACGGCTCCTTTCGACCGATTAGTCGACTATTCGCCTAATAGGGGTCAGCCCTAATTACTACACAGGACAGAATGTTGCTTACTGTTTACTCATCAGATATCTCTATACTCTGCGTCCCACAGAGCCCTCTTCACTCGCTGGAGCGACTCAGATAAAGCAGTCTACAGTATCCCTGGGGTGTCCCCGGGTATGATGCATCTCATCATAGAGTACTCCTACACACGCTTTGTGCTGGTGACAGCAGAGAACGTGGAAGAGCTTCTGGTGGCTGCAGACCAGCTTCGCGTCACTGGCATAGTAGGAGCGTGCTCTGACTTCCTAGAAGGCCAGCTGTCTCTGAAAAACTGTGTCAGCATCTGGAGGTTCGCGGACATGTACTGCTGCCCTGACCTGAGGCGCAAGGCCCATCTCTTCACCGTTTGCCACTTTGAGGAGATGTTGCACGTCTCACAGGAGCTTGTGGAACTGTCCCTGCAGCAACTGGTGGACATCATCGAGAGGGATGATCTGAACGTGAAGAGCGAGGAGACGGTGTTCGAGGCCGTCCTCCGTTGGATCGACCACTCCCGTGAGGAGCGTAAAACACACATCCCTTTGCTGCTGCCCAAGGTAACTAATTGTATACGGATACACAAACGTGGTTGCTAGTGCCTGAGCCACATTTATTTTTAATACAATTTTATTATTTTACTTTTTCTTGTTTGTCTGTCTCTTGTCAAGGTCATTATGATTCATGTTACTGTTATTATTGTTGTCGTCGCTGTTGTCATTGTTATTATTATTATTATTATTATTATTATTATTATTATTATTATTATTATTATTATTATTATTATTATTATTATTATTATTATTATTATTATTATTATTATTATTATTATTGTACTGTTATGTTCTGTTTTATGTATGAAAAGAAAAGAAAAAAAATATTTATAAAAAAATAAATAAACTAATTGTATTACTGTGCATTACATTAAAACAAGTACAGTGGTTCTCAAACATTTGGGTCCAAACTGTTCCCTAGAAACAGAAACCGTCTACAACCGATGTCTAAGTTGTACCCGCTGTCTGCTTGTCTCTTCCCAGGTTCGCATGGGCTTGATGAGGCCTGACTACTTCAGGAGAAACGTCCAGAACAACCCTGTGGTGAGGGACAGCCACGACTGCAGGCCCCTCATCCTCAGCGTCCTGAACCCCCCTGGCTCCGACAGGCTCCCAAACCCCCTGACCCGCCCACGCCTGCCCCAGGAGGTCCTATTGGCCATCGGAGGCCTGCGTGGCGGCAGCATGACCATGGAGGCTTGCGATATCCGAGCCGGTGGATGGATGGACGTGAGTGTTGAGGGGGAGAGTCCCCGGGCCCACCACGGCACCGCTTATCTCCACGGTCTGGTCTACTGCGTCGGCGGCCAGGACGGCTGGCAGCGTCTCAGCAGTGTGCGCAGGTTCAACCCCGTCACTCGCAGCTGGCTGCAGGCGGCTCCCATGCACTCACACCGCAGTGAGCTCAGCGTGGTCGCGTTGGACGGCTGTATCTACGCCATGGGAGGGGAAGACGGACGTGATGTACTGAACACCGCCGAGCGCTACGAGCCTGAAACCGACCAGTGGACACTGATCTCACCCATGCTGGAGCGCAGGAGCCGCGCCGGGGCAGCAGCCCTCCAGGGCAAGGTGGGTGGAACTGAGGGACACAGGGTGCTAGATGAACACAAGGATCGTTAGATCAGAAATCATAAATGTCTTTATTGCCAAGTAAGCTTGCACATACAAAAGATGTGTCTGGGTCCTTTGGTGCATCAACATTAACAGACAATTAAAGTAGAATGAAATCAAATGGAATATATAAACTAAATTAGAATATTCTTTCTTATTACAGGTTTACATCTGTGGTGGCTGGTATCTGCTCACAGCTGAGTGCTACAGCCCAGACACCGACCAGTGGACTCTGATCGCCCCCATGAGCACCAAGCGTGACGGACTGGGAGTCGCTGCATATGGAGGACACGTCTATGCGGTAGGTGCACACAGAGACAAATGCTTTATACTAGATATTTCTATAGAAATGTATCATTTGACTTGCAATGTGATGCCCTCATGTGATGCCCTCATTTCCCTACGTGGATAAATACAGTGTCTGCCTGCCTGAGCCACACACTAAAACATTCCTCTAATGTGTACTGTCCTCAGGTGGGAGGGGGGGAGGGTGTAAACTGCCTGCGTAGCGCGGAGGCCTACAGCCCCTTGACTGACTCCTGGAGCGCCCTGCCCGCCATGCTCACCCCCCGCAGTGACTTTGGCATCGCGGTGCTGGACGACCTGCTCTTCGTGGTCGGAGGCTTCAATGGCTCCACCATCCTCTCCAAGGTGGAGCGCTACGACCGGAGCAGCGACAAGTGGACTGTAGCCGATGACATGAAGACCCAGCGCTGTGCCCTAAGCTGCTGCATAATGCATGGCCTGCCTAACATGAGCCAGTACGCTGCTCCCCGTGGAGGAGGAGGAGGAGGAGGAGGAGGAGGAGGAGGAGGAGGAGGAGGAGGAGGAGGAGGAGGAGGAGGAGGAGGAGGAGTTTTTAGTTTGTGTAATGTAATGTAATATCTGTTTTTAGTTTGTGTAATGTAATGTAATATCTGTTTTTAGTTTGTGTAAAGCACATAATGTGGGAACTTTTATCCATATGGTTGAGCCTGTTAGGAATTGCACCCCCAACCTGTACCTAAATTGTACCTCATCCCATTTCTGCATTTCTGCTTTGCACTATATAATATTGTACATTAGTACACTGCATAGTATTGTATATTATATGGTAACTCAGTTACGTCTATTCTGCATCGAACATTGTACATATGTCTATACTGAACACTGTGACCTCATTTTCGACTTCTAATTTACATGCTATACTATGTTATTTGATACTATCTTGTCTAGCACAGTCTCTGGAGCATAACAGTAAGAAGCATTTTGTATGAAAGTATTCTGTACTTCTGTATGACAACTATTAAAGAAACTTGAAACTTGAACCCAAGCAGATTGCAGATCACTCTCTCTATATGGAGGTAAAAAAGAAAATATGGTCAAAATAATTGGCAGAAAAAGGGCACTTTTTTATGAGGCACAAAAGGGCAGGTGCTTGTGCACCCGTTGGGCTCTATGTGTGCACGTGCCTGCTCGCTGTGCCCTTGAGCAAGGCACCTCAGCTTTAACCGCTCCAGTGTTAGCTGCTCAGGGGCCAGTAGTAGAGTGCCTGACCATAGTGTCTTTATACCTGTATCACTGGACATATAAATGCATATTAAATCAAATCAAATTGATTTGTAAAGCCCAAAAACACGTTTTAATGTCCCCATCGGCCGGACAAGTCTTCTTTAAACTATTCAAGAAGAAACATCCCAATAAACCAAGAACAAAAAACCCACCATGAAATCCAAAATAAATGTAAAGTAATAAATGCAACACTCCCAGACATACCCCAGCGAAGGTAAGGAAAATCCTATAGCAATAGGAAAAAAGCACCACAGGCGATGTGGAGGAGAGAAACCTTAGAAGGGCCGTTCAAGGGGGGATCCCCCTTCTTGGATGTCGGTGATAATAGTGTTGCTATGGATGGGTGGAGAATAAAACAGGTGAATAGTTGGTATGTATGTACATATACGTGTAATAAACAGTGTTGGGCAAGTTACTTTTAAAAAGTAACTAGTTACAGTTACTAGTTACTTCTTCCAAAAAGTTACTAAATTACTTACTCAGTTACAAATGATAAAAGTAACTAGTTACTTCAGAAAGTAACTATTGAGTTACTTTCAAGATATTTTTTTTTACATAAACAACATACACAAATCTAAACTATTTTAATTTTGCTGTGGGACAAAGTGAGACTAGCCTCCAATCAAATGCCATGTATGTAGATATTATAATCACTATTGTTGTGAAGGGCCAGATTAAAGCTGAGAATCTACGTTTATTGTTTTATATACCTTGTATATTATTTATATATATAAGTTATATCCCTTTAAGCCTGCATGTAAATCCTAGTAATATTCACTTTCCTCATTGGATAACGCCCTTGACGTTCTCGGCGCCAGACAACGCGCCCCTAAAGTCAGGTTCAAAGGCGAGTCTGGGCATGTTGGAACATGCCTGGTGCCGGCGCATTGATTCGAGACGAGAGCTGAGGTTTGGCACTAGAAAGCCACTTAAGTATATATATCGTGGAAGGCGCAGCAGCAGTAGTGTGATTCTAATGTAGTGTGAAGCAGTTCGTCTAAACAGAGTGTTGTGAACCTAACGTGCGTGTTTTTTAATAGTAAAAGTGTCAGAGTTAATGCAGTAACGTCAAGTTCGACTTAGCTTAATGTGAAGTAAAGAGTCGTCATTTAGTGTGAATCGTGTTACAGCAGTTTGTCCGTGTGCGGCATTACCAAGCAGTTCGTTCGTTTAGTAACTAGTGCAACCTTAGCCAGTGTGCGTGGACTTAGTAGTTAGTGCCAGTACACGAGGAGGGCCTAGTCTTGGACCTACTGGACATGTGCATATTGGAACCTACGGCGGCGATTGCAGAACCAGTATTGGTTGGATTATAGTGATTGTGGAACGTACTACTGTGGAGAAGAGCCTCGTTAATACCCACTGTCGTTTGGATTTAACCACCTTGAAGATCTTACTTCGGGCTAGCTTCGAGGACCGAAGCTAGCTGGCTATCGTCATTGCTAT
Organism: Notolepis coatsorum; assembly: GCF_963971535.1. Classification (NCBI taxonomy): domain Eukaryota; kingdom Metazoa; phylum Chordata; class Actinopteri; order Aulopiformes; family Paralepididae; genus Notolepis; species Notolepis coatsorum. The sequence goes on from NW_028174866.1 coordinate 2,161,367, forward strand.
CGGGCAATTGGATTACAGCTATTGCTTTGCTGCTGAGCATTTGGATTACAAGGACTGGATTCCGTACGAGAACCCCCTTTCTTCAATTGAACAGACTGAGTATCCGAACATTCTTCTTTCCTCCAGAGCTTACATCTCTGGGAGGATACCCCCCTGTCTCCAGCGGTACCATCGTTTGCCCACTATAGTGCCACCCTACGCCAGGCGGCGTTTAGTCTAGTATCCCAGCTTAGGAATTATTCATTCCAACTGACTTTGCTACTGACTGACTTTATTCATATTCTTCGCCATACAAGCGCGACCCTTAATTCCCATTCTGTACAATTGCTGCATAATAATAAATATTCTAAATGATATTTCTTTGTCACCGTGCCGTATTATTATTATTATATAGAGTGTCTGCCATATTATAACTGTACTTTCTGGCAAGTAATAATAATAATAATTAGCAGTGGTTTAATCTATCACAATCTTTAATACAGTCAGGGTTTTGTAACCCCTCAATTACAATTGGTCCTTCGAGCCGGAGGGTATCAGTAATCTTAATATCATATTAATAGTGATATGGCCAGCGGCGGACACTCTCCAAACGGCTCTCCCAAACTAGAGCGCCCTAGGCGCCAACGTCAGCCACCTCCACACTTGGAGGACTACGCTGTCGTTCTACCTCCTAGCTTATCTAAAAAGACGTTAAGCGCGGATAAAACTAATAGCTTAAGCATGTCCAACCTAATCGACTTGTCGGCCGCACCAGTAGAGACCCCAGTGGGTTCAAACGAAACTGACTTAGCTCACGGGGGGAACAAGCGGGACATGACGTGACTATACCCAAAGACAGCGCCACCGGGATAGACCCCGGAGCGTCAAAGGATAAAGACAGCGCCACCGGGATAGACCCTGGAGCGCCAAAGGATAAACACAGCGCCACCGAGATGGACCTCGGAACGCAAGAGACCCAAGAGCGCGCACCCGAGATAGACCTCGGCGCGCACCCAAGAGAAGAGTACCGTGCTCAAGAGATGGACCTCGGAGCGCGCCAAGAGAACAGGTCACCACCAAGTCTTGTCAACGCCAGATCACCCTCATCAGCGTCATCTCCCAGCGAGGCTGACCAGAGACTAGCGCAAGCCTTAATCGCCACGCTGACAGCTTCAACCGAAAGAGACCGTATCCAGGGTGAGCGTCTTGGACCGTCTCCAAGCGCAACAACAGAGTGCGCGCGAACAGTCTGCAGTGGAAAGAGAACGTCTCCAAGCACAACAACAGAGTGCGCGCGAACAGTCTGCATTGGAAAGAGAACGTCTCCAAGCGCAACAACAGAACGAAAGAGAACGCATCAGACTGGAAGAGAGGCGCCTCCAGGCTGAAGAAAACATTCAGCAAGACCGCGCCAATGCGCAGCGCGAAGCGGAGCGAGACCGGTGGCAGGCGCAGATGATGGAGCAACAGCTCCAGAGGGTGACTCCCCACTCCTCCACCCGGAGCTCCCGGAGATCATCACGACACGGGTCGGGGGCACCTTCCCCTCCCCGACAAAAGTATACTGAACTCCGCATGTGTTTAGAGACTATCATGTCCGAGGTACACGACGAGTCTTATAAATATGCCATTCTCCTCAAGCACCTTAAAGTGCCCAGAGCGCATAACATAGCGCTGGCATATTCGAACTCAAGAACCCCCTATTCCGATGCTCTGGTGGCCCTCGACGCACGCTATGGACGCATATGGGATTACGTAATCCAAGAAATACGGGATATCGACCGCCTCCCCCCAGCCAAAGACAATAGAGCACTAGATGACCTCTCTATCAAGGTGCAATCCCTTGTGGGGATGCTGGGGTCACAAAAGGAGAAGGGGAGATATGAACTATATGCAAATTCCAACGTGGAGCGGATACTGGAGAAGCTCCCTCCAGCCCGTCAAGAGCGTTTTCGGCGGCAGAGAGACCACCGTGACCCCCACGGCCCAGAACCATCCCTCCTAGACCTGGCTGATTACAGCTATTGCTTTGCTGCTGAGCATTTGGATTACAAGGACTGGATTCCGTACGAGAACCCCCTTTCTTCAATTGAACAGACTGAGTATCCGAACATTCTTCTTTCCTCCAGAGCTTACATCTCTGGGAGGATACCCCCCTGTCTCCAGCGGTACCATCGTTTGCCCACTATAGTGCCACCCTACGCCAGGCGGCGTTTAGTCTAGTATCCCAGCTTAGGAATTATTCATTCCAACTGACTTTGCTACTGACTGACTTTATTCATATTCTTCGCCATACAAGCGCGACCCTTAATTCCCATTCTGTACAATTGCTGCATAATAATAAATATTCTAAATGATATTTCTTTGTCACCGTGCCGTATTATTCTGAGTGTCTGCCATATTATAACTGTACTTTCTGGCAAGTAATAATAATAATAATTAGCAGTGGTTTAATCTATCACAATCTTTAATACAGTCAGGGTTTTGTAACCCCTCAGTTACAACTATGTTTATATAGTGGATCATACAAATACAAACACAATAGATGTTTTGGAACTTTTGATATGTATTGCCCCTCAACAGGCACTAGATCCCATATTATTTGATAGAGAGAAGAGTAATCCACGTTGAATGTTAACCTGATAACATAAAATAAAATAACCCCCCCAACCCCGGCGCGGGGGACCTTGATGGATCTGTCAGTGATCTGATGTCAGGCATGTCACACACAGCCATACCTCACAGGGACAGAAGGACAAGGGAGGGGGGGGGGGGGGGGGGCGAGAGTCAGGGAGGGGGGGGAGGGGGGGCGAGAGTCAGGGAGGGGGGGCGAGAGTCAGGGAGGGGGGGCGAGAGTCAGGGAGGGGGGGGCGAGAGTCAGGGAGGGGGGGGGGGGCGAGAGTCAGGGAGGGGGGGCGAGAGTCAGGGAGGGGGGGGCGAGAGTCAGGGAGGGGGGGGGGCGAGAGTCAGGGAGGGGGGGCGAGAGTCAGGGAGGGGGGGTGAGAGTCAGGGAGGGGGGGCGAGAGTCAGGGAGGGGGGGTGAGAGTCAGGGAGGGGGGGTGAGAGTCAGGGAGGGGGGGCGAGAGTCAGGGAGGGGGGGTGAGAGTCAGGGAGGTGGGGGAGAGTCAAGGAGGGGGGGGGGAGTCAGGGAGGGTCAGTTTCTCCAGAGTGATAGCTGCTCCGTTGAGCCGCAGCTTAGATCAGTGCCGACTCTATAGAAGCAGCATCTCCCTGATGATCCGTAGCATTTACAGTCTTATATGACTGGATGAAGGGGGACAACTCGTTCTGTGATGTAAGGAACATTTGTGTTTGTATACACACAGAGGTCGTTAAATATACAAGGAGGTTTCACCAACAGAATATGAGTGACAGTGTATGTAGCTAAAGGACTATAGTAGCATGGCAAAGATGGTGGATTATTGCATAGACAAAAATGCATACATTTTTTGGGAACTGTGACTTTTGACAGTGTCTTTGGTAGCCAAAACAGCAGGGATCATTAACTTGTACAAGGGCCAGACGTACTTTTTATTTTATTTTTTATAATAATAATAATAATAATAATATATTGTTACGGACCCTGTCCTTATGTATATGTATATGGGGGTTATGTATGTTATCTGTTGTGTGTGTATGTCACCAGACACCCATGGGAATGATCCAGATCTAGGGTTGAAGTGTGCAAATGCATGGATACACTTCCCAAAGGGCTCAGCTGACCTACCACCAGTGTTGGGCAAGTTACTTTAAAAAAGTAACTAGTTACAGTTACTAGTTACTTCTTTCAAAAAGTAACTAAATTACTTACTCAGTTACAAATGACAAAAGTAACTGGTTACTTCAGAAAGTAACTATTGCGTTACTTTCAAGATTATTTTCTTTTTTACATAAACAACATACACAAATCTAAACTATTTTAATGTTGCCGGTGGGTCAAAGTGAGACTAGCCTCCAATCAAATGCCATGTATGTAGATATTATAATTACTATGTTTATATAGTGGATCATACAAATACAAACACAATAGATGTTTTGGAACTTTTGATATACTGCCCCTCAACAGGCCACAACTGGGCAACATTAAATGATGCTTGTTAAGCACTATACCAAAAATAAATAACAAATATATACTGATTGATTGAACATTTTAATTAACAGATTGCAGAATGGGTACAGTACAGTACAGCGCAATACACACAATTGTTAAGGGGATGCAGACCAGAGAAACACTTTCATCTTGTTTACATCAGGGTCCCCCATTTTCAATGCATGACATTTATGACATACACAACATACAGATATAATAATCTAATCTAATCATCTAAACTAATCTAATCATGACATTTAAGACATGCATGACATGATATGTATATCTCTGAGTCTGAGCACCTGCAGACTGTGCTATTGAACCAGGAAGGGCAGCACTATGTTCATAAGGCTGTCAGCAGTAGAGCCACTACTGCAGTGCCCTGCGCTGCAACACAACAAGAGTGAACAAAAAACGCTCATAGACCCGCGGTCTCATGCTGAATGCTCGCTTGTGTTGTTCGTTAGATTCGTTTTGGATTATTTGGTCTCACGCTGACTGAGTCGCTCGTGTTGTGGCTGTGTGTCAGACTCTGGAGGCACCCGCCCACCTCTACCTCTGATTGGCTTACCATGACATTTTACTCAACCTCAGCCAATCATCAGCATCTATCCGCTTGGCTCGCGCACTGCCCACTAAACAAGGAAGGACAGTATGCCTCTCAGCGCAGAGATCTGTCTGATGAAAGAAACAGGTTCATTCATAGTAACGCGCAGCATTTTTTGGCAGTAACGGTAACAGCGTTATTAAGATTGGAAGAGTAATCCGTTAGATTACTCGTTACTGAAATAACCAACGCCGTTACTTATAACGCCGTTATTCCCATCACTGCCTACCACACATGAATTTCCCCAAGACCACAAACAGACACGGGAGAATGTTTAAGATACAATAAGAAATACTTTATTACAGGAAATATATATATATATATATATATATAGCATTGTTATGTACCATGAGCCTGATCACTCCTGTGTCACTGCCTGATCACTGCTGTGTCACTGGGCATACAGGTGAGGGCTGCTAATTAGCTAATTGCTGCTGATTGGTTACCTGCTGGGAGCTTAAAACCAGCCCTTGAGTCACACATGCAGGGTCTGTGGTTAGAGGAGTGTGGGTTAACAGAGAGTTATCACGTTCTTCTATTCTTGGTTCTTTAGTTTGTATTAGTATTTCCTTGTTAAAGTAGTCTTCTTGGGTTAAACACAGGTTTTGGTGTCGGTTTTGCACATAGGTTGCGTGCCTTTGAGCCAGGGTCGTAACAAGCATACAAGTTCATAAACCTAGATAAATGACTACTAACTAACCTAATCTAAGAGACCAGTGCCCGTAGGCCTAGGGTGAATAAAAGAGGAAGCGCTTCTCTGCACTGTAGGCCAACCCCAAGCTGCTACTCCCACCCCCACTATCGGTTCTGCCCCTAAAGCACTGCACACATGGGGAATGGTGCCGATACTGCACCCAGGTCTGGAAATGGTCACGAACTAATCCAGAATCACACTGCACACTACACTACAAACATAGCCTGAGAATATAAATACCACACATCTGGTCTCAGGGAGTCACAGCACATAATCAAGTACTATTAGGAACAATACACACTGGTGGCACACAGCAAAGATAAGGGGGCATGTCTAGGGTAGTGGGTATGGGGTGCTACGAGGTTTAGGTCTGGGGCCAGAATGTTCCTCCCACATCCTAGCCTAGGTTGGGGCAGTGAAAAAGCGCTGGTCATAGTTGGTAGATACGACAAAAAGGATATAACGCAGCCCGGAGGCGTGTGGGTGGGGAGGGTCTCTCCCCCCCTCCCTCTCTCTCCCACGGGCCCGGGCTGAAAAGCGTTCCGACTGGGACCGGGGAATAGGGTACTTCTTAGTACAGAGCAGACCAGGGTAATGCGGTAGTGTCCTCCTGGCGGCAAGGAAATAGCACAGTTAATTACACACGTCGAGCTCCTACGTTCATTTGTTAGTCAAATGGCCGCCCCGTTGTACTGCTCTCCAACGAGCGGGCCCATGTTAATAGTAGCAGCGTTTCAGCACGCAGTGCTCTCAATTCTCTTCAATTGTAATGTCAGTTTGTATTATCCAAAGTTGCTTATAGCACATATATTCCTTTTACTGATAGCTCGGGAAACAGTACATTCATCCGGCGCAGATATACCGATACTTTGGGTTTACTCACGGCGTGTAGCGTGGCTACAATGTCTCTATCTTGGTTTCGGCTCCACTCGTTCAGAGAGAGAAAGTGAACACAGCAAGCTTGGAGCAGTAAGTGTCTTCCGTGGAACAAGGCACGAGAGAAGGGTAGCAGTTCCGCGTTCCTGGTGTCGTCCGTGCGACTCTGTTCTGCCTACTGCCAAACACGAATCCTCCTTTCAACAGCGCCCCGTCCTTCCGGGCGCCGCCCCTCCACGCCAGCCAGCCAATCCATCTCCTGCTCCCTCCAGGGGCACATCCCCCCCCTGGTGGCCCTGCACTCGCCTGCTGTCACTGGCCTCTGCACATATCACCATCCCCACAGGACGGCTCCCCACGCTCCCACCGGGACTCCATGGACCTCATCTAAGAGGGAAGAAGGGACAGCATGGCGCAGTACTGCGATAGGAGAGTCCAATACACAACACAGTCGGAATTACACTTGCCTGTTAAAACGGCCAGGTAAGCATCTAGGTCCTCATCAGGACCATCACTGGGCGTGTCCTCCTCTCAGGGTCCCATAGGTACATCAACACACATACATACAAACACGCACATACCATCACCCGCGACATGTATATAGGCATGTTTTGGTTGTTCTGTTTTTGTCTCCCTCCTGTGTTAACATTATCCCATTCTCAGGTATCTCCCAGTTGCAGCACCAGCAGCCAGCTGGTCAATCAGCAACTCACCCCAGTGCAACGGCAGCTGATCTGCAATCAACATCCACTCTCCCTTTATATATCCCATTGTGTGCAGTGGTAGTTAGCTCTTTTGGCTCATTGTGGTGGTGGGTGTCTCTCTGTGTTAATGTGCTACTATAGCACTCTGTGTTAACGTGCTACTGTAGCACTCTGTGTTCTGGTTCTTAGGTACATTTGGTAGAGCTGGTAAAAGCTCTGGTTCTTAGGTACATTTGGTAGAGCTGGTAAAAGCTCTGGTTCTTAGGTACATTTGGTAGAGCTGGTGAAAGCTCTGGTTCACTTCATTGTGTTTTGGTGTTCTTTATAGTTTGCTGTACATTTCTGTATTAACACTTTCAGTGCCATCAGGTGGCGCCAGAGTTAGCCCTTGAATGCCACCATCCACTTTAATGTTATCGTTAATATCGCCTAATCTATGTTTTAAATTATGGCTATGTGTCTAATCTGCCCGTCGCTTATCAAAGAATCCTTTTCCAGTCAGTGCTGTCAAGGCAGATTGTTTTTTTATCGCTTCATTTCTGTTTGAGAGCATTTTGAAAAGCACCCGTTTTGAGGTAAAAAACAGTCCATTCTGGGCCATTCTATGATAATCGTCTTTTACTGGAATATTCCAGAACGTTGATATTTGTCGGCCTATTTATGAATCGTTTTCGAATTAACGCTAGATGATCAATATTATACGTACACGCACGCCCATTCGAGCTGCGCACGGATAATCGCCGTGTTCATTTCCTCTTGGATGTTTACAGTGAAACCGATAGACATTTCACAAAACAGCTTATATCTTCATCAAAATCAGTCTGATTATCCTAACACTGATAACATAGATTCCTTACCTGACATCAGATGGTATCGAACTGGTATATTCCAATTCCTGATCACCATTCGAAAAAATCGATAAGTGTATAGATCCAACATGTGTACAGTAGGTCACATGATTCCACGGGGCTCAGAGGCTCCAGAATGAACTCTGATATACCCCGGCTGCATCAGTGGACTGGAAAATGTGGAGTACAGGATTTTTTTCCCCATCCATTTTCATTGAGTCCATTCCAAAATCCCTTATGTCATCTGGGAGACAATAGGGGGCGCTTTTTTCCACATCTTATCGCCGGCGGCTCTCGGGTAGACTAGGGTAGGCTCGCGTGATGCAATATGATTTCAGATCGCTAAAAAAAAAAAAAAAAAAAATCAGAGAAATCTCGTGAGTGGCTTTCAACGAGATATTAATAAGTCCGAGAAAACTCGTGAGTGGGATAGAAAGCGTTAACCCTTTGTATATTTGTTTCCCTTGTGTCACCCAGCCTATGGTGATTCTTTCTTGTGTATTAATCTTTTGTTTCGCACACAGGGACATTGAGGACAGGAAGATACCCTGGGTCTACATTTTTGCATCACGTAGGTGACCTGATGTTAAAGACACCAGCTTTAGAGTGAGCACCACCACCTGTACTTTTGGGCGTTCAGTCTGTAAAGGGGAGGGTGGGTTTTCGTTTCCTTTTAACATTTTATTTGGTGCCACTAGGTAGTCCCCTCCTTTTTCCTCCGTTTTTCTCCCATCCCAATGTTTGTCGTTATGCCAATTCCCAATCCCCTTCCTGGTCGCTGCGCACCTACCCCCTACAGTCAGTCTGGGAGAGTGGAGGCTATCACATGCTTCCTCCTGTGAGGTTCGCCTGTCCCCTGGACCTTTAATTCCCTGTCTCCTCACCTCACCAGCCCCCACCCTCGCGTTGTTTTACTCTCCTCTGCTCTTCAACAGCCCCCACCCTTGGACTACCTTTTACAGCTGTGATAAGTTATGATTAGCGCCCCAGAGGGCTTTAAATACCTGGACTTCCCCTCCAGTCCTCGTCGGGTCATTCTGTATCTGTATGCTACCATCTACCGCCGCGCTCCTGGTGAGACATCGTCATCGCTCTCTATTCTTCCACGGGAGGATTCCTTTGTTCTCACTGGGAGACGTTGTGCCATTCATCACCACCTGTCGCCGTTTGCCTGGAGTGGGACACCGTCTACGCTCTCTAATCCTCTACGGGAGGTTTTCCAGTGTCCCACTCCAGACGTCAAGCCGGCGCGCTCCAACTCCAGACGCGCTCCTACTCTAGACGCGCTCCACTCCAGACCCCGAGCCGGCGCGCTCCTCAAGCCGGCGCGCTCCGACTCCAGACGCGCTCCACTCCAGACCCCAAGCCGGCGCGCTCCACTCCAGACCCCAAGCCGGCGCGCTCCACTCCAGACCCCAAGCCGGCGCGCTCCACTCCAGACCCCAAGCCGGCGCGCTCCACTCCAGACCCCAAGCCGGCGCGCTCCACTCCAGATCCCAAGCCGGCGCGCTCCACTCCAGACCCCAAGCCGGCGCGCTCCACTCCAGACCCCAAGCCGGCGCGCTCCACTCCAGACCCCAAGCCGGCGCGCTCCACTCCAGACCCCAAGCCGGCGCACTCCACTCCAGACCCCAAGCCGGCGCGCTCCACTCCAGACCCCAAGCCGGCGCGCTCCACTCCAGACCCCAAGCCGGCGCGCTCCTACTCCAGATGCCCAAGCCGGCGCGCTCCTACTCCAGACGCCTAAGCCGGCGCGCATCGCTTCCAAGGAGGATCTCCTTGCCAGGCCTCCGCCGTCGGAACCCTGCCATCCCTGTAAGCAGCTCTGGCCCTCGCCCTGTCCTAGGCCTTAACCCTGTTTCTCTGTCCCTGTCCCCAGCCCGCCTCCCCGGGCCTCTGTCCCTGTTCCCCCTCTCCATTGCCCCTGTTCCTGCCTTGACCTTTTTGCCCTGGCCCTGTCCTTTAGCCTTAGCCCCTTAGCCTGCTCGCCTCTTAAAGGCACAGTGCCACATTTTTCCCTATTTCTTTTCTGACTACTTCAGGAGAAACGTCCAGAACAACCCTGTGGTGAGGGACAGCCACGACTGCAGGCCCCTCATCCTCAGCGTCCTGAACCCCCCTGGCTCCGACAGGCTCCCAAACCCCCTGACCCGCCCACGCCTGCCCCAGGAGGTCCTATTGGCCATCGGAGGCCTGCGTGGCGGCAGCATGACCATGGAGGCTTACGATATCCGAGCCGGTGGATGGATGGACGTGAGTGTTGAGGGGGAGAGTCCCCGGGCCCACCACAGCACCGCTTATCTCCACGGTCTGGTCTACTGCGTCGGCGGCCAGGACGGCTGGCAGCGTCTCAGCAGTGTGCGCAGGTTCAACCCCGTCACTCGCAGCTGGCTGCAGGCGGCTCCCATGCACTCACACCGCAGTGAGCTCAGCGTGGTCGCGTTGGACGGCTGTATCTACGCCATGGGAGGAGACGACGGACTTTACTTACTGAACACCGCCGAGCGCTACGAGCCTGAAACCGACCAGTGGACACTGATCTCACCCATGCTGGAGCGCAGGAGCCGCACCGGGGCAGCAGCCCTCCAGGGCAAGGTGGGTGGAACTGAGGGACACAGGGTGCTAGATGAACACAAGGATCGTTAGATCAGAAATCATAAATGTCTTTATTGCCAAGTAAGCTTGCACATACAAAAGATGTGTCTGGGTCCTTTGGTGCATCAACATTAACAGACAATTAAAGTAGAATGAAATCAAATGGAATATATAAACTAAATTAGAATATTCTTTCTTATTACAGGTTTACATCTGTGGTGGCTGGTATCTGCTCACAGCTGAGTGCTACAGCCCAGACACCGACCAGTGGACTCTGATCGCCCCCATGAGCACCAAGCGTGACGGACTGGGAGTCGCTGCATATGGAGGACACGTCTATGCGGTAGGTGCACACAGAGACAAATGCTTTATACTAGATATTTCTATAGAAATGTATCATTTGACTTGCAATGTGATGCCCTCATGTGATGCCCTCATTTCCCTACGTGGATAAATACAGTGTCTGCCTGCCTGAGCCACACACTAAAACATTCCTCTAATGTGTACTGTCCTCAGGTGGGAGGGGGGGAGGGTGTAAACTGCCTGCGTAGCGCGGAGGCCTACAGCCCCTTGACTGACTCCTGGAGCGCCCTGCCCGCCATGCTCACCCCCCGCAGTGACTTTGGCATCGCGGTGCTGGACGACCTGCTCTTCGTGGTCGGAGGCTTCAATGGCTCAACCATCCTCTCCAAGGTGGAGCGCTACGACCGGAGCAGCGACAAGTGGACTGTAGCCGATGACATGAAGACCCAGCGCTGTGCCCTAAGCTGCTGCATAATGCATGGCCTGCCTAACATGAGCCAGTACGCTGCTCCCCGTGGAGGAGGAGGAGGAGGAGGAGGAGGAGGAGGAGGAGGAGGAGGAGGAGGAGGAGGAGGAGTTTTTAGTTTGTGTAATGTAATGTAATATCTGTTTTTAGTTTGTGTAATGTAATGTAATATCTGTTTTTAGTTTGTGTAAAGCACATAATGTGGGAACTTTTATCCATATGGTTGAGCCTGTTAGGAATTGCACCCCCAACCTGTACCTAAATTGTACCTCATCCCATTTCTGCATTTCTGCTTTGCACTATATAATATTGTACATTAGTACACTGCATAGTATTGTATATTATATGGTAACTCAGTTACGTCTATTCTGCATCGAACATTGTACATATGTCTATACTGAACACTGTGACCTCATTTTCGACTTCTAATTTACATGCTATACAATGTTATTTGATACTATCTTGTCTAGCACAGTCTCTGGAGCATAACAGTAAGAAGCATTTTGTATGAAAGTATTCTGTACTTCTGTATGACAACTATTAAAGAAACTTGAAACTTGAACCCAAGCAGATTGCAGATCACTCTCTCTATATGGAGGTAAAAAAGAAAATATGGTAAAAATAATTGGCATAAAAAGGGCACTTTTTTATGAGGCACAAAAGGGCAGGTGCTTGTGCACCCGTTGGGCTCTATGTGTGCACGTGCCTGCTCGCTGTGCCCTTGAGCAAGGCACCTCAGCTTTAACCGCTCCAGTGTTAGCTGCTCAGGGGCCAGTAGTAGAGTGCCTGACCATAGTGTCTTTATACCTGTATCACTGGACATATAAATGCATATTAAATCAAATCAAATTGATTTGTAAAGCCCAAAAACACGTTTTAATGTCCCCATCGGCCGGACAAGTCTTCTTTAAACTATTCAAGAAGAAACATCCCAATAAACCAAGAACAAAAAACCCACCATGAAATCCAAAATAAATGTAAAGTAATAAATGCAACACTCCCAGACATACCCCAGCGAAGGTAAGGAAAATCCTATAGCAATAGGAAAAAAGCACCACAGGCGATGTGGAGGAGAGAAACCTTAGAAGGGCCGTTCAAGGGGGGATCCCCCTTCTTGGATGTCGGTGATAATAGTGTTGCTATGGATGGGTGGAGAATAAAACAGGCGAATAGTTGGTATGTATGTACATATACGTGTAATAAACAGTGTTGGGCAAGTTACTTTTAAAAAGTAACTAGTTACAGTTACTAGTTACTTCTTCCAAAAAGTTACTAAATTACTTACTCAGTTACAAATGATAAAAGTAACTAGTTACTTCAGAAAGTAACTATTGAGTTACTTTCAAGATATTTTTTTTTTACATAAACAACATACACAAATCTAAACTATTTTAATTTTGCTGTGGGACAAAGTGAGACTAGCCTCCAATCAAATGCCATGTATGTAGATATTATAATCACTATTGTTGTGAAGGGCCAGATTAAAGCTGAGAATCTACGTTTATTGTTTTATATACCTTGTATATTATTTATATATATAAGTTATATCCCTTTAAGCCTGCATGTAAATCCTAGTAATATTCACTTTCCTCATTGGATAACGCCCTTGACGTTCTCGGCGCCAGACAACGCGCCCCTAAAGTCAGGTTCAAAGGCGAGTCTGGGCATGTTGGAACATGCCTGGTGCCGGCGCATTGATTCGAGACGAGAGCTGAGGTTTGGCACTAGAAAGCCACTTAAGTATATATATCGTGGAAGGCGCAGCAGCAGTAGTGTGATTCTAATGTAGTGTGAAGCAGTTCGTCTAAACAGAGTGTTGTGAACCTAACGTGCGTGTTTTTTAATAGTAAAAGTGTCAGAGTTAATGCAGTAACGTCAAGTTCGACTTAGCTTAATGTGAAGTAAAGAGTCGTCATTTAGTGTGAATCGTGTTACAGCAGTTTGTCCGTGTGCGGCATTACCAAGCAGTTCGTTCGTTTAGTAACTAGTGCAACCTTAGCAAGTGTGCGTGGACTTAGTAGTTAGTGCCAGTACACGAGGAGGGCCTAGTCTTGGACCTACTGGACATGTGCATATTGGAACCTACGGCGGCGATTGCAGAACCAGTATTGGTTGGATTATAGTGATTGTGGAACGTACTACTGTGGAGAAGAGCCTCGTTAATACCCACTGTCGTTTGGATTTAACCACCTTGAAGATCTTACTTCGGGCTAGCTTCGAGGACCGAAGCTAGCTGGCTATCGTCATTGCTATCGGGCAATTGGATTACAGCTATTGCTTTGCTGCTGAGCATTTGGATTACAAGGACTGGATTCCGTACGAGAACCCCCTTTCTTCAATTGAACAGACTGAGTATCCGAACATTCTTCTTTCCTCCAGAGCTTACATCTCTGGGAGGATACCCCCCTGTCTCCAGCGGTACCATCGTTTGCCCACTATAGTGCCACCCTACGCCAGGCGGCGTTTAGTCTAGTATCCCAGCTTAGGAATTATTCATTCCAACTGACTTTGCTACTGACTGACTTTATTCATATTCTTCGCCATACAAGCGCGACCCTTAATTCCCATTCTGTACAATTGCTGCATAATAATAAATATTCTAAATGATATTTCTTTGTCACCGTGCCGTATTATTATTATTATATAGAGTGTCTGCCATATTATAACTGTACTTTCTGGCAAGTAATAATAATAATAATTAGCAGTGGTTTAATCTATCACAATCTTTAATACAGTCAGGGTTTTGTAACCCCTCAATTACAATTGGTCCTTCGAGCCGGAGGGTATCAGTAATCTTAATATCATATTAATAGTGATATGGCCAGCGGCGGACACTCTCCAAACGGCTCTCCCAAACTAGAGCGCCCTAGGCGCCAACGTCAGCCACCTCCACACTTGGAGGACTACGCTGTCGTTCTACCTCCTAGCTTATCTAAAAAGACGTTAAGCGCGGATAAAACTAATAGCTTAAGCATGTCCAACCTAATCGACTTGTCGGCCCCACCAGTAGAGACCCCAGTGGGTTCAAACGAAACTGACTTAGCTCACGGGGGGAACAAGCGGGACATGACGTGACTATACCCAAAGACAGCGCCACCGGGATAGACCCCGGAGCGCCAAAGGATAAAGACAGCGCCACCGGGATAGACCCCGGAGCGCCAAAGGATAAACACAGCGCCACCGAGATGGACCTCGGAACGCAAGAGACCCAAGAGCGCGCACCCGAGATAGACCTCGGCGCGCACCCAAGAGAAGAGTACCGTGCTCAAGAGATGGACCTCGGAGCGCGCCAAGAGAACAGGTCACCACCAAGTCCTGTCAACGCCAGATCACCCTCATCAGCGTCATCTCCCAGCGAGGCTGACCAGAGACTAGCGCAAGCCTTAATCGCCACGCTGACAGCTTCAACCGAAAGAGACCGTATCCAGGGTGAGCGTCTTGGACCGTCTCCAAGCGCAACAACAGAGTGCGCGCGAACAGTCTGCAGTGGAAAGAGAACGTCTCCAAGCACAACAACAGAGTGCGCGCGAACAGTCTGCATTGGAAAGAGAACGTCTCCAAGCGCAACAACAGAACGAAAGAGAACGCATCAGACTGGAAGAGAGGCGCCTCCAGGCTGAAGAAAACATTCAGCAAGACCGTGCCAATGCGCAGCGCGAAGCGGAGCGATACCGGTGGCAGGCGCAGATGATGGAACAACTGCTCCAGAGGGTGACTCCCCACTCCTCCACCCGGAGCTCCCGGAGATCATCACGACACGGGTCGAGGGCACCTTCCCCTCCCCGACAAAAGTATACTGAACTCCGCATGTGTTTAGAGACTATCATGTCCGAGGTACACGACGAGTCTTATAAATATGCCATCCTCCTCAAGCACCTTAAAGTGCCCAGAGCGCATAACATAGCGCTGGCATATTCAAACTCAAGAACCCCCTATTCCGATGCTCTGGTGGCCCTCGACGCACGCTATGGACGCATATGGGATTACGTAATCCAAGAAATACGGGATATCGACCGCCTCCCCCCAGCCAAAGACAATAGAGCACTAGATGACCTCTCTATCAAGGTGCAATCCCTTGTGGGGATGCTGGGGTCACAAAAGGAGAAGGGGAGATATGAACTATATGCAAATTCCAACGTGGAGCGGATACTGGAGAAGCTCCCTCCAGCCCGTCAAGAGCGTTTTCGGCGGCAGAGAGACCACCGTGACCCCCACGGCCCAGAACCATCCCTCCTAGACCTGGCTGATTACAGCTATTGCTTTGCTGCTGAGCATTTGGATTACAAGGACTGGATTCCGTACGAGAACCCCCTTTCTTCAATTGAACAGACTGAGTATCCGAACATTCTTCTTTCCTCCAGAGCTTACATCTCTGGGAGGATACCCCCCTGTCTCCAGCGGTACCATCGTTTGCCCACTATAGTGCCACCCTACGCCAGGCGGCGTTTAGTCTAGTATCCCAGTTTAGGAATTATTCATTCCAACTGACTTTGCTACTGACTGACTTTATTCATATTCTTCGCCATACAAGCGCGACCCTTAATTCCCATTCTGTACAATTGCTGCATAATAATAAATATTCTAAATGATATTTCTTTGTCACCGTGCCGTATTATTCTGAGTGTCTGCCATATTATAATTGTACTTTCTGGCAAGTAATAATAATAATAATTAGCAGTGGTTTAATCTATCACAATCTTTAATACAGTCAGGGTTTTGTAACCCCTCAGTTACAACTATGTTTATATAGTGGATCATACAAATACAAACACAATAGATGTTTTGGAACTTTTGATATGTATTGCCCCTCAACAGCCACTAGATCCCATATTATTTGATAAAGAGAAGAGTAATCCACGTTGAATGTTAACCTGATAACATAAAATAAAATAACCCCCCCAACCCCGGCGCGGGGGACCTTGATGGATCTGTCAGTGATCTGATGTCAGGCATGTCACACACAGCCATACCTCACAGGGACAGAAGGACAAGGGAGGGGGGGGGGGCGAGAGTCAGGGAGGGGGGGGGAGGGGGGGCGAGAGTCAGGGAGGGGGGGCAAGAGTCAGGGAGGGGGGGCGAGAGTCAGGGAGGGGGGGGCGAGGGTCAGGGAGGGGGGGGGGGGGCGAGAGTCAGGGAGGGGGGGCGAGAGTCAGGGAGGGGGGGTGAGAGTCAGGGAGGGGGGGCGAGAGTCAGGGAGGGGGGGTGAGAGTCAGGGAGGGGGGGTGAGAGTCAGGGAGGGGGGGCGAGAGTCAGGGAGGGGGGGTGAGAGTCAGGGAGGTGGGGGAGAGTCAAGGAGGGGGGGGGGGAGTCAGGGAGGGTCAGTTTCTCCAGAGTGACAGCTGCTCCGTTTAGCCACAGCTTAGATCAGTGCCGACTCTATAGAAGCAGCATCTCCCTGATGATCCGTAGCATTTACAGTCTTATATGACTGGATGAAGGGGGACAACTCGTTCTGTGATGTAAGGAACATTTGTGTTTGTATACACAAAGAGGTCGTTAAATATACAAGGAGGTTTCACCAACAGAATATGAGTGACAGTGTATGTAGCTAAAGGACTATAGTAGCATGGCAAAGATGGTGGATTATTGCATAGACAAAAATGCATACATTTTTTGGGAACTGTGACTTTTGACAGTGTCTTTGGTAGCCGAAACAGCAGGGATCATTAACTTGTACAAGGGCCAGACGTACTTTTTATTTTATTTTTTATAATAATAATAATAATAATAATAATAATAATAATATATTGTTACGGACCCTGTCCTTATGTATATGTATATGGGGGTTATGTATGTTATCTGTTGTGTGTGTATGTCACCAGACACCCATGGGAATGATCCAGATCTAGGGTTAAAGTGTGCAAACGCATGGATACACTTCCCAAAGGGCTCAGCTAACCTACCACCAGTGTTGGGCAAGTTACTTTAAAAAAGTAACTAGTTACAGTTACTAGTTACTTCTTTCAAAAAGTAACTAAATTACTTACTCAGTTACAAATGACAAAAGTAACTGGTTACTTCAGAAAGTAACTATTGCGTTACTTTCAAGATTATTTTCTTTTTTACATAAACAACATACACAAATCTAAACTATTTTAATGTTGCCGGTGGGTCAAAGTGAGACTAGCCTCCAATCAAATGCCATGTATGTAGATATTATAATTACTATGTTTATATAGTGGATCATACAAATACAAACACAATAGATGTTTTGGAACTTTTGATATACTGCCCCTCAACAGGCCACAACTGGGCAACATTAAATTATGCTTGTTAAGCACTATACCAAAAATAAATAACAAATATATACTGATTGATTGAACATTTTAATTAACAGATTGCAGAATGGGTACAGTACAGTACAGCGCAATACACACAATTGTTAAGGGGATGCAGACCAGAGAAACACTTTCGTCTTGTTTACATCAGGGTCCCCCATTTTCAATGCATGACATTTATGACATACACAACATACAGATATAATAATCTAATCTAATCATCTAAACTAATCTAATCATGACATTTAAGACATGCATGACATGATATGTATATCTCTGAGTCTGAGCACCTGCAGACTGTGCTATTGAACCAGGAAGGGCAGCACTATGTCCATAAGGCTGTCAGCAGTAGAGCCACTACTGCAGTGCCCTGCGCTGCAACACAACAAGAGTGAACAAAAAACGCTCATAGACCCGCAGTCTCACGCTGAATGCTCGCTTGTGTTGTTCGTTAGATTCGTTTTGGATTATTTGGTCTCACGCTGACTGAGTCGCTCGTGTTGTGGCTGTGTGTCAGACTCTGGAGGCACCCGCCCACCTCTACCTCTGATTGGCTTACCATGACATTTTACTCAACCTCAGCCAATCATCAGCATCTATCCGCTTGGCTCGCGCACTGCCCACTAAACAAGGAAGGACAGTATGCCTCTCAGCGCAGAGATCTGTCTGATGAAAGAAACAGGTTCATTCATAGTAACGCGCAGCATTTTTTGGCAGTAACGGTAACAGCGTTATTAAGATTGGAAGAGTAATCCGTTAGATTACTCGTTACTGAAATAACCAACGCCGTTACTTATAACGCCGTTATTCCCATCACTGCCTACCACACATGAATTTCCCCAAGACCACAAACAGACACGGGAGAATGTTTAAGATACAATAAGAAATACTTTATTACAGGAAATATATATATATATATATATAGCATTATTATGTACCATGAGCCTGATCACTCCTGTGTCACTGCCTGATCACTGCTGTGTCACTGGGCATACAGGTGAGGGCTGCTAATTAGCTAATTGCTGCTGATTGGTTACCTGCTGGGAGCTTAAAACCAGCCCTTGAGTCACACATGCAGGGTCTGTGGTTAGAGGAGTGTGGGTTAACAGAGAGTTATCACGTTCTTCTATTCTTGGTTCTTTAGTTTGTATTAGTATTTCCTTGTTAAAGTAGTCTTCTTGGGTTAAACACAGGTTTTGGTGTCGGTTTTGCACATAGGTTGCGTGCCTTTGAGCCAGGGTCGTAACAGTTGGGCGCTCGTCCGGGATATTTACCCCTAGAAATTGTTTGGTGGTTTTTTTTTTGGGTTTTGCATGGTGTGTCATGGTGCTATGTGTGGGTGGTGTTCGTTACATATTGTGTAACGTGGGGGCTGGAGCCGTTCATCAAACAGGTGAGTATGCCCTTATTTGTTTGTAATTTGATGTGACTACTTAATGCTGTTAAAATATATAGTTTAGTGCACACCACATGTAGATAGGGACATTATTTTCTGGTTGTTGGTTAGCTCCCTGTGCACCACATACTCCTGGGGCAGTCAGAGAAGTGATTAGTACCATCTGCTTGTCTTGTACCATACCATGTACTTGACGGGTGGATGGTCAAATATGATCTCTGGCTGGTAGCAGGTGTGGTTGAAGAGGGTTAGGTCTACAGGGCATTAGTTTAAGGGTAGGTAGTATAGGGGGCCAGAAAACACAGGTAGTGTGGTAGGGCCTGATTTAGTGTTTTTTTTAGGGTAGACATGTGGTGGGCCGTTTGACTACAGTTTAGATGTAGAAGCGTAAGTAGTCATATCAGGTTAGAAGGGGCACCTGTTTGAATTTGTTTGTTGTATTTATTTTGTTTGTTTTGAGTGTTTGGATAGCCTACCTGTTAGCACCTGACCTCCTGCACGTATGACGCATCTATTTATTTCAGGGTGGTTGTTTTTTTACTTTATTTTTGTAAATTAGAAAGGTGCGTTCAGTAGAGCACACATTTCCACCGCGTCCCTTTATGGTTATTAGTATTGGCTTTGGCATTCTTCAATGGTTCTTCAGTGGTTCTTTAGTGTTTCTTTAGTGGCTCTTTGGTGGTTCTTTAGGTAGATTGTGTGTGTGCTAGGGTGCTTTTGGCAGCTTTTTGGTGACTCTAAAGTGAACGGGTTGTGGCGCTGGTGCAGAAAAGATGGCTTCCATTAGGGATTTTGTGGATCACCCTTCACATGACATGTTGGAGAGGTTTTCCAAAGAACAGCTTCTGGAGCTTGCTGTGCACTACAAGGTAGAGCTTACTCCCAGTGAGAAACGTTTGAAGCCAACTGCCTTGAGTGTTCAGGATTTTGCTTGTTAGGGAGCAGGTGCTTGTGGTGAGGGTGGAGGAGCCTACTTTGTCTGATGCATCTCCGCTGCTATCTGGTGCGGAGAGTGAGTGGAGGCTTAGAGAGTTAGAATTTAAGGAAAGACAACTACAGCAAGAGCGTGAGGAGAGGAGAGAGGAGCGTGAGCATGAGCGTGAGCGTGAGATTAAGGAGCGTGAGCTTAAGGAGAGAGAGCGTGAGCATGAGCGTGAGCGTGAGCTTAAGGAGCGTGAGCTTAAGGAGAGAGAGCACGAGCGTGCGCAGAAGGAGCGTGAGCATGAGCGTGAGCTTAAGGAGAGCCAGCTACAACAAGAGCGTTACTTGAAGGACTTAGAGCACGAGCGTGCGCAGAAGGAGCTTGATTATAAGCACGCTGTCTTGCAGGCGGGGGCTCTGCATTCAGAGTCGCGTTCCGGTTTTGATGTCGGCAAGAATATTAGGATGGTGCCTCCTTTTGTTGAGAAGGATGTGGAAAAGTATTTTCCCCTTTTTGAATGGGTGGCAACCACGTTGAAGTGGCCTGATACAGCCTGGACGCTGCTGCTGCAGTGTGTTCTTCTTGGTAAGGCACAAGAAGCCTATACTGCTCTGTCCCTTGAACAAAGCGCTGACTATGAGCTTGTTAAAGCTTCCATATTGAGGCCTTATGAGTTGGTCCCAGAGGCCTATCGTCAGCGTTTTAGAGCCTATCGCAGGTCGGAAGGACAGTCTTATGTTGAATTTGGAAGAGAGAAGGAGAACCTGTTTGACAGGTGGTGCACTTCTCAGAAAGCAGAGTCAAGAGAGCAGCTTAGACAGTTGATTCTCCTAGAGGAATTTAAAAGATGTGTTCCTGATACCGTTTCCACTCATCTAAACGAGCGTAGGGTATCAAAGATAGGCAACGCCGCTGTCTTCGCTGATGAGTTTGTGTTGACACACAAGTCCGTTTTTTTGGAGGACTACCGTGTTGAGTCCAGGGATAGGCGTCCTGTTCAGGGGGGCCGTTTCCCAAAACCTGTGTCTGCTGGTCAGTTAACTTCACCTCCTAGGCGGGGTGGTTCTGCTGGTGCATTCCCAGAAGGGATTATCTGTTTCTACTGTAAAGAACCTGGTCATATCGTTGCTGGGTGCCCGGTGCTTGAGCAGAAAAATTTCAGAACGGTGGCTCTGGTAGAAACCATATGCAGAACACCTTTACCAACGTTAGATGGTGATGGGGGAAGTATCAAATGTGTGGACAAAGAGCTTGAGGGTTCCTCAAGATTTATGATGGATGGATTTGTTTCCCTGACTAATGCACTAGAGTCCAAACAGGCTATAACAATTTGGAGAGATACCGGTGCTTTTCAGTCCCTCATTCTGGAGGGGGTTTTGCCGTTTTCAGAAAACTCTTCTTTGCATTCCGGTGTTGTTGTTCGGGGCTTTGGGGGTGGATTTGTGGATGCACCTTTGCATGAGGTCACGCTCAATTCTCCCTTAGTATCAGGCAATGTTGTTGTGGGGGTATGTTCTCACATTCCCATAAGAGGGGTGTCCTTCATTCTAGGGAATGATTTGGCTGGTGACAAAGTGTTGGCTACTCCAGTTGTAACTCCCATTCCTGTGGTTTCTGAGGTCCCTACTGAGCTGGCACAGAAACATCCAGGAGTGTTCCCTGTGTGTGTTGTGACACGGGCCATTTCAAAGGACAAAAATGATGTTGTTGATACTTCGACCTGGGACATTACACTTGGTGACACATTCTTTGTTGAATTGAAAAGTGTACCTGTTGAGAAATTTGGAAAGCACACTGTGGATGTACCTCTTCATAATGATTCTCTTGATTGTGCCTTTGTGTTAGGCCCGGTGGTGAAACCAGGGTTGACATGCGTGCCGGAGAGGCATGTGGTAGGAGATGATCTGGCAGCGCAGTGTCTCAAGGTCTTCCCAGCCTGTACGGTGGCTGAGGCCGCGAACGAATTGGAGGATGAGTGTGGGAAGGATGCTATGAGAGGTGCTGTTGGTTCATGTGACACTGTTCTAGTTGATGGGGCTACTAGGCCTGACTTAGGCTGCCAGCCTTCCCACAGTAGCTCTATTGTCCCTGATGTTTCACTTGTGGGCAGGGATGGTCCCAGTATGTCAGTTGATGATTCTGACATTGATCCACTTGTCCACACTGATTCTCTGCCATGCACTAGGTGTGATGGTCAACCTAGTTACCTGTGTCCTGTGGAGCAGGAGCCGCCTTCGCGACCTGGTCTGTTGAGTGGCAGCCATTTTGATCAGGGCAATGTTATTTTGTGTGACGCCATTTTGGATGGTGTTCCAGACGCTTTTGTGACTGACGTATTGCCATGTTCCAGGGACGGTGGGGCTGTACCTGAGGCGGTACATGCTACTCTGGATGTTCACGGTTTGCGGTATCCTGAACTGCCAGTGCCAGGTGGGATGGATATGGGCGTGGTGGTGGTATCAGATATCTATGGTTTTTGTTTTTTAGGGGTTCTGTCCTGTTGAGCGCAGTGAGATTAGTTCTCAAATTGATTTTGGTTTGCAGTTTATTTTTGACAGGTCGGTATCGGTGGAGGGGCCTGTTGAAAGGGAGCTCATATATGATACGGTCTTGGTTGGTCAACGGGGTCCTAAGTCTTACGCCTCAGCGGAGGGGGCGCCTGCCCCACTGCAGCCATGTACCGCAGTGGCGGAACCTTTTGTGAGGTCTAGCTTGCCCGAGAGTCGGGACAGGGTTGTTTTTTGTTTTACACAGCATTGGCAAATGTTCCACACTGAGGAGCATACAACACGGTTGGTGGTCGTGTTCGACCGGGGCCGGCCCGTTATCGCTGTTGTGGTAGTGGCCCTGACAACTAATGGGTCACAGTTGTTTTTTGTTTTTTGTTGATGTATAGTGGTTGCCTCTTGGGCAACCAGTTTGGTGCGGGAGGTGTTATGTACCATGAGCCTGATCACTCCTCTGTCACTGCCTGATCACTGCTGTGTCACTGGGCATACAGGTGAGGGCTGCTAATTAGCTAATTGCTGCTGATTGGTTACCTGCTGGGAGCTTAAAACCAGCCCTTGAGTCACACATGCAGGGTCTGTGGTTAGAGGAGTGTGGGTTAACAGAGAGTTATCACGTTCTTCTATTCTTGGTTCTTTAGTTTGTATTTCCTTGTTAAAGTAGTCTTCTTGGGTTAAACACGGGTTTTGGTGTCGGTTTTGCACATAGGTTGCGTGCCTTTGAGCCAGGGTCGTAACAAGCATACAAGTTCATAAACCTAGATAAATGACTACTAACTAACCTAATCTAAGAGACCAGTGCCCGTAGGCCTAGGGTGAATAAAAGAGGAAGCGCTTCTCTGCACTGTAGGCCAACCCCAAGCTGCTACTCCCACACCCACTATCTGTTCTGCCCCTAAAGCACTGCACACGTGGGGAATGGTGCCGATACTGCACCCAGGTCTGGAAATGGTCACGAACTAATCCAGAATCACACTGCACACTACACTACAAACATAGCCTGAGAATATAAATACCACACATCTGGTCTCAGGGAGTCACAGCACATAATCAAGTACTATTAGGAACAATACACACTGGTGGCACACAGCAAAGATAAGGGGGCATGTCTAGGGTAGTGGGTATGGGGTGCTACGAGGTTTAGGTCTGGGGCCAGAATGTTCCTCCCACATCCTAGCCTAGGTTGGGGCAGTGAAAAAGCGCTGGTCATAGTTGGTAGATACGACAAAAAGGATATAACGCAGCCCGGAGGCGTGTGGGTGGGGAGGGTCTCTCCCCCCCTCCCTCTCTCTCCCACGGCCCCGGGCTGAAAAGTGCTCCGACTGGGACCGGGGAATAGGGTACTTCTTAGTACAGAGCAGACCAGGGTAATGCGGTAGTGTCCTCCTGGCGGCAAGGAAATAGCACAGTTAATTACACACGTCGAGCTCCTACGTTCATTTGTTAGTCAAATGGCCGCCCCGTTGTACTGCTCTCCAACGAGCGGGCCCATGTTAATAGTAGCAGCGTTTCAGCACGCAGTGCTCTCAATTCTCTTCAATTGTAATGTCAGTTTGTATTATCCAAAGTTGCTTATAGCACATATATTCCTTTTACTGATAGCTCGGGAAACAGTACATTCATCCGGCGCAGATATACCGATACTTTGGGTTTACTCACGGCGTGTAGCGTGGCTACAATGTCTCTATCTTGGTTTCGGCTCCACTCGTTCCCCAGAGAGAAAGTGAACACAGCAAGCTTGGAGCAGTAAGTGTCTTCCGTGGAACAAGGCACGAGAGAAGGGTAGCAGTTTCGTGTCCCTGGTGTCGTCCGTGCGACTCTGTTCTGCCCACTGCCAAACACGAATCCTCCTTTCAACAGCGCCCCGTCCTTCCGGGCGCCGCCCCTCCACGCCAGCCAGCCAATCCATCTCCTGCTCCCTCCAGGGGCACATCCCCCCCCTGGTGGCCCCGCACTCGCCTGCTGTCACTGGCCTCTGCACATATCACCATCCCCACAGGACGGCTCCCCACGCTCTCACCGGGACTCCATGGACCTCATCTAAGAGGGAAGAAGGGACAGCATGGCGCAGTACTGCGATAGGAGAGTCCAATACACAACACAGTCGGAATTACACTTGCCTGTTAAAGCGGCCAGGTAGCGTCTATATTAATCCCAGCCGAAGAGTGCAAGATCGCTTCCGCATTCTTCCCCCTTCGCCGGTAAGCAATGCACATTTCCTTTTCCTTCGCCCAGGTGCTCGCCGCGCATGAGGTCCTCGCTTGGTGTTGTAATGGCAACATTAAACTGAAAGGCTGAGACCATCCGGTACATGTTTCTATTGTTCATGGGCGTATTATGGGGTATGTTTTATTGCGAAAATACTGTACATCTATGTGAATGTCAAATATGTGAATTTCAAAGGTTGTTCAAATGGAATGTTTGAGGTTGAGGGGTTATAAAATAGGCTAATCTGAGATTTATACAATTGATTTAGCTATAACAGTCTCCCCTGTTCAGACCTCTGGTGAGTGTACTGAATTAATAAAAAGTCACCTTCAAAGTAATGTGTGTCTTCAATTATTTTAATTATGCAGCAAAGGCCCAATCAGTGATCCAAATGTAAACCACAGGGTATAGTCTCCACCACCAGAAACAATAAGAAATTAAGGAGACTGGTTGATTGACTTCTTGATTGACTACTGTACCCATTCTGCAATCTGTTAATAACGTTATGATTGCCCGAAATAACATAACCTTACAAAGTACAGTTGACAGCTGCGTTGTGTTAATGTACAGCAAAATAACGTTATGGCATTATGAAAGTACAGTTGATAGCTGCGTTGTGTTAATGTACAGCAAAATAACGTTATGGCGTTATGAAAGTACAGATGACAGCTGCGTTGTGTTAACGTTACAATGTACAGCGAAATGACGTTATGGCGTTATGTGGTCCTCGTTTGGATAATATGTAACGTTACAATGTACAGCGAAATAAGGTTATGGCGTTATGTGGTCCTCGTTTGGATAATATGTAAAGTACAGTTGACAGCTGCGTTGTGTTAACGTTGCAATGTACAGGGAAATAACATTATGGCGTTGCGAGTGAATCTGGTCTGCGTCGCGATAATATACATGTATTCCATTTCATTTCGGCGTCTAAGCGGCGAAAAAGAAAATGCGCATTTGGAGGGCGTTACCGGGGCCAATCAGGGCAAAATGCGGAAGCGCTCTTGCACTCTTCAGCTGGGATTAATATAGACGCAGCCAGGTAAGCATCTAGGTCCTCATCAGGACCATCACTGGGCGTGTCCTCCTCTCAGGGTCCCGTAGGTACATCAACACACATACATACAAACACGCACATACCCCCACCCGCGACAAGAATATAGGCATGTTTTGGTTGTTCTGTTTTTGTCTCCCTCCTGTGTTAACATATCCCATTCTCAGGTGTCTCCCAGTTGCAGCACCAGCAGCCAGCTGGTCAATCAGCAACTCACCCCAGTGCAACGGCAGCTGATCTGCAATCAACATCCACTCTCCCTTTATATATCCCATTGTGTGCAGTGGTAGTTAGCTCTTTTGGCTCATTGTGGTGGTGTCTCTCTGTGTTAATGCGCTACTATAGCACTCTGTGTTAACGTGCTACTGTAGCACTCTGTGTTCTGGTTCTTAGGTACATTTGGTAGAGCTGGTAAAAGCTCTGGTTCTTAGGTACATTTGGTAGAGCTGGTAAAAGCTCTGGTTCTTAGGTACATTTGGTAGAGCTGGTGAAAGCTCTGGTTCACTTCATTGTGTTTTGGTGTTCTTTATAGTTTGCTGTACCTTTCTGTATTAACCCTTTGTATATTTGTTTCCCTTGTGTCACCCAGCCTATGGTGATTCTTTCTTGTGTATTAATCTTTTGTTTCGAACACAGGGACATTGAGGACAGGAAGATACCATGGGTCTACATTTTTGCATCACGTAGGTGACCTGATGTTAAAGACACCACCTTTAGAGTGAGCACCGCCACCTGTACTTTGGGGCGTTCAGCCTGTAAAGGGGAGGGTGGGTTTTCGTTTCCTTTTAATATTTTATTTGGTGCCACTAGGTAGTCCCCTCCTTTTTCTTCCGTTTTTCTCCCATCCCAATGTTAGTCGTTATGCCAATTCCCAATCCCCTTCCTGGTCGCTGCGCACCTACCCCCTACAGTCGGTCTGGGAGAGTGGAGGCTATCACATGCTTCCTCCGACACATGTGTAGCCAATCAACCTCTTCTTTTCACCTGGCAGCGCGGTGAGAGGATGTAACGTGTGGAAGGATCACACTACCCCCCCTTAGATCCTTTCCTCGCTGAGCAGGCGCCCCGACCAAACTGTAGGAGTCGCTGTTTACAACGACCAGGACCCACCGACCAGCTTTCCCACCCTCTAACACTGCCAATTGTGTTAGTACGACAACCGGCCAAGCCGGAAGCAACGCCGAGAGCTGGGATCGATACCAGTATATCCTGCGTTGGTGGTGAGCGCCTTACCCACTGCACCACCCAGCCGCACCAAGAAGAAAAGCCTTTTGAATTGTTTGTCAGGCAAGCAAAAATGTCCCTCTCACTCTCAAAGACCCTGAAGTGGAAAGTTGATGTGGAAAACCACAGCTATGAGTTTGTCCCCATCATCACATGAAGACACGGCACAAGCTGCATTCCATTCATACATTCATACATTTATACACAAAAGACTGGAATTCGTTTACAGGGCCTGCACATAACAAACACCGACCATGGTCCTGAAACAACAACTAAGCGATAGTCACCTGTATCTCGGCCAATAATATATATTTTTAGATACATAAAGCTTAAAAAAATACAACTAAGCCCTTGTGGGCTGTCCCAGAATGCATTTTTTCCTCCTCACTTTTTCTGAATTCATTAATAATCTGCAGGCAGGACACCGTAGGCGGCGGGTGAGCTGGACATTAGGGTAGGCTATAGATGGGAAGGGACTCGCACGGAGCGTGCAACATTTTTCCTTTTTCTTTTTTGCTCGCACGCAAACGGTCCAGGTTCTGATTTCATACAACACACCCACTAGGCTACTACAGCGAGCCCCACTCATTTCATATAGTGCAAATTAATTGTTCAAATGAAGGCATCCAATATGAGTAACTACCTCGTCGCTACAAAGGATCGGCGGGGGCGGAGATTCGGAACGCAGCAGCAAACCGAACGCGGAAGTGAAACTGCGTTGGGGAAAATATACACGCTGCGGGATCATGTGAATGATGTGATTGGCTACATTATTTAACCTGAGCCTATGCGTGATTGGTTACTGCCTGTTACCTGGAATGTTAAACGCTGCCACCGATTGACGCCTTCGTCGTTGACACCTCGGAGAGAGAGAGAGAGAGAGAGAGAGAGAGAGAGAAAGAGAGAGAGAGAGAGAGAGAGAGAGAGAGAGATCATCTTCAGCAGGGCCCGTTCACTATACATGTAAGAGCAGCGATCTCCATCAACAGGCCTTGCCTGACGTTACAACACGCTTCTGACATCACTTTCTGTGAAGGGAAGAGAAGGTGTGGTGCTTGTCACAGTCGCTCTCTTTCACCTTTCTACGTCTGTGTGTGTGTCCCTCTCTCTCTCTCTCTCTCTCTCTCTCTCTCTCTCTCTCTCTCTCTCTCTCTCACTCTCTCTCTACCTATCTGTGTCTTTTTGTCTCTCTTTCTCTTTGTCTCTCTTTATCGTTCACTCTCACTCACTCTCTCTCACACACACACCTCTCACAATGTATCTCACTTACTCTCTCTCTCTCTCTTACAGACACACGCTCTCACTTATCTTTCTCAAAAAGTAACTCACATACACACACGCTCTCCCCCCTCTCTCACACACACACACACACACACACACACACACACACACACACACACACACACACACACACACACACGCTCTCCCCCCCCTCTCTCTCACACACATACTATTATAGTGTAATAGTGTGTAATAGTGTAATAGTGTAATAGAGTGTAATAGTGTGTAATATTGTGTAATAATGTATAATAGTGTAATAGTGTAATAGTGTAATAGTGTAATAGTGTGTAATAGTGTGTAATAGTGTAATAGTGTAATAGTGTGCTATGCGACTTGCGGGTTGTGTCATTGCACTCAGTAGGGATATCCTCTTTCATTGGTCTATGTTGACCACTCCCCCGACCCTTAGGCCGCGCCCCCTTTTTGTATCTTTTGAACCGTTTGTCATAGAGATTTGCGAGAGACCCTCTCCCATTGGCCTACGGTGCACAGGCGGTGCACACCCACACTTTCACAATTTCCCCATTTTGGTCCATAAGGAATGAATGGCAGAACACATGGCACAGTGTGATGTCATAATAGAACATTCTAGAACATTTGTGATGTTACAGTATGATGTCATAATAGGACATCTAGAACATTTGTGATGTATGATGTCATAATAGGACATTCTAGAACATTTGTGTTCGGCATTCAATACCATAGTCCCCTCCATACTCATAGCCAAGCTCAGGGACCTGGGCTTGGGCTATGACCTCTGCCAGTGGGTCTTGGACTTCCTGACTGGCAGACCCCAGGTGGTGAGAGCAGGCAACTGCACCTCCTCATCCATCACCCTCAACATAGGGGCCCCCCAGGGCTGTGTTCTGAGTCCCCTCCTCTACTCCCTGTACACACACGACTGTGTGGCTCAGCGGAGTAGCAATACAATCGTCAAATTTGCTGACGACACAGTGGTGGTGGGCCTGATCTCTGCCAACGACGAGAGGGCCTACCTGGAAGAGGTCAAGGTCCTGGCGGGATGGTGCCAGGAAAACAGCCTCTCCCTGAACGTCAGCAAAACAAAAGAGATGATTGTGGACTTCAGGAGGTCGGGGGTCAAGGACTACAGCCCCCTCAGCATCGACGGGGCACCGGTTGAGAGAGTCAACAGCTTCAAGTACCTCGGAGCCCACATATCCGAGGACTTGAAATGGACCATACACATTAACAGTGTGGTGAAGAAGGCACGACAACGCCTCTACTTCCTCAGGCGCCTAAGGAAGTTCCAAGTCAGCCAGAAGATCCTTAAGAACTTCTACTCATGTACAATAGAGAGCATCTTGACCGGCAACATCACCTCCTGGTTTGGGAATAGCACTGCAAAAGACCAAAGCAGACTACAAAGAGTGACACGTTCAGCCGAACGCACAATTGGAGGGGGGCTCCCCACTCTCCAGAACATTTACAACAAGCGTTGCAAGGGGAAGGCTAAGAGAATTATTAAGGACTCGAGCCACCCGAACAACTGCCTCTTTGAACTGCTGCCGTCAGGCAAGCGACACAGGAGTCTCAAGGCGAGCACAGAAAGACTCAGAAGTAGCTTCTATCCCCAGGCCATCAGGCTGCTAAACGAACAATGAATGAACACTACACAACAACAACCACCAAACACACATAGCACACACATCCACACGCACACACTCACTTTAAACAAACACACTGTAGCACCCACTACACACACTTTATAGCACACACCCACTTTAAACAAACACTGTAGCACCCACTCCCCACACTTTATATTTATGGATGAAGGATTGCACTACAACTCGTACACCTTACTGTAAATTGTACCTAAAATTGTACCTCATCCCACTTCTGCTTTGCACTAGATAGTACTGTACATTAGTACACTGCATAGTATTGTGTATTGTATATTATATGGTAACTCAGAACATTGTACATATGTCTATACCGAACAACTGTGACCTCATTCTTCTTCTAAATTCATGCTATATTATGTTATTATGTTATTTGATACTATCTTGTCTAGCACAGTCTCTGGAGCGTAACAGTAAGAAGCATTTTGTATGAAAGTATTCTGTACTTCTGTATGACAACTATTAAAGAACTTGAACTATATATTCAACAATTCTCTCAGGAGGATTCTGGTGGCGATGAGATGGAGGGTTCCCCCTCTTGGGGGGGCCCTCCAAGAGAGGAGATGATGTTTGTATTGTGATAGTATGACAAGAGGAGCAGAGAAGAAGGAGACAGAGATGATAGAAATGTGTTTTGAAGAAGAGGAGTGTAAACTTTCTCAAGTGTGGGCGAAGCAAGAATTGTGGAGGGCAGTAATACGCCACGATGCGTCTACACTGCCGGAAATTCAAATAAGAAGAAGAAGAAGAAGATCTCAGATCTCAGAAGACCAAGTGAAGATATCACTTGTTGTTTCCGGCTACTTGTCTGTAAGCTTGAATATATTCTGTAGATACAATTTAAACTCCCCACATGGAAAAGAAAACAATGTCATCTACAATCCGTAATGAGCTGCGTCTGGGGGAAGGTTCAGTGATGTGGTTATTAAAGTCAACAGCACTGAGTTGAATGCCCACAAGGCCCTCCTGTGTGACTGCAGTGACTATTTCAGGTAAGTTTAGCTTGGTTCAGGTTAGCTTGGTTCAGGTTAGCTTGGTTAATAAACAGATACCATACTGTACTTTTACTGTAAACAGATACTATACTGTACTTCTACTGTAAACAGATACTATACTGTACTTATAATGTAAAAATATACTATACTGTACTTCTACTGTAAACAGATACTGTACTTCTACTGTAAACCGATACTATACTGCACTTATACTGTAAAAATATACTATACTGTACGTATACTGTAAACATATACTATACTGTGTGTCCACTGTAAAAAAAATGATATACTGTACTTATACTGTAAAAATATACTATACTGTACTTCTACTGTAAACATATAATATACTGTACTTCTACTGTAAACAGATAATATACTGTACTTATAATGTAAAAATATACTATACTGTACTTTTACTGTAAACATATACTGTACTTCTACTGTAAACATATACTATACTGAACTTCTACTGTAAACAGATACTATACTGTACTTCTAATCATGTCCTTGAAATCATAAATATGTCGCTTCAAACAGGCACTTTTCCAGATGCATTTAAAACGGCTGTAGTAAAACCACTACTAAAGAAAACAAACTTAGATGTAAACGAACTAAAAAGCTATAGGCCAATATCGAACCTTCCATTTATCAGCAAGATATTAGAAAAGATAGTCTCAGTACAAATAAACTCCTTTCTCAAAGATAATAACATCATGGAGGAATTACAATCAGGTTTCAGAACAAATCACAGCACTGAAACTGCCCTTACTAAAATAGTTAGCAACCTCAGGCTAAACTCTGATGCTGGCAAAGTCTCAATTCTTGTCCTATTGGACCTTAGTGCAGCGTTCGATACGATTGACCATAATATCTTGATCAGTCGTCTTGAAAGACTGGTTGGCTTTTCCGATCATGTACTAAATTGGCTCATAACATACATTAAGGGGAGAATGTTCTATGTTAAGCTTGGAGACAATGTATCCGAGGAACATGACAGCAGCTTTGGAGTTGCACAAGGAAGCTGCCTTGGTCCATTACTCTTCTCACTATATATGCTGCCCCTCGGGGACATCATTCGAGACCACAATGTATGCGTCCATAGTTATGCTGATGATACACAACTATATATCTCCGCAGAACCAAATAACACTACAGCCATACAGTCCATTATTGTCTGTTAGCAATAAACAAGTGGATGACCAATAACTTCCTAAAATTAAACGAAAGCAAGACCGAAATCCTATTGATCGGCCCAAAAGCGAAAAGGGAAGTGCTGTGTGAAAACCTGGGGAGTCTGTCATCCTATGTAAAGACTGAGGTTACAAGCCTAGGTGTCATCTTGGACTCAGACCTGACCTTTAAGTCTCATATAAATAAGGCCATGAAAACATCATTCTTCCACCTAAGAAACATAGCGAAAGTAAGACCTTTCGTAAATAAAAAGGATGCAGAGACACTTATTCATGCTTTTGTATCAAGTCGGCTTGACTATTGTAATGCACTGTTCACTGGTCTTCCCAAAGCAACCATTGGGAAGCTTCAGCTTATCCAAAACTCTGCAGCTCGATTACTAACTCATACAAGGAGAAGAGAACATATCACTCCAGTCCTAGCCACTCTGCACTGGCTTCCAATAACTCATAGAATTGATTTTAAGGTCCTTTTCCTAACATATAAAGCTCAGAATGAGCAAGGCCCAAAATACATAGCAAATTCCCTAGTTAGTTATCTGCCCTCAAGAACGCTACGGTCATCCACTACAGGTTTACTAGACACGCCCAGAAACCAAAAGAGGATAGGAAGTATGGCATTTGCCAACTATGCCCCAAAACTATGGAACACACTACCAACACACATCAGAAACGCCAGCTCCATACACATTTTTAAAGGAAAATTAAAAACGTACCTATACAGTCTAGCTTACAAATAGTTATGGCTTGGAAAAACCTGATGGATCCATGAGGCTAGGATAAGCCTTGTGGACCCAACTTTTTAGATGAAGGAACGGGTACATACGCACACAATACACGACCACTGATGGATCCGTAAGGCTTGGAAAAGTCTTGTGGACCCAACTCTCTAGATGAGGGAACGGGTACATACGCACACAATACGCGGCCACTGATGGTTCCATGGGGCTTGGATAAGTCCTGTGGACCCAACTCTGGCCACTGACCACATGAGGGAACGGGTACATACGCAAACAGGATGCAGAGACACTTATTCATGCTTTTGTATCAAGTCGGCTTGACTATTGTAATGCACTGTTCACTGGTCTTCCCAAAGTAACCATTGGGAAGCTTCAGCTTATCCAAAACTCTGCAGCTCGATTACTAACTCATACAAGGAGAAGAGAACATATCACTCCAGTCCTAGCCACTCTGCACTGGCTTCCAATAACTCATAGAATTGATTTTAAGGTCCTTTTCCTAACATATAAAGCTCAGAATGAGCAAGGCCCAAAATACATAGCAAATTCCCTAGTTAGTTATCTGCCCTCAAGAACGCTACGGTCATCCACTACAGGTTTACTAGACACGCCCAGAAACCAAAAGAGGATAGGAAGTATGGCATTTGCCAACTATGCCCCAAAACTATGGAACACACTACCAACACACATCAGAAACGCCAGCTCCATACACATTTTTAAAGGAAAATTAAAAACGTACCTATACAGTCTAGCTTACAAATAGTTATGGCTTGGAAAAACCTGATGGATCCATGAGGCTAGGATAAGCCTTGTGGACCCAACTTTTTAGATGAAGGAACGGGTACATACGCACACAATACACGACCACTGATGGATCCGTAAGGCTTGGAAAAGTCTTGTGGACCCAACTCTCTAGATGAGGGAACGGGTACATACGCACACAATACGCGGCCACTGATGGTTCCATGGGGCTTGGATAAGTCCTGTGGACCCAACTCTGGCCACTGACCACATGAGGGAACGGGTACATACGCACACAATACACGACCACTGATGGATCCATGGGACTTGGAAAAGTCCTGTGAACCCAACTCTGACCACTGATAAAAACGTAACTACACTAGCGTTATAAGAGCTAAACATTGCTACCTACCGTACAAGTGCATTGGTTTAGTGCACTTCCGGTTGCTACTGAGCGGACATGTTTGTGCGGACCTGTTCTCCCAAACTGGTAAGCAAATGACTGTTTTCATTTTTACGTTATTTTCATTTTTACGTTATTATTATTATTATTATTATTATATATTTTTTTTAAACATTGATCTTAACTGATCACTGTGACTTTATTGCTTTTATCGTTATATATGCCTATATTTGTGTACAGCACTTTGAGCTACATGACATGTATGAAAGGTGCTTTATAAATACTTACTTACTTACTTACTTACTTACTACTGTAAAAAGATAATATACTGCACTTCTACTGTAAACCGATACTATACTGTACTTCTACTGTAAAAAGATACTATACTTCTACTGTGCTAAGACCCTATACTTCTACAGTGAAAATATATTACTACTAGGGCTGTCCCCGACTAAGGATTTGGATAGTCGACTATGATTGGCCAAAATGTGCCGTTAGTCGACTATTAGTCGACTATAAAAAATTAAATAAAAAAAGTATAATATATATATATATTTTTTTATCATTCCATTTGGGCTGTGGGGGGTACTTAACACTTTGATCGCCATGGTTAAATTCATAATTTACCATCCCTCGCCATCTCTAATTGTCTATGGAGAAGTTCCCCTTCTTTGCAGGGCTATAACTTTTTAAATTGTATTGTGTTCAGGGTGTAGCAACGTTATACTTTTTCATTCACATATTCATACTAAAATACGGTCTAAAGTATAAGTATGTTTTTATCGTTTTCTGCAGCTTTCTCCAGAACTTGATTTATAGCCCCAAATGCATTATATTGATGATGAAATACAGTTTGATAGCGATCGGTGCCAGATAAAAAATTTCAACTGGAGGTGGTTCTAGAAGTTACTACTCATCATCTGATGTTGACCGGATGGGTGGGGGGTCGTTTATAATTCCGTGGGCAACGTTAGATGATTCATCTAGTGTGGGTGATATGATCATCAGAGCAGTTTATATCGAACACGGTAATAATAAATGCTGAAACTTACCCCAGTCTCCTCGGGCCGTTGGGCGATCAGCTTGGAGTAAACAGTTTTCTATTATGGGATGTTGATCTAGAGATGAACCATTTCCAGGTTGTATAATACTATATACGTCCAAATAACATTGTTTATTGAGTTAGGGCGAGCGATTGATTAGCCAGTGTATCGAGATGGAGTCCTGCTAACGATCGCGAGTGCCCGGACGAAATATGGGTGAGCACTTCCTGTTTGGCGCGTCACTTCCTGTTGGGCGATCTGCCGATCGGCCACCAGATGGCGCTCTGGAACCGTTAGAGAGTTGAGTGGAGCTCAGCAGTATATCTCAGGTCCCCGGGGGAGAAATATGATTTCGATTACAGATTTTTGAAATATTGATATCAAAGACGTGTTACGGCGTCTTCGGCAGAATGAGCATGGCGAGGAAAGACGTCCTACAGCGTTTTTGGCGGCCATAGTGTTAATGTCTGAAGGAGTCGACTGAAGGCTTGTTGTCCTCTGCAAAAGCATGCAATTGGTCCACTGATGGATACATCTTGATATTTGTCTAGTCTAGTGTGTTCATTAGATGGGTGAAATCCTCTTTCAGTGCCTCTGTGCCTGTTTTCTTAGGCAGTTGGCCTCTGGTATGCGTGCCATTAGCGTTAGCCACGCTTCTAAGAGGTTGGCAGTCGACTACGGCTCCTTTCGACCGATTAGTCGACTATTCGACTAATAGGGGTCAGCCCTAATTACTACACAGGACAGAATGTTGCTTACTGTTTACTCATCAGATATCTCTATACTCTGCGTCCCACAGAGCCCTCTTCACTCGCTGGAGCGACTCAGATAAAGCAGTCTACAGTATCCCTGGGGTGTCCCCAGGTATGATGCAGCTCATCATAGAGTACTCCTACACACGCTTTGTGCTGGTGACAGCAGAGAACGTGGAAGAGCTTCTGGTGGCTGCAGACCAGCTTCGTGTCACTGGCATAGTAGGAGCGTGCTCTGACTTCCTAGAAGGCCAGCTGTCTCTGGAAAACTGTGTCAGCATCTGGAGGTTTGCGGACATGTACTGCTGCCCTGACCTGAGGCGCAAGGCCCATCTCTTCACCGTGGGCCACTTTGAGGAGATGTTGCACGTCTCACAGGAGCTTGTGGAGCTGTCCCCGCAGCAACTGGTGGACATCATCGAGAGGGATGATCTGAACGTGAAGAGCGAGGAGACGGTGTTCGAGGCCGTCCTCCGTTGGATCGACCACTCCCGTGAGGAGCGTAAAACACACATCCCTTTGCTGCTGCCCAAGGTAACTAATTGTATTACGGAT
Source organism: Notolepis coatsorum (assembly GCF_963971535.1). Classification (NCBI taxonomy): domain Eukaryota; kingdom Metazoa; phylum Chordata; class Actinopteri; order Aulopiformes; family Paralepididae; genus Notolepis; species Notolepis coatsorum. The sequence goes on from NW_028174866.1 coordinate 2,197,458, forward strand.
ACACAAACGTGGTTGCTAGTGCCTGAGCCACATTTATTTTTAATACAATTTTATTATTTTACTTTTTCTTGTTTGTCTGTCTCTTGTCAAGGTCATTAGTAAGTACATGTCCTCTCAAGTTCATGCTCCCCAGATATGGAACATCTCCAAATCCTGTGCCGACCGTACCACCTACCCCGTGAGTTTACCGCGGTCATTATATCCGTCGTGTATATTCACCCACAGGCAAATACTGGCAAAGCGCTGGTGGAATTACACGACCACATCAACAAACAGCAGATCAAGCACCCGGAAGCCGCAACGATAGTGACTGGCGACTTCAACCAGGCAAACCTGAAAAAAGTGATGCCGACCTTTTTTCAGCACATCGCCTGCTCCACAAGAGGGGGGAACACATTCGACCAATGCTACACCCCGTTCAGAGCTGCCTACAAGGCTGTAGCGGCTCCGCCACTGATGGGCTCTGCAAGCGCAAGCGATCACGACTCCATTTTTTTAATCCCAGCATACAAACAAAGATTGCTGTTACGTTCTGGACACCGACTGTGGTCGGTGACCACCCACATTCCTGACATATGTCACTGGGCTTGTCACCTGTAATTTCCCTGTCAATTAGTGCTGTCACTTAGGGGTGGTTCCTGATTGGCTGTCACGGGGTGTGTGTGGAATGTTGGTATTTGGTGTCTATGTAACATACCTCTCTTCTGCTTGTTCATTGTCAGGTCTTCACTAATTGCGTTCGGGGATAACGCGGACGGTTCTACTCTGGACCTCCAATAAGCTCCCATTTACCTTATTTTCCACTTGTGCTATTAGCACTTGTCTCTCTTAGAATTTACTCTGTGTTCTTACTATTAAAGTCGAACCTGTTCAAGAGTAAACACTCTCTGTCTCTGTGATTGCCTTCACCCATTGGAATTCACCTACCTCCATTCTGACAGAAGACCTGACCATCAGAATTCCATGGAGGCCATCATGGAGATGCTCCAGGCGCAGGGAGCAGCCCAGACACGGATGGAGGAACATCAACAGCTGGTCAGCGCCGAGTTAATCCGACTCAACGGGGTCGTCGGATCATCCCAAGCGGTGGCACAGTCGGCGTTGGCCGCAGCCCGACAAGCCCAAGACGGAGTGGCTGGTGTTCAGTCGGCGACGGGAGAAGCAGCGCTCCACGCAGAGGACAGTCGGGGGGTGTTCGGGGTCCAGGAATGGTCCCACGAGCCACATCTGCAGGCGCCCGCTCACTATGACGGATCACCGGATGGTTGTCGGGAATTCATCACCCAGTGTCTACTCGTTTTCCGGCTGCAACCACGATCATTTCCATCGGGGACAGCGCAGGTAGCGTATATTATCACACTGCTCACCGGTCAAGCTCTCTCCTGGGCTACGGCGGAATTAGAGGCGGGGGCGATAATCTGCGACAGTGTGGACGCCTTTACCCGGGAATTGAGAAGAGTATTCGATACTTCCCGGGTACTCTCGATCTTCGAGGCTGGTGGTCGTCTTCTCGACTGCCGGCAGGGCCTCCGCACAGTCGCAGCTTACGCTATCAATTTTCGGATCTTGGCTCGGGAGACAGCTTGGGCGGAGAACGTCTGCGTGGTTCTGTTCGTCAGGGGACTCTCAGCGCGGATGCGAGATGCGCTCTCCGCGCGTGAGATCCCCGAGCAGCTGGAAGTGCTGATCAACACCACCATTAAGATGGACAATCGGCACCGGGAGAGGGAGAAGGAGCATGTCAACAACACCCAGGTATGTTTTCCTTCTTCTCCTGGTGTTGATAATTCCATGCATTACACGAGTGGGCCACTGGGTGATGAATCCATGCAGCTTGGAGCGCTGTCGCTCTCAAACGACGAGAGGCAGCGCTTCATCAAAGAGCGACGCTGCTTCCGGTGCGGCCGCACCGGTCACCGCTTCGGCAGCTGTCGGGTCCAGGCTGTATCGGCTCGGCGCCAATCGGGAATGGAAGGTGCGCCGTCGGGCTTTGAGAAAGCGCCAGCAGGTAGGCTCATTCCTGCCAAAACCACGGATTCTCGTACATTTTTTGAGGTGGCGATCAACTGTGGGGGTGACATTAGGGGAACTAAGGCTCTCATTGACTCAGGGGCGGCGGGCAATTTTATTCACGTGGGATTGGTGAAGGAGTGGGGAACCCCAGTGGAGGATTTAGGGGTTCCCTTACCAGTTTATGCCCTGGACGGTCGGCCTCTAGGCAGTGGGAGCGTCACCCAGCGCACAGTTCCTTTACACATCCGGGTGGCGGGTGGGGAGTGGGAGTGGGTTACATTTTTTGTCATCTTTTCCCCCTATTCTGTCATGGTGTTGGGTCATCCCTGGTTGTCGTCATGTGTTCGTGTCATTAATTGGAGCACGGGCGAACTCTCAACGGCGACCGACGTCAAGTCGATCGTCAGCGGGAGTTTGCCCAAACCCTTGTCTCCCCCCCCCTCTTCTCTTTTGTCTCCTCCCTCTTTCTCCAGGATGGTGGGGAGCGTGGCAGATTCTGATCTACCCTCTAATCCCGATTTGATAGGGGTGCCTGAGATCTATTGGGACCTGGCGGACGTTTTTAGCAAGACGCGTGCTAAAGCACTTCCGCCTCATAGATCATACGACTGTCCCATTAATCTTCTACCCGGTACCTTCCCGCCTCGCGGTGAATGTTCTCTCTCTCACGCCCCGAAACCTTGGCCATGAACACCTACATAGAGGAGGCATTGCTTGCGGGGCACATACGCCCTTCCACTTCCCCTGCCGGCGCTGGCTTCTTCTTTGTTGATAAAAAGGATGGGGACCAGCGCCCATGCATTGATTATAGGGGATTGAATGACGTTTCCATCAAGAACCGATATCCTTTACCCCTCATGGACACGGCCTTTGAGTGCTTACAGGGGGCACAGGTCTTTTCTAAACTTGACTTACGTAATGCATACAACCTGGTCAGGATTAGAGAGGGAGACGAGTGGAAGACTGCATTTAACACACCCAATGGGCACTATGAGTATTTTGTCATGCCCTTTGGTTTGGCTAATGCTCCGGCAGTCTTCCAAGCCCTGGTTAACGACGTGCTGCGAGACTTGATTGGGGTGTCGGTGTTTGTCTACTTAGATGATATCCTGATTTTTTCTCGCGATATGGTGCAACACCAAATGCACGTTCGGGAGGTGCTAGACCGTCTCCTCAAGCATCAACTATTCGTTAAGGCTGAGAAGTGTGTGTTTCACACGGACACCGTGTCCTTCCTGGGCTTTGTGTTGACGAAGGGCGATCTGCGCATGGATCCAGCCAAGGTGAGTGCAGTTTTGGACTGGCCACGACCTTCGTCGCTCAAGGGGTTACAATGTTTTTTGGGCTTTGCAAATTTTTACAGGCGCTTTATTCGCAACTTTAGCGCCTTAGCCAATCCTTTAACAGCTCTCACTAAGGCCTCTCTCCCTGGCTTTGAATGGTCGCCTAGGGCTGAGTCGGCCTTCTGCGATCTTAAACGTCGTTTTACATCCGCTCCTGTATTGATCCGCCATGACGCGGAGGTTCCGTTCATTGTGGAGGTGGATGCCTCTGACGTCGCGGTGGGGGGGGTGCTCTCTCAGAAATGCTTAAAGGATGGGAAAGTGCACCCGTGTGCTTTTTTTTCTCGCCGTCTGTCACCAGCCGAGCGTAATTACGACGTGGGTAATCGGGAGTTATTGGCGATCAAATTGGCACTGGAGGAGTGGAGACATTGGTTAGAGGGGGCGGCACATCCTTTCATTATTTGGACTGATCATAAGAACTTGGCTTACATCCAAGGGGCTAAACGCCTTAACGCTCGCCAGGCCAGGTGGACGTTATTCTTCACACGATTTCGATATACCATCTCCTATAGACCCGGCTCCAAGAATATCAAACCTGACGCGTTGTCGCGCCAGTTTGATCTTCCTGGTCGGGAGGAGCAGCCCCATCCCATTATTCCACCGGCCTTGATTTTGGCACCCGTGTCTTGGGGCATAGAGAAGGTGGTAAGGTCGGCGCTAACGCGGGAGCCCGATCCTGGTGGGGGTCCTCCGGGACGGTCGTATGTTCCCAAGGTGGCGCGTTCACGCCTGCTACAGTGGGCGCATGCGTCATCCCTCACCAGCCACCCAGGGGCAACCAGGACCATGGAATTTATCCATAGGAGGTTCTGGTGGCCGACAGTGGAGGGGGATACGCGTTCCTTTGTGGCGGCCTGTCCGGTGTGCGCACGTAGTAAGACCTCTCGACGGGCACCGGCGGGTCTCCTCCGACCACTTCCTATTCCTAAACGACCCTGGTCACACATATCTCTGGACTTTATTTCTGGTCTTCCCCTTTCGGACGGGTTCACCACCATCTTGGTGGTGGTGGATCGGTTCTCTAAGGCGGCTCACTTTGTCCCTCTCCCCAAGCTTCCTTCGGCCCGGGAGACTGCTGATTTAGTTATACAGCATGTCTTTCGGGTCCACGGGCTGCCAGTAGATATCGTGTCGGACCGGGGTCCTCAGTTCGCCTCCAGGTTCTGGAAGGCGTTTGCCGCCGGCCTCGGCGCCTCTGTCAGTCTGTCGTCTGGGTTCCATCCGCAGTCGAACGGGCAGACGGAGAGGGTCAACCAGGATTTGGAGGGGGTCTTGAGATGTTACGGTGCCGGTAGTCCGGCAACGTGGAGTAGGAGGTTGGCTTGGGCTGAGTACGCGCATAATACCCTTCTCTCCTCTTCTACCGGTATGTCTCCCTTTCAGTGCCAGTATGGTTTTCAACCTCCTCTGTTTCCCGAGCAGGAGCAGGAGGCGGAGGTGCCCTCGGCCCAGGCACATGTGGCTCGCTGTCGCAGGACGTGGAAACAGGTTCGGAAGGCGCTACAGAAGGTTTCGGTTAGTACCCAACGGCAGGCTAACCGTAAGCGTCGTCCGGCTCCAGTTTACCGTACAGGGCAGCGGGTTTGGCTTTCCACCCGGGATCTCCCTCTCCGGGTGGAATCCAAGAAGCTGGCTCCTCGCTTTATAGGACCATTTAAAGTGATTCATCGGGTTAATCCAGTGGCTTACAAGCTACGACTTCCGAGCTCTATGAGGGTTCATCCGACGTTTCATGTGTCCCTGTTGAAGCCATTCCTCTCATCGCCCTTGGCCCCGCCACTGCCTGTGGTTCCTCCGCCCCGGTTTATTGGCGGTCAACCCATTTACACGGTGCGGAGGATACTGGGTTGTAGGCGGAGGGGTAGGGGGTTTCAGTTCTTGGTGGATTGGGAGGGGTACGGGATAGAAGAGCGTTCTTGGGTGCCTCAAAGGGAGATTTTAGATCCCAGCCTGATTGTTGATTTCCGGCGGCTGAATCCCGAGGCTCCTAGGTGAACGTCTGGTGCCGTTTGTCGGGGGAGGGTACTGTTACGTTCTGGACACCGACTGTGGTCGGTGACCACCCACATTCCTGGCATATGTCACTGGGCTTGTCACCTGTCATTTCCCTGTCAATTAGTGCTGTCACTTAGGGGTGGTTCCTGATTGGCTGTCACGGGGGTGTGTGTGGAATGTTGGTATTTGGTGTCTATGTAACATACCTCTCTTCTGCTTGTTCATTGTCAGGTCTTCATTAATTGCGTTCGGGGATAACGCGGACGGTTCTACTCTGGACCTCCAATAAGCTCCCATTTACCTTATTTTCCACTTGTGCTATTAGCACTTGTCTCTCTTAGAATTTACTCTGTGTTCTTACTATTAAAGTCGAACCTGTTCAAGAGTAAACACTCTCTGTCTCTGTGATTGCCTTCACCCATTGGAATTCACCTATTTCCATTCTGACAGATCGCGTGACATCGTAGTGTCACGTGAGACAAAAAAGTGGTCTGACGAATCAGAGACCGAGCTCCGTGACGCGTTCGAGGATACAGACTGGGACATGTTTAAAGGAAGCGCCAGTGACGTCAGCGAGTACGCTGATACCGTTGTTTGTTACATAGCAACAGTGGTAGACAGCATTGTCCTCACAAAGAAGGCGCGGGTTTTCCCAAACCAGAAACCTTGGGTGGACAGCACTATAAGAACAGCCCTAAACTCACGCACCACGGCTTATAACCTGGGCAGAGAGTCAGGAAATATGGAAGAGTACAAGGCTTCAGTCTACACTCTGCGCAAGGCTGTTAAACTTGCTAAGAGGACATATGCTGAGAAACTGGAGACACAAATGGCACAAAACGACACAAGAGGCTTGTGGAGGGGACTGAAGACAATAACTGACTACAAAGTCAGCGCCCCCTCAATGGGGAGCGACGACGCCTCTCTAGCGGACAAACTCAACTCCTTCTACGCTCGGTTCGGTGTAGACAGTGACGTCACTGGCGCACCGGCTGTTGTGGAGGGGGGGGGGCAACCGCGGGGGGGCGGGGGCGCTCTCTCGTTGTCGGAACACAGTGTGAGAAGAGCATTTATGCAGGTGAACACCAGGAAGGCTGCAGGCCCAGATGGTATAACAGGACGCATACTTAAGTCCTGTGCAAACCAGCTTGCCCCGGTGTTCACCGCCATATTTAATCAATCCCTGGCGGAGTCAGTAGTCCCTGCCTGCTTCAAGATGTCTACCATCATCCCTGTACCGAAGAAACCCTCCCCAACATGTCCAAATGATTACAGACCGGTGGCACTCACCTCTGTGGTCATGAAATGTTTCGAGAGGCTGGTCAAGGACCACATTTGTGCCTCTCTCCCCAGTGATATTGACCCTATGCAATTTGCATACAGGACAAACAGGTCCACTGATGACGCAGTCTCCCAGGTACTGCACAGCACTCTCTCCCACCTTGACCGTCAGAAGGGGGGCTATGTGAGACTGTTGTTCATTGACTACAGCTCAGCGTTCAACACCATAGTCCCCACCAGACTGGTGGACAAGCTGATCGAGCTAGGCCTGAGCTCCGCCCTGAGCGCCTGGGTACTGGACTTTCTGAGTGAAAGACCCCAGGCGGTCAGGGTGGGGGGTCAGACCTCCAACACCATCACCCTGAGCATCGGGTCCCCCCAGGGCTGTGTTCTAAGCCCCCTGCTGTACTCACTCTACACACACGACTGTGCGGCCAAGTTCAGCTCCAACTCCATTGTGAAGTTCGCCGACGACACGGTGGTGGTGGGGCTGATCTCGGACAACGACGAGAAGGCCTACCGAGAGGAGGTTGAGGTACTGGAACGTTGGTGCCAGGACAACAGCCTGCTCCTGAACATTGGTAAAACCAAGGAGCTGATCGTGGATTATAGGAGAGGACAGCAGGAGACACACACACCACTGATGATTAACGGGGCTACCATGGACAGGATGAGCAGCTTCAAGTACCTGGGGGTCCACATCTCAGAGGACCTGACATGGTCAACACACATAGACACAGTAGTAAAGAAAGCGAAGCAGCGCCTCTACCACCTGAGACAATTAAGGAAGTTCAGAGTATCGGGGAAGATACTCCAGTCCTTCTACTCAGGAGCTGTAGAGAGCATCTTGACCGGAAACATCACTGCCTGGTATGGGAACAGCATGGCACAGGACAAGAAGGCCCTACAGAGAGTGGTGCGCTCAGCCGAGCGTACCACGGGTATTGCGCTACCTCCCCTGCAGGCTCTATACAACAAGAGGTGCAAATCCAGAGCCTGCAGGATAATGAAAGACCCCCACCACCCCAATAACAGCCTGTTCCAGCTGCTGAGGTCAGGCAGACGCCTGCGAACTCCAGCTACTAGGACGGAGAGGCTTAGGCTAAGCTTCTTCCCCCAGGCCATCAGAGCCTTGAACAATGAACATTGAGAGACACAGAAACTGAACTATCCACACACAAGCACATACACGACACGCACGCTGAGCACGCTCACACACTAGCAGCCACTTTAACACTCATGCCGCACACACGCACACTTATGGCCAGAGGAAAGGCCACTTAAAGTAGTATAACATCAGGAACAGTGTATTGCACTACTAAAGCTACCTAGCATGTCCTATATGCTCTGTAAATACTAATGTACAGATACCGAGATGGCACACCATGTACCTGTTTATTGCACTGTTTTATTGGATTCTATTAATATGTTGTACCACTGTATTTTTATTGGATTCTATTATATGTTGTACCACTGTATTGCACATTGTCGCGGGCAAGACCAGCCGCATTTCATTGTATACCTGTATGCCGTGACAATTAAAACTCTTGACTTGACTTGACTTGACTTGACTATGATTCATGTTACTGTTATTATTGTTGTCGTCGCTGTTGTCATTATTATTATTATTATTATTATTATTATTATTATTATTATTATTATTATTATTATTATTATTATTATTATTATTATTATTATTATTATTATTATTATTATTATTATTATTATTATTATTATTATTATTATTATTATTATTATTATTATTATTATTATTATTATTATTATTATTATAATTATAATTATAATTATTATTATTATTATTATTATTATTATTATTATTATTATTATTATTATTATTATTATTATTATTATTATTATTATTATTATTATTATTATTATTATTATTATTATTATTATTATTATTATTATTATTATTATTATTATTATTATTATTATTATTATTGTTGTACTGTTATGTTCTGTTTTATGTATGAAAGAAAATAAAAAATAATATTTATAAAAAAATTAATAAACGAATTGTATTACTGTGCATACCATTAAAACAACACTAAATTCCCTAGTACAGTGGTTCTCAAACATTTGGGTCCAAACTGTTCCCTAGCAACAGAAACCGTCTACAACCGATGTCTAAGTTGTACCCGCTGTCTGCTTGTCTCTTCCCAGGTTCGCATGGGCTTGATGAGGCCTGACTACTTCCGGAACAACGTCCAGAACAACCCTGTGGTGAGGGACAGCCAGGACTGCAGGCCCCTCATCCTCAGCATCCTGAACCCCCCTGGCTCCGACAAGCTCCCAAACCCCCTGACCCGCCCACGCCTGCCCCAGGAGGTCCTATTGGCCATCGGAGGCCTGGGTGGCGGAAGCACGACCATGGAGGCTTACGATATCCGAGCCGGTGGATGGATGGACGTGAGTGTTGAGGGGGAGAGTCCCCGGGCCCACCACGGCACTGCTTATCTCCACGGTCTGGTCTACTGCGTCGGCGGCCAGGACGGCGGGCAGCATCTCAGCAGTGTGCACAGGTTCAACCCCGTCACTCGCAGCTGGCTGCAGGCGGCTCCCATGCACTCACGCCGCCGTGAGCTCAGCGTGGTCGTGTTGGACGGCTGTATCTACGCCATGGGAGGGAACGACGGACGCGTGTTTCTGAACACCGCCGAGCGCTACGAGCCTGAAACCGACCAGTGGACAGTGATCTCACCCATGCTGGAGCACAGGAGCGCCGCAGGGGCAGCAGCCCTCCAGGGCAAGGTGGGTGGAACTGAGGGACACAGGGTGCTAGATGAACACAAGGAACGTTAGATCAGAAATCATAAATGTCTTTATTGCCAAGTAAGCTTGCACATACAAAAGATGTGTCTGGGTCCTTTGGTGCATCAACATTAACAGACAATTAAAGTAGAATGAAATCAAATGGAATATATAAACTAAATTAGAATATTCTTTCTTATTACAGGTTTACATCTGTGGTGGCTGGTCACAGCTCACAGCTGAGTGCTACAGCCCAGACACCGACCAGTGGACTCTGATCGCCCCCATGAGCAGCAGGCGTTGGGGACCTGGAGTCGCTCCGTACGGAGGACACGTCTATGCGGTAGGTGCACACAGAGACAAATGCTTTATACTAGATATAGATCATTTGATTTGCAATGCTGCTGTGATGCCCTCATTTCCCTAAATGGATTAATACAGTGTCTGCCTGCCTGAGCCACACACTAAAACATTCCTCTCATGTGTCCTTTCCTCAGGTGGGAGGGTGGAACGGTAAAAACAACCTGCGTAGCGCTGAGGCCTACAGCCCGTTGACTGACTCCTGGAGCGCCCTGCCCGCCATGCTCACCCCCCGCAGCTTCTTTGGCATTGCGGTGCTGGACGACCTGCTCTTCGTGGTCGGAGGCTACAATGGCTCCACCAAGGTGGAGCGCTACGACCGGAGCAGCGACAAGTGGACTGTAGCCGAGGACATGAAGATCCAGCGCAGAGGCCTAAGCTGCTGCATAATGCATGGCCTGCCTAACATGAGCCAGTACGCTGCTCCCCGTGGAGGAGGAGGAGGAGGAGGATGAGGATGAGGAGGAGGAGGAGGATGAGGAGGAGGAGGAGGAGGAGGAGGAGGAGGAGGAGGAGGAGGAGGAGGAGGAGGAGGAGGAGGAGGAGCTGGAGGAGGGGAGGAGCTGGAGGAGCAGGAGCAGGAGGAGGAGGAGCAGGAGGAGCAGGAGGAGCAGGAGGAGGAGGGAGGATGAGGAGGATGAGGAGGGAGGAGGAGGAGGATGAGGAGCAGGAGGAGGGGAGGAGGAGGAGGAGGAGGCGGAGGAGGAGCAGGAGGAGGAGCAGGAGGATGAGGATGAGGGAGGCGGAGGAGGAGGAGGAGGAGGAGGAGGAGGAGGAGGAGGAGGATGAGGAGGGAGGAGGAGGAGGGGAGGAGGAGCAGGAGGAGGAGGAGGAGGGAGGAGGAGGAGGATGAGGAGGAGGAGCTGGAGGAGCTGGAGGAGGAGGAGGAGGATGGGAGGAGGAGCAGGAGGAGGAGGAGGAGGATGAGGAGCTGGATGAGGAGGAAGGGAGGAGGGGGAGCAGGAGCAGGAGGAGCAGGAGGAGCAGGAGGAGCAGGATCAGGAGGAGGAGGAGGAGAGGCAGGAGGAAGAGGAGGAGGGATGAGGAGGATCAGGAGGAGGAGGAGCAGGAGGAGCAGGATCAGGAGGAGGAGGAGGAGAGGCAGGAGGAGGTGGAGGAGGAGCAGGAGGAGGAGCAGGAAGAGGAGCAGGAGGATGAGAGGAGGAGCAGGAGGATGAGGAGGAGGGAGGAGGAGTCAAGTCAAGTCAAGAGTTTTATTTGTCACGGCATACAAGTATACAATGAAATGCGGGTGGTCTTGCCCGCAACGATGTGCAATACAGTGGTACAACATGTAATAGAATCCAATAAAAAAATAACATTGTGCAATAAACAGGTAACAGGTAACATGGTGGGACATCTCGGTATCTGTACATAGTTATTTACAGGGCATATAGGACATGCTAGGTAGCTTAGGTAGTGCAATACACTGTTACTGTTGTTATACTAATATTAAAGTGACCTTTCCTTTTTGGCCACAAGTGTGGGCGTGTGCGGCATGAGTGTGTGTCTGCTTATGTTAAAGTGTTAAAGTGGCTGCTGGTGTGTGAGCGTGCACAGCGTGCGTGTCGTGTGTGTGCTCATGTGTGCTTGTGTGTGGATAGATCAGTGTTCTGTGGCACTCAGTGTTCATTGTTCAAGGCTCTTATGGCCTGGGGGAAGAAGCTGAGCCTAAGCCTCTCTGTCCTAGTAGCTGGGGTTCGCAGGCGTCTGCCTGACCTCAGCAGCTGGAACAGGCTGTTGTTGGGGTGGTGGGGGTCTTTCATTATTCTGCAGGCTCTGGATTTGCACCTCTTGTTGTATAGAACCTGCAGGGGAGGTAGTGCAATACCCGTGGTACGCTTGGCTGAGCGCACCACTCTCTGTAGGGCCTTCTTGGCCTGTGCCGTGCTGTTTCCATACCAGGCAGTGATGTTTCCAGTCAAGATGCTCTCTACAGCTCCGAAGTAGAAGGACTGGAGTATCTTCCCCGATACTCTGAACTTCCTTAACTGTCTCAGGTGGTAGAGGCGCTGCTTCGCCTTTTTTACAACTGTGTCTATGTGTGTTGACCATGTCAGATCCTCTCAGATGTGGACCCCCAGGTACTTAAAGTGTCTCCTGCTGTCCTCTCCTATAATCCACGATCAGCTCCTTGGTTTTACCAATGTTCAGGAGCAGGCTGTTGTCCTGGCACCAGCGTTCCAGTACCTCAACCTCCTCCCGGTAGGCCTTCTCGTCGTTGTCCGAGATCAGCCCCACCACCACTGTGTCGTCTGCGAACTTCACTATGGAGTTGGAGCTGAACTTGGCCACACAATCGTGTGTGTAGAGTGAGTACAGCAGGGGGCTCATAACACAGCCCTGGGGGGACCCGATGCTCAGGGTGATGGTGTTGGAGGTCTGACCCCCCACCCTGACCGCCTGGGGTCTTTCACTCAGAAAGTCCAGTACCCAGGCGCTCAGGGCGGATCTCAGACCCAGCTCGATCAGCTTGTCCACCAGTCTGGTGGGGACTAGGGTGTTGAACGCTGAGCTGTAGTCAATGAACAACAGTCTCACATAGCCCCCCTTCTGGCGGTCTAGGTGAGAGAGGGTGCTGTGTAGTACTTCGGAGACCGCGTCGTCAGTGGACCTGTTTGTCCTGTATGCAAATTGCATAGGGTCAATATCACTGGGGAGGGAGGCACAAATGTGGTCCTTGACCAGCCTCTCGAAACATTTCATGACCACAAAGGTGAGTGACACCGGTCTGTAGTCATTGAGACATGTTGGGGAGGGTTTCTTCGGTACAGGGATGATGGTAGACATCTTGAAGCAGGCAGGGACCACTGACTCCGCCAGGGATTGATTAAATATGGCGGTGAACACCGGGGCTAGCTGGTTGGCACAGGACTTAAGTATACGTCCTGTTATACCATCTGGGCCTGCCGCTTTCCTGGTGTTCACCTGCATAAATGCTCTTCTCACACTGTGTTCCGACAACGAGAGAGTGTCCCCGCCCCCCCCCGTGGTTGGAGGAGGAGGAGGACGACGAGGGAGGAGGAGGAGGGAGGAGGAGGATCATGAGGAGGAGGAGCAGGAGGAGGAGGAGGAGAGGCACAAGGAGGAGGAGGGAGGAGGAGGAGGATGATGAGGGAGGATGAGGAGGGAGGAGGAGGACTAGGAGGAGGAGGAGGAGGATGAGGAGGAGGAGGAGGAGGAGGAGGAGGAGGAGGAGGAGGAGGAGGAGCAGGAGGAGGAGCAGGAGGAGGAGCTGGAGCAGGAGGACGAGGAGCAGGAGGAGCAGGAGGAGCAGGAGGAGGAGGTGGAGGAGGAGCAAGAGCAGGAGGATGAGGAGGAGGAGCAGGAGGATGAGGAGGAGGGAGGAGGAGGAGGGAGGAGGATGAGGAGGGAGGAGGAGGATGAGGAGGGAGGAGGAGGAGGGGAGGAGGCGGAGGAGGAGCAGGAGGAGGAGCAGGAGGAGGAGCAGGAGGATGAGGATGAGGGAGGAGGAGGAGGGAGGATGAGGGAGGAGGAGGAGGAGGAGGAGGAGGAGGAGGAGGAGGAGGAGGAGGAGGAGGAGGAGGAGGAGGAGGAGGAGGAGGAGGAGGAGGGAGGAGGAGGAGGATCAGGAGGAGGAGGAGCAGGAGGAGCAGGAGCAGGAGCAGGAGGATGAGGAGGAGGAGGGAGGAGGAGGAGGGAGGAGGAGGAGGAGGAGGATCAGGAGGATATTGGCCATCGGAGGCCTGGGTGGCGGAAGCACGACCATGGAGGCTTACGATATCCGAGCCGGTGGATGGATGGACGTGAGTGTTGAGGGGGAGAGTCCCCGGGCCCACCACGGCACTGCTTATCTCCACGGTCTGGTCTACTGCGTCGGCGGCCAGGACGGCGGGCAGCATCTCAGCAGTGTGCACAGGTTCAACCCCGTCACTCGCAGCTGGCTGCAGGCGGCTCCCATGCACTCACGCCGCCGTGAGCTCAGCGTGGTCGTGTTGGACGGCTGTATCTACGCCATGGGAGGGAACGACGGACGCGTGTTTCTGAACACCGCCGAGCGCTACGAGCCTGAAACCGACCAGTGGACAGTGATCTCACCCATGCTGGAGCACAGGAGCGCCGCAGGGGCAGCAGCCCTCCAGGGCAAGGTGGGTGGAACTGAGGGACACAGGGTGCTAGATGAACACAAGGAACGTTAGATCAGAAATCATAAATGTCTTTATTGCCAAGTAAGCTTGCACATACAAAAGATGTGTCTGGGTCCTTTGGTGCATCAACATTAACAGACAATTAAAGTAGAATGAAATCAAATGGAATATATAAACTAAATTAGAATATTCTTTCTTATTACAGGTTTACATCTGTGGTGGCTGGTCACAGCTCACAGCTGAGTGCTACAGCCCAGACACCGACCAGTGGACTCTGATCGCCCCCATGAGCAGCAGGCGTTGGGGACCTGGAGTCGCTCCGTACGGAGGACACGTCTATGCGGTAGGTGCACACAGAGACAAATGCTTTATACTAGATATAGATCATTTGATTTGCAATGCTGCTGTGATGCCCTCATTTCCCTAAATGGATTAATACAGTGTCTGCCTGCCTGAGCCACACACTAAAACATTCCTCTCATGTGTCCTTTCCTCAGGTGGGAGGGTGGAACGGTAAAAACAACCTGCGTAGCGCTGAGGCCTACAGCCCGTTGACTGACTCCTGGAGCGCCCTGCCCGCCATGCTCACCCCCCGCAGCTTCTTTGGCATTGCGGTGCTGGACGACCTGCTCTTCGTGGTCGGAGGCTACAATGGCTCCACCAAGGTGGAGCGCTACGACCGGAGCAGCGACAAGTGGACTGTAGCCGAGGACATGAAGATCCAGCGCAGAGGCCTAAGCTGCTGCATAATGCATGGCCTGCCTAACATGAGCCAGTACGCTGCTCCCCGTGGAGGAGGAGGAGGAGGAGGATGAGGATGAGGAGGAGGAGGAGGATGAGGAGGAGGAGGAGGAGGAGGAGGATGAGGAGGAGGAGGAGGAGGAGGAGGAGGAGGAGGAGGAGGAGGAGGAGGAGGAGCTGGAGGAGCTGGAGGAGGGGAGGAGCTGGAGGAGCAGGAGCAGGAGGAGGAGGAGCAGGAGGAGCAGGAGGAGGATGAGGAGGAGGAGGAGGAGGAGGAGGAGGAGGAGGAGGAGGAGCTGGAGGAGCTGGAGGAGGGGAGGAGCTGGAGGAGCAGGAGCAGGAGGAGGAGGAGCAGGAGGAGCAGGAGGAGCAGGCGGAGGAGGGAGGATGAGGAGGATGAGGAGGGAGGAGGAGGAGGATGAGGAGCAGGAGGAGGGGAGGAGTAGGAGGAGGCGGAGGAGGAGCAGGAGGAGGAGCAGGAGGATGAGGATGAGGGAGGCAGAGGAGGAGGAGGAGGAGGAGGAGGAGGAGGATGAGGAGGGAGGAGGAGGAGGGGAGGAGGAGCAGGAGGAGGAGGAGGAGGAGGAGGGAGGAGGAGGAGGATGAGGAGGAGGAGCTGGAGGAGCTGGAGGAGGAGGAGGAGGATGGGAGGAGGAGCAGGAGGAGGAGGAGGAGGATGAGGAGCTGGATGAGGAGGAAGGGAGGAGGGGGAGCAGGAGCAGGAGGAGCAGGAGGAGCAGGATCAGGAGGAGGAGGAGGAGAGGCAGGAGGAAGAGGAGGAGGGATGAGGAGGATCAGGAGGAGGAGGAGCAGGAGGAGCAGGATCAGGAGGAGGAGGAGGAGAGGCAGGAGGAGGTGGAGGAGGAGCAGGAGGAGGAGCAGGAAGAGGAGCAGGAGGATGAGAGGAGGAGCAGGAGGATGAGGAGGAGGGAGGAGGAGTCAAGTCAAGTCAAGAGTTTTATTTGTCACGGCATACAAGTATACAATGAAATGCGGGTGGTCTTGCCCGCAACGATGTGCAATACAGTGGTACAACATGTAATAGAATCCAATAAAAAAATAACATTGTGCAATAAACAGGTAACAGGTAACATGGTGGGACATCTCGGTATCTGTACATAGTTATTTACAGGGCATATAGGACATGCTAGGTAGCTTAGGTAGTGCAATACACTGTTACTGTTGTTATACTAATATTAAAGTGACCTTTCCTTTTTGGCCACAAGTGTGGGCGTGTGCGGCATGAGTGTGTGTCTGCTTATGTTAAAGTGTTAAAGTGGCTGCTGGTGTGTGAGCGTGCACAGCGTGCGTGTCGTGTGTGTGCTCATGTGTGCTTGTGTGTGGATAGATCAGTGTTCTGTGGTACTCAGTGTTCATTGTTCAAGGCTCTTATGGCCTGGGGGAAGAAGCTGAGCCTAAGCCTCTCTGTCCTAGTAGCTGGGGTTCGCAGGCGTCTGCCTGACCTCAGCAGCTGGAACAGGCTGTTGTTGGGGTGGTGGGGGTCTTTCATTATTCTGCAGGCTCTGGATTTGCACCTCTTGTTGTATAGAACCTGCAGGGGAGGTAGTGCAATACCCGTGGTACGCTTGGCTGAGCGCACCACTCTCTGTAGGGCCTTCTTGGCCTGTGCCGTGCTGTTTCCATACCAGGCAGTGATGTTTCCAGTCAAGATGCTCTCTACAGCTCCGAAGTAGAAGGACTGGAGTATCTTCCCCGATACTCTGAACTTCCTTAACTGTCTCAGGTGGTAGAGGCGCTGCTTCGCCTTTTTTACAACTGTGTCTATGTGTGTAGACCATGTCAGATCCTCTCAGATGTGGACCCCCAGGTACTTAAAGTGTCTCCTGCTGTCCTCTCCTATAATCCACGATCAGCTCCTTGGTTTTACCAATGTTCAGGAGCAGGCTGTTGTCCTGGCACCAGCGTTCCAGTACCTCAACCTCCTCCCGGTAGGCCTTCTCGTCATTGTCCGAGATCAGCCCCACCACCACTGTGTCGTCTGCGAACTTCACTATGGAGTTGGAGCTGAACTTGGCCACACAATCGTGTGTGTAGAGTGAGTACAGCAGGGGGCTCATAACACAGCCCTGGGGGGACCCGATGCTCAGGGTGATGGTGTTGGAGGTCTGACCCCCCACCCTGACCGCCTGGGGTCTTTCACTCAGAAAGTCCAGTACCCAGGCGCTCAGGGCGGATCTCAGACCCAGCTCGATCAGCTTGTCCACCAGTCTGGTGGGGACTAGGGTGTTGAACGCTGAGCTGTAGTCAATGAACAACAGTCTCACATAGCCCCCCTTCTGGCGGTCTAGGTGAGAGAGGGTGCTGTGTAGTACTTCGGAGACCGCGTCGTCAGTGGACCTGTTTGTCCTGTATGCAAATTGCATAGGGTCAATATCACTGGGGAGGGAGGCACAAATGTGGTCCTTGACCAGCCTCTCGAAACATTTCATGACCACAAAGGTGAGTGACACCGGTCTGTAGTCATTGAGACATGTTGGGGAGGGTTTCTTCGGTACAGGGATGATGGTAGACATCTTGAAGCAGGCAGGGACCACTGACTCCGCCAGGGATTGATTAAATATGGCGGTGAACACCGGGGCTAGCTGGTTGGCACAGGACTTAAGTATACGTCCTGTTATACCATCTGGGCCTGCCGCTTTCCTGGTGTTCACCTGCATAAATGCTCTTCTCACACTGTGTTCCGACAACGAGAGAGTGTCCCCGCCCCCCCCCGTGGTTGGAGGAGGAGGACGACGACGAGGGAGGAGGAGGAGGGAGGAGGAGGATCAGGAGGAGGAGGAGCAGGAGGAGGAGGAGGAGAGGCACAAGGAGGAGGAGGGAGGAGGAGGAGGATGATGAGGGAGGATGAGGAGGGAGGAGGAGGACTAGGAGGAGGAGGAGGAGGATGAGGAGGAGGAGGAGGAGGAGGAGCAGGAGGAGGAGCAGGAGGAGGAGCTGGAGCAGGAGGACGAGGAGCAGGAGGAGCAGGAGGAGCAGGAGGAGGAGGTGGAGGAGGAGCAAGAGCAGGAGGATGAGGAGGAGGAGCAGGAGGATGAGGAGGAGGGAGGAGGAGGAGCGAGGAGGATGAGGAGGGAGGAGGAGGATGAGGAGGGAGGAGGAGGAGGGGAGGAGGCGGAGGAGGAGCAGGAGGAGGAGCAGGAGGAGGAGCAGGAGGATGAGGATGAGGGAGGAGGAGGAGGGAGGATGAGGGAGGAGGAGGAGGAGGAGGAGGAGGAGGAGGAGGAGGAGGAGGAGGAGGGAGGAGGAGGAGGATCAGGAGGAGGAGGAGCAGGAGGAGCAGGAGCAGGAGCAGGAGGATGAGGAGGAGGAGGGAGGAGGAGGAGGGAGGAGGAGGAGGAGGAGGATCAGGAGGAGGAGGGTGTGGTGATTTATACTAACCACTAGATGGCCCCATCTACCAGGGTACATGGACCACACGACTACACAGTCTCTATAAATGTCATAATGAGACACCTGTTGCATGTTGACAAGTACGTTACCTACCTACCTGTTGTATGCTACCAAACTACTACCAGGACCTAAATAAATGATATTCAAAGAACCCCAGTTTCTTCATTGATGGACAGAAACATTACATGGTACCAGGAGTGTAATCACGGGTCGTCATAATGGAAAGTGTGAAGCCGCCGGACGCTGTGAATTGGACTGGTAATGTGGATTATGAGTGGCGTACCTTCAAGCAGCGTTTCATGCTGTACCTGATGGCTGTTGGACTGGAAAGAAAGTCTGAAACGAGGCGAATTGCACTGCTTCTGACCATCGCGGGACAACAAGCTGTGGAAGTATATAACACATTTGTGTTCGCCGAGGCAGAGGACAGAGAGAAGTTTGCGGAGGTTGTCAAGAAGTTTGATGAACACTGTTCCCCGAAGAAGAACGAAACCTTTGAAAGGTATGTGTTTCGCTCGAGGATGCAACAGTCTGCTGAAAGTTGTGATGTGTTTCTAACGGACTTAAAGCTAAAAGCTAGAACGTGTAATTTTGGAGATGTGCACGACTCTATGATCCGTGATCAAATTGTGTTTGGCGTACTGGATTCTAAACTGAGGGAGAGGTTACTGCGGGAGACAGAGCTGACCCTTGAATCAGCTGTGAGAATATGTCACGCAAGTGAATTAGCAGTACAGCATGCCAGAACATTTGCGGGAGACGCTAGGGACGGAGCAGCGGTTGCTATGGTAACGAGAAAGCCCTACAACAAGGGAGAAAGGGGGCGGTACAATCAACAAAAGGGATCAGACACTTTTCAATGTAAAAGATGTGGTACTCGTCATGCACCAAGACAATGCCCAGCATATGGAAAAATGTGCCATAAGTGTCAAGGACAAAATCACTTTTCCAAGCAATGCTTTGCCAAGGGAAAAAAAGGCAGAGGGGAACGTGTACACACAGTGGAGGAAAATGACCTGTGTGATTCCTTCTTTGTGGGCATGGTGACACAGGATGAGGACAAACAGACAAGTGTGAATAGAGTGGAGCAGGACAAGTGGACCGAGCCCTTGCATATAAATGGGGCTGTAATTGCTTTTAAACTGGATACAGGAGCAAAGGCTAATATGATAAATGAACTTCACATCAGAAAAATGAAAGTGAAGCCCCACATTCGTCCTAATCCCATTCCACTCAAAGCCTACAATGGACAGCCCATCCCCACAAGAGGAATGTGCAGACTGAAGGTGAGAGTTAAAGGCAAAGAGCATCACCTCATGTTTGTAATAGTTCCAGATGGACATGACTCACTGTTGGGAGATGAAGCATGTGAACAATTGGGTTTAGTCAAGAGGATGTATAGCATCAAAACAAATGCACAGAATGACATAGAGACAATAGTGGATCAGTATACTGATGTATTCAAAGGGTTTGGTGTCTTACCATACACCTACAAGATCCAACTGAAAGAGGATGCACAGCCAGTCATACATGCTCCCAGGCGGGTTCCAACACCGCTCAGAGAAAAGGTGAAGCAAGAGCTCGACCGAATGATGTCACTGGGGGTGATAAAGAGAGTGGAGGAGCCCACTGAGTGGGTGAATTCGATGGTGTGTGCCAAGAAGCCAAATGGTGATATACGTCTGTGCATGGATCCAAAAGACCTAAATGCAAACATAAAAAGAGAGCATTATCAGATTCCGACAAGAGAGGAAATAACGAGTGAA
>NW_028174866.1:2229885-2288325 GCF_963971535.1 Notolepis coatsorum
TGAGAGAGAGAGAGAGAGAGAGAGGCGGTAAGAAGGAATTCCTTTTGTGGAAGTGGCTGCGCGCCTCTTGAGCGCATGACGTGCCCATGGATGACGTCTCCCCGTGAGGCGTGGCCAGAGCGGCCATGCTTGAAGCCTGGAGGCTCTCTCGGAGTATTACTACTTATCTGGGAATTTCTCCACTGGTATGCTAGACTAGACCAGTGCTCTGCTGCTGCCTTGGAGAGGTGGTTGTACAGGCGAATCGTACTGGAGGGGGAGGGAGGGAGAGGGAGGGAGGGAGAGAGGGAGGGAGAGAGAGGGAGAGAGGGAGAGGGGAGAGGGAGAGAGAGAGAGGCTCAGAGTTCCAGAAGAAGCTGCTTTGTCCTCCATACTGTTGCTTTATAAGGGAGTAAATTGGTCTTTCCACGTATGAAAACAAGGGCCGTGTTATTGAGGTCGGCCGCGGACGCCCCTATCGCTCATTATTACCGAGGCCGCTCTGACTCCTCGAAGCCAGCAGGCATATTTTTCTTGTATATTAAAGCTTCGCCCCGTGATGGACGATGTTTTGGTATTTCTGACAGCTACTCGAATGTTTGCAACCCTGACATCCCTCTCAACACCCCCCCCCCCCACCCCCAAGAAATTAGATTACCAGTTTCATTTTACACCCAAAAGCCAGCGGGGCTTATCCAAAACACACGGGATGGCGAGCGAGTGGCTGTGAAAGCGACAGAACGGACATATTGGTTACCGTAGTGTTGACTGGTTTAGTGTTGATGTTGTGAAACGAGAGCATTGTGTCACGGTGCGAAGGTGTGATGTTTTCAGAGAGCTCGTGGTGCCCGGTGTCGGTGTGGGTGCTGTTTGATCCCAGCCGACCAGCCACAGTCCCGGCGATCACATTCATAGTGAGAGTGACTCGGTCTCCCTCTCTGTGGGTTTCAGAATGTGAACAGCTGCACCGACACCGAGTGGCGCTCCGCCCGCGCCACACGGCCTCATGGTGGCGCTCCGCCCGCGCCACACGGCCTCATGGTTTGTAGCGGGAAATAACCGGTGCCGGCCGGTCCACGAGTCCTGGAAGGTTTCAACGTCCCGGACACATGGGGAGAAATTCCGCTGGATATTATCTTGTATTTTATTGGGCTTTATTGCAATAACGTTATACCTGGTGCTTAATACTTGTTGGTCTATCAAAACTTACCATTTGTAGTCGCTAACGTTACAGTACCTCCACTCTGTCTGCACCGCAGCAGCTCTCTCCACTCGTGGAACGGCAGATGTTTTGAGAATTATAATTTTTTTTTGTGTACAGCCAGGATGACTCGGGTCCATATAGCACAACTAACGAGTTAAGCTAGCCACGACTTCAATAGTTAATCAACGCTACGTGAAGTGGGCGACGTGAACCGCTATCTTTTTTTTTACTAAGCTAGCTGCCATCACTACCACACTAACGTTACGCGGTTAGCGCCAACTTCTCTCCAATCCTCTCGTCACACTTCCTCTGGTGTCTTCCTGCGCACACCGCTGTCACCCTACACACCGCTGTTCACGCTCACACACACCGCTGTTCACGCTCACACCGCACGTGTTTCACGTCCGCTGTTCACGCTCACACGCACCGCTGTTCACGCTCACACGCACCGCTGTTCACGCTCACACGCACCGCTGTTCACGCTCACACGCACCGCTGTTCACGCTCACACGCACCGCTGTTCACGCTCACACGCACCGCTGTTCACGCTCACACCACCGCTGTTCACGCTCACACGCACCGCTGTTCACGCTCACACACACCGCTGTTCACGCTCACACGCACCGCTGTTCACGCTCACACACACCGCTGTTCACACTCACACACACTGCTGCTCACGCTCACACACACCGCTGTTCACGCTCACACACACCGCTGTTCACGCTCACACACACCGCTGTTCACGCTCACACTCACCGCTGTTCACGCTCACACACACTGCTGTTCACGCTCACACACTGCTGTTCACGCTCACACTCACTCACACCGTGCATGGTCTCAGAGAGACTTCTGTTTTGAGCCCTTTTTAGTATGTTACTTGTTAATCAAATATACAAGGGAATTATTTTCACCGGATGGATTTAAACATGTCTGACTTCAACGGATGTTCACACTAGGGCTGGGCGATATAACGATAACGCCCAGCCCTAGTTCACACGGTAAAAGAAAAATGGGAATTACGGACACAAAAACGTGGGTTGTAGTTTACGAGATCGGTCCAAAAAGTCGCATTCAGACTCACTTCCTCCACCTTGTGAATTTGTCTGCGACAGCACCACCATCATGGAAGACCACGGCGCTACAGATTTAAGCAACTTGACAACAATTGTAACCCATCGGGAGTTCCCTTCCTCCCCTCGGCGGTGGGAGAGGAGCCTCGGGAGCACGTCTCAGCGGGCTGTTTTAGTTGGCCATCTGGGGCCTTCGGCAGAGGAAGTGAGGGAGGGGAGCGGTCGTCATGCCTCTCCCCTTGATGTCCAGTGCTGCTAAATTAAGCTCGGCGCGGCGTGCGCGATGACCCGGCTGATAGTAAGCCTCTGCGTTGGTTTGAATACAGGCACGTGCGTGCGCACACACTGGCCGTACCTTTGTGAGGGGGAAGCAGGAAGACTGTGCCTTTTTAAAGTCTGGAAAAAGCCCTCTCTGCCTCTGAAGTGTAACTGGGGAAGCTGATGGAGGAGTTAACCGGCAGGTAGATGGGTCATCATTGTATCAGTCTTTGTTTAGCTGTAGGGGTGGGGGAGAAAATCGATACATAGTAGTATCGCGATACTTTGCGTGGAGATACTGTATCGATATTTAATTATTAAAAAAAAATATATATATATTTGTATAACGAAGTTGCATTGTTCATTTAGTACAGTAGTCCACACACACGCATGGAATATGACTGTAATACAAACAGTTCAGTTTGTCAGGTACATGCAACACAGATTACAGTGTTTACATCCGTCTGCTTGAGAAAATACCATGTTCTGCAATAAAAATGATTGAAGTATGCACCGATGTGAAAATTGTGGCCGATACCGATAACCGATATTAATATTGCTGTTCTGGCCGATACCGATATTTACCGATGTCGATATCTCTGTATAGAAAACACTTTTTTATGATAATCAAATAAAGAGCTATTTTCCAAAACGCATAATTTTTTTACTTTTGTAACTTATTTTCAGAAATGACTGATATTTTGAAACTATTTAAGGCCAAAACATGTAAAAAGAAAAAAAAAAACATTTTTTTTTTTTTTTTTTATCGGCCCTATCTTGATATCGGTCCGATACCGATGTGTAAAAAAACGGCCATATCGGCCGATATTATATCGGCGGCCGATATATCGTGCATCACTAGAACAGACTGAACTTTATTTTATTAGATAAAACATGTTGACAAAGTTTTACTTTGCAGTTGAAAAAAGGTACCGGTAAATTAAATTTGAGCAATTTTTTTTTTTAAATATCGCAATATTTTCAGCGTATCGCGATATATTTAGTATCGCGATACTATCGTATCGTGACGCAAGTATCGCGATAGTATCGTATTGTGAGGTCTCTGGCGATTCCCACCCCTATTTAGCTGCCACTGTAGTTTGGGGGGGAATTGATCCTGTTTACAGTGCTGGTTGAGATGTCTGTGCTCAGATGGTGCTCAGATCACCTTCAGAAATCTCATAAAAGAGGGCGGCTAGGTGGCGCAAGTGGGCAAGGCGCTCGCCACCAACGCAGGAGATGCTGGGTTCGAGCCCCGCTATCCGCATTGCTATCAGCTCGGCTGGTCGTTCATACTAATACAATTGGCAGTGTTAGGGGGTGGGAAGCTGGTGGGTGGGGATCGGACGTTGTGGACAGCGACTCCTACAGGTCAGGGCTGTACACTGCGATGATATCGTCGCGAATTGCCCCTTTAATTGGCCGTTGCGATTGGTAAATATTATCTGGGGGCGGGCTTGCGAGTAGTGCTTTCAAGCCTTGCATTCGCATTTCACTCCTAAATTATCCAAGGCGTGTGATGACGCGATGACGCCACTCACGCGAGCTGAGCAGTGAGCACTCAGCAGGTATGATCAGCGGGAACAATCGACTGAGCACTCACTCTGATAGACTGGCTGACTGTCTGATTTAGCTATGAAGAAAAGTAAAGTTAGTATTGCTTCATATTTTCGACACGTTCGACCTCCTATAGTGAACTGAACTGAACTCAGACACACGGAGAGAGCTGCGGCGTCTCCTCCCTCCCGCACCCGTGGCTGTTGTAAACACTAGTCTCTAGTGGGACCTCGGTGAGCCTGCCAGCCGGCTAGCTACTGATATCAACAAATCCTCCAGCAAGTCTAGTAGTGCATGATAGCTCGCATTAGCTTACTGTTCAAACGAAACGTCCCATTAAACTAAATAGTTCAGATAGCTCCTGATATCAATGTCTTATAACACTGAGTCGATACATATATTCGAGCTGAGGGCACGCTGAATATAGTCAATAGGGTCCAGCTGCAGCGCCGGAGAATCCTGGCCGTAGCTGGAGGCTACAGTATAGGGTCCAGCTGCAGCTCCGGAGAATCCTGGCCGTAGCTGGAGGCTACTCGAGTACACAGACAGTGGAGCTGGTTGCATATAGCGAGCATTTTGACTTGTTGCGTGGTGGCGATGTCTCGCAGATAATACAACTACAAGTATGATTATATAATATATATATTTTATTAAAAAAAAATTATATAAAATAATTTCTTTTAAATAAAAAACAATCGAAAATTTGCCCCTAAAAAATATTTTTTGCCCCTAAATTTCTCATTTAGGGGCAAGTGTGCCCCTAGTGAAAAAGCTTAGCGTACAGCCCTGCAGGTCGGTTGGTGCGCCTGCGCAGTAGAATCGGGAAGCGACGAGGGCGGCGTGTCCCTCCCACGCAGACCCCCGACGCTGAGAGATGGCGCTGTGCAGGTGAAAAGATGCGACGGCTGCCTCCTCGAGTACCGGAGGGGACACGTGATGCAAGGCTTGGTCCACATTGCAGCCGGCCAGTGGGAGGCATGGCCTAACAACGTTCGAGACAGGGGAGGGTAGAATTGGACGATACGAAATTGGGGACGGGAGAAAAATAGAAAAATGGGGAGAAAAAGTAAATAAAGAAATCCCATAAAAGAAAATCATCTGTGTTGTACACTTGAGCCATGCAGCGGTGGTCTTGTCACTATAAACAGGAGTGATCAACATGCTTATGTTTGTATGCATATCTTTTGGAGTCAATATTTTCCTTTTCTGTTTTCCTAGATGGCATAAGTTATTTTTGGGAAAGGGTTTGGACGTGTAAATATTTGTTTTGAACATTGCGACGTGCAGAGTCCAGGAACCTTTTTCCTTTTTAACGATGTGGATCGAGTCTCGTGAGTCGTTCACAAGTCTGTCTGCTTCTGAAAAAAAGAAGTGAGTAGGTCGCAGGCTAAAAACCCCACTGACAACTTTCAGCAAAGACTTTTCACCTTTAAATCACTCTAACCCTTTAATACAGATTTCCTTTCCCGCCTCGCTAATGACTGCTGTGGAAATGTCTCTATTCTAAGATGCATCACGATGTGGATCGATGCAGTGACGGAACATAATAGATTTTTATAGCCTACTAATGTTGATGTGTGACTTTAGTAGGGCTGTACCTACTGTCATTTTTTTATATATATTTTTTTTACATTCGAAGCTTCTATTGAAGTATTCAAATGAAGCTTCGAATGACTAGACATATACTATAATATTAGTGTAGCGGTAGCCTAATCTTTATCGGCAACTGTGAAGAAAAACCCCATTGGTTTAAACGGAATGAATAGATTCATATATATATATTTTTTTATTCAAATGTTGATTTTAGAATTCAAATGTCGAACAATTCGGTACAGCCCTAGACGGCGCACATTAACGCATATAACGTAGAACAATTTGTGCAAAATTGCTCCGGTAAATGGTTAGTAAAAGTTATAAATACGTAGTACCTACTTACTGGTCACGGGAGTCTTCAATAAAGCTTGGATGCTAATCCATTTTGTGAATCCATCTGTTGAAACAACATCTTTGTTGGCAGACTGCTCCTGTTATCTTTATTGTTAGCAAGCTAAGCATGCATAACGCGACCTGTGTAACGTTAATTAACTTGTGTTCCGCTGGGAAAGACTGTTCATCACTGCGTACAACTTGGTTTAATCCAAACGACCATTCAAAAACATAAATAAGACGTTCAGCCATATCTGTGAATATTCCTAGGTCTGTGTTCAGCTGACACTGACGCGCCCGCTACGCAAAGCTGGTGCTCCGGTCATGCATCCACTCAACTCATAGAACATACAGCATCAGGCTATTCTAAAAGTATTGATACTGATAAAATGGAGTATTGAACCGTTTAAACAGCCGAGTATCGAGATACCTTTCTAGTATCTGTATCATACAAGATACAATACAAGAGTTTTATTTGTCACGGCATACAGACTACAGTGAAATGCGGGGGGTCTCGCCCGCAACGATGTGCATAATACAGTAATAATATAATATAAGAGTCCAACCAATAGAGCGACATAGTGCAATAACAAGTAAACAAAGTAGGCATATCGGTATCTGTACATTCTTAAAGTGATCTTTCCTTCTGTAAAGTGTCCGTAGTGTGAGCGTGTGCAGCATGAGTGTGTCATGCAACACTAGTAAAGACATTTATTTTGACATTCTGATTTAAGAACTTTATAAATAGAAATTAATTTACCTGACTCCTTGTATTAATTGATAAAGTAGCCATGTGCAGTAATATAGATTATACAATTGAGGATGTAATATATTATTGAGCTGAATCGTAATCGAATCGTGAGGCCAGTGAAGATTTACAGCTCTAACGACCGTCGCCGTTCAATGTTCTCATTAGCCGGTGGCCTTGTTTGTCAAGTTGAGGGTTCATGTGTCTAGACATCTTGAGCACTTCTCTCTCTAGATCAGTGGATGAGAAGGACATCTTGGCTCAGTTTGTTGGTCCGTGTCAAATAAAGGCTTCTAACAATGGGTAGATGGAATAATGTTATCCTGGTTTCTGAAGTGGGGATTTTGGATTTTGTTGGCTCCTCTCTGGTTCCAGTCATGATATTAAAACGATGATGAATAAAAATATACTAGTACCCCCTTTGAGCATTGTGAGAAACCCTACTCTAGATTCTAGCCTAATCGATTTAGTTGAAGTCCTATGACTACTACTGGACAAAGAATGTCTTTAGTCGAAGAGGACAGCCCTACCGAGGGGTCTAGGTCAAACTACAGCTCTCTTTTGGCCATAGTGGGCACTGAGAACCACACTAGTGAGATCTAATACCTTAGTGGGCACTGAGAACCACACTAGTGAGATCTAATACCTTAGTGGGCAATGATAATCACACTAGTGAGATCTAATACCTTAGTGGGCAATGATAATCACACTAGTGAGATCTAATACCTTAGTGGGCACTGAGAATTACACTAGTGAGATCTAATACCTTAGTGGGCAATGAGAATCACACTAGTGAGATCTAATACCTTAGTGGGCAACGAGAATCACACTAGTGAGATCTAATACCTTAGTGGGCAATGAGAATCACACTAATGAGATCTAATACCTTAGTGGGCAATGGGAATCACACTAGTGAGATCTAATACCTTAGTGGGCAATGAGAATCACACTAGTGAGATCTAATACCTTAGTGGGCAATGAGAATCACACTAGTGAGATCTAATACCTTAGTGGGCAACGAGAATCACACTAGTGAGATCTAATACCTTAGTGGGCGATGAGGATCACACTAGTGAGATCTAATACCTTAGTGGGCAATGAGAATCACACTGGTGAGATCTAATACCTTAGTGGGCACTGAGAACCACACTAGTGAGATCTAATACCTTAGTGGGCAATGAGAACCACACTAGTGAGATCTAATACCTTAGTGGGCAATGAGAACCACACTAGTGAGATCTAATACCTTTAGTGGGCAATGAGAACCACACTAGTGAGATCTAATACCTTAGTGGGCAATGAGAACCACACTAGTGAGATCTAATACCTTAGTGGGCAATGAGAACCACACTAGTGAGATCTAATACCTTAGTGGGCAATGAGAACCACACTAGTGAGATCTAATACCTTAGTGGGCAATGAGGATCACACTGGTGAGATCTAATACCTTAGTGGGCACTGAGAATCACACTAGTGAGATCTAATACCTTAGTGGGCACTGAGGATCACACTAGTGAGATCTAATACCTTAGTGGGCACTGAGGATCACACTGGTGAGATCTAATGCCTTAGTGGGCACTGAGAATCACACTAGTGAGATATAATACCTTAGTGGGCAATGAGGATCACACTGGTGAGATCTAATGCCTTAGTGGGCACTGAGAATCACACTAGTGAGATATAATACCTTAGTGGGCAATGAGAATCACACTAGTGAGATCTAATACCTTAGTGGGCAATGAGAATCCCACTAGTGAGATCTAATACCTTAGTGGGCAATGAGAACCACACTAGTGAGATCTAATACCTTAGTGGGCAATGAGAATCACACTAGTGAGATCTAATACCTTAGTGGGCAATGAGAATCACACTAGTGAGATCTAATACCTTAGTGGGCAATGAGGATCACACTGGTGAGATCTAATACCTTAGTGGGCACTGAGGATCACACTAGTGAGATCTAATACCTTAGTGGGCAATGAGAACCACACTAGTGAGATCTAATACCTTAGTGGGCACTGAGGATCACACTAGTGAGATCTAATACCTTAGTGGGCAATGAGAACCACACTAGTGAGATCTAATACCTTAGTGGGCAACGAGAATCACACTAGTGAGATATAATACCTTAGTGGGCAATGAGAACCACACTAGTGAGATCTAATACCTTAGTGGGCACTGAGAACCACACTAGTGAGATCTAATACCTTAGTGGGCAATGAGAACCACACTAGTGAGATCTAATACCTCTCCGTCTGCTATAGTTTCACTCACACACACAGAAAGTGGGAGGCAACTGAAAACGCTCTTCCCAAGATTAGCTTTTTGATCTCGTCCCGTAAAGGTCTGCTCTGTGAGCGCAGCCTCCGGGGGCTTTGAGAGCAGCAGCCCCAGTGCGCTTTAAAATGAAGTCTTCTATTTATTTATGTTTCTTACAAAGGCCTGACGAGGCCTGAACCCATGTCCTCTTTTGGGCTTGGTTGCCACGGCGACGGACCGGCCTCCTTTTCTCAAGCGCACGTCACGGGTTGCATTATTTTTTTGGGGGTCCTCCCGCTCTGAGAACGGCTTTGCCCATCTTCTCGGCATCATCATCGCTAGCGGCCCGCGACCGGTGGGGGTCGAATTCCGACGTATTATTTTTAGGATTAGTCCGGTGCATACGATGGGACCACTGTATTGTTTCTGCGCTTAATCTTTTCCATATTTATCCCTGCTGGTCCGGGGAGGTTTATTGAGTTAATCTATAGCTAGTGGTCCTAATTATCCCCATGGTGGGTGCACTAAAGTCAGGGAGTATGTGAAGCGAGAGGGCAGAGGGTTCTGCCTCGCTTGGCCGTCCAGGCGGAGGACCCTGGTTGTAGGGTAACTGTGTGTGTGGAGCTCCGGCTCGACGGTACAACAGACCAGGCGGAGGACCCTGGTTGTAGGGTAGGGCTGGGCGATATAACGATAACGATAAATATCGCGATATATTTTAATAATCGATATCGAATGTCGAAATTTTTTTTTTTCTTTTTTTTACCTGCAACAGGGCAGTTTTAAAACCAGAGACGGTGGACAGACTTGTCTTTCTTGCCTGCAACTTAAAGTAATGGCTTTGCTTGTCCAAATGACAATACTGACCAAATTCAGATTTCTTTTTCTCTTGTCCATTTATTTTGTTTGCTTTCTAATTTAAAATACATTTTGAAACCGTCTGTACACAGTAGGCTATGTGTGCTAGCAGAGCTAGTCTCCAGTCACGGTGCACATGTGCGGTGGTTTGTCCACCAAAAAAGCGCCAAAAGATCGAAAATAAACTAGCAGAGCCAGAACTGTTCAACTCCTCTGGAGCCACAGCCAGCAGAGAAGCCGGTTTACTTTAGCTTTTAAACCAGCTGCAGCCTGAGCACTGGAGTGTGAGGGGATGTAACACTAAAGATGGCGGCAATGACAAAGAATTGCTGCAAAATAAACATACATCTGTTGTTTAAAATTTTTTTTTTATTTTTATTTTTTTTATACTTATAACAATTCGATAATTATCGATATCGAGAAATAAAATAAAATTATCATATCGTTATCGCGATATGATTTTTTTCCATATCGCCCAGCCCTATTGTAGGGTAACGGTGTGTGTGGAGCTCCGGCTCGACGGTACAACAGACCAGGCTGAGGACCCTGGTTGTAGGGTAACTGTGTGTGTGGAGCTCCGGCTCGACGGTACAACAGACCAGGCTGAGGACCCTGGTTGTAGGGTGACTGTGTGTGTGGAGCTCCTGGCTCGACGGTACAACAGACCAGGCTGAGTGAGGACCCTGGTTGTAGGGTAACGGTGTGTGTGGAGCTCCGGCTCGACGGTACAACAGACCAGGACGCTTATCTCTACTGCGGAGACACGGTTAACGCTTTGTTGACCGCTTTCTCTTTCACACGGTACATTATTACAGGTCAACATTGGTGACTGAGGGAACGAGCATAATACTCGTTTACGACTTCCTGCCGTCTGCAGCTAGACGTGTTAGCCTGCGGCGTTCTGCAGATAGACATGTTGGCCTGCACGACGTGTTGGCCGCCTGCAGCTAGACGTGTTGGCCTGCACGACGTGTTGGCGGTCTGCAGCTAGACGTGTTGGCCCGCACGACGTGTTGGCCGTCTGCAGCTAGACGTGTTGGCCGTCTGCAGCTAGACGTGTTGGCCCGCACGACGTGTTGGCGGTCTGCAGCTAGACGTGTTGGCCGTCTGCAGCTAGACGTGTTGGCCTGCACGACGTGTTGGCCGTCTGCAGCTAGACGTGTTGGCCGTCTGCAGCTAGACGTGTTGGCCTGCACGACGTGTTGGCGGTCTGCAGCTAGACGTGTTGGCCCGCACGACGTGTTGGCGGTCTGCAGCTAGACGTGTTGGCCTGCACGACGTGTTGGCCGTCTGCAGCTAGACGTGTTGGCCCGCACGACGTGTTGGCGGTCTGCAGCTAGACATGTTGGCCCGCACGACGTGTTGGCGGTCTGCAGCTAGACGTGTTGGCCCGCACGACGTGTTGGCGGTCTGCAGCTAGACGTGTTGGCGGTCTGCAGCTAGACGTGTTGGCCTGCACCACGTGTTGGCCGTCTGCAGCTAGACGTGTTGGCCTGCACGACGTGTTGGCGGTCTGCAGCTAGACGTGTTGGCCTGCACGACGTGTTGGCCGTCTGCAGCTAGACGTGTTGGCCGTCTGCAGCTAGACGTGTTGGCGGTCTGCAGCTAGACGTGTTGGCCGTCTGCAGCTAGACGTGTTGGCGGTCTGCAGCTAGACGTGTTGGCCTGCACGACGTGTTGGCCGTCTGCAGCTAGACGTGTTGTCCTGCACGACGTGTTGGCTGTCTGCAGCTAGACGTGTTGTCCTGCACGACGTGTTGGCTGTCTGCAGCTAGACGTGTTGTCCTGCACGACGTGTTGGCTGTCTGCAGCTAGACGTGTTGTCCTGCACGACGTGTTGGCTGTCTGCAGCTAGACATGTTGGCCTGCACGACGTGTTGGCCGTCTGCAGCTAGACGTGTTGTCCTGCACGACGTGTTGGCTGTCTGCAGCTAGACGTGTTGGCCCGCACGACGTGTTGGCCGTCTGCAGCTAGACGTGTTGGCGGTCTGCAGCTAGACGTGTTGGCGGTCTGCAGCTAGACGTGTTGGCCGTCTGCAGCTAGACGTGTTGGCCCGCACGACGTGTTGGCCGTCTGCAGCTAGACGTGTTGGCCGTCTGCAGCTAGACGTGTTGGCCTGCACTACGACGTGTTGGCCGTCTGCAGCTGGACGTGTTGGCGGTCTGCAGCTAGACGTGTTGGCGGTCTGCAGCTAGACGTGTTGGCGGTCTGCAGCTAGACGTGTTGGCGGTCTGCAGCTAGACGTGTTGGCGGTCTGCAGCTAGACGTGTTGGCCGTCTGCAGCTAGACGTGTTGGCCCGCACGACGTGTTGGCCGTCTGCAGCTAGACGTGTTGGCCCGCACGACGTGTTGGCCGTCTGCAGCTAGACGTGTTGGCCTGCACGACGTGTTGGCCGTCTGCAGCTAGACGTGTTGGCCCGCACGACGTGTTGGCCGTCTGCAGCTAGACGTGTTGGCCCGCACGACGTGTTGGCGGTCTGCAGCTAGACGTGTTGGCCCGCACGACGTGTTGGCGGTCTGCAGCTAGACGTGTTGGCCGTCTGCAGCTAGACGTGTTGGCCGTCTGCAGCTAGACGTGTTGGCATCCTTGGCCGTGCCAGGAGTGTGGCTTCCAGTTGCATGGCCGTGTCTCGGGTTTCATTGGGGGGGGGGGGGGTGCTGCTGTCATGCCTTGACCGAGGCTGACTAAGGAGACTAGGGTCCACTTCCCAAAGTGGCACTCGAAGGCCAGTCACTTCCTGAGCAAATAACACAGCCTTGACGTTGCGCTGACACTCGTCCAACGTGCCCCCCCCCCCCCCCCCCCCTTCTCCCAGAGCACACACACACCGGCTAATAAACACAAGCCGACATGTTTTGATGTGATTTAGCGGCGCACTTGTGAGGAGTTGGAAAATAACACGGTAGGAACACGGTCCCCTGTGTTGTAATGTTGTGAAATATGACGCTAAGTGTCCTGTCACCCGGCACCAGGAGGACGGGCAGAGTGCTGCTGAAGGGCACGCTGCATTAGTACAGTATAGACCCGGCCAGGCGCCCCCCCCCCCCCCCCCCCCTGACCGTGCTACTGAAGGGCACGCTGCATTAGTACAGTATTGTGATAGTCTTGACTGCATTTAGAATTTCAATGTGATATGAAACATTTTTATTGGGTCTGTCAGTTTATCACGTTAATTCGATTAATTAATTACACAGCAAATTATCGCGTTATGAAAATTAACTCAAAATGTATTACAAAAAAATATATATAATTTTTTTTTATCTCATTCATTCCATAAGAACGTAGAATACACATTTACAGATTTTTTTTTTTTTAATATGGTCCATTTGCATGTTCTTGGTATCTGATTCTAGGGACATCTATGGATCTCGGGGAATGTATTCCCAGTGTCAGAAATACTGTGTCTGTTACTAGGCTTGAGTCATTTGTAATGAACCAAATGAGAATATCTTTGACTGTGAATAACACCATGCTAAAATTTACCAGACCTGAAAAATCTAAGCAAATTAATAGATGGAAGATGATTAAACGGAAGGTTTTGTAGATGCAGTACTGAATTCTGCCATCTGGACACATGCTATTTGAATATGATTATAGAATATCAGGCATAAAATGGCTATGCGATTAATTAGATTAATTAATTACAAATCCTGTAATTAATTAGATACATTTTTGTAATCGCCCGACAGCACACATTTTTATGTCTTTATCTTGTAATGCAATTGTCATGGCACTGTATTATGGTCATGGCACATAGTAAGTCTATTGTTTTCTTTTGACTTTATTAAATATTACTGCAAGGAATCTTTTTTAGATTCACTTACAAATAGTGTGTATATTAGGGCTGTAACTTTAACACTAGCACAGCCATGGAGAAAATGTCACTGATTCCCGCCGGAAGGGGTCGGATGACCCCACAGCTTATATGAGAAAAATACAGTGTAAACTATATAATTACCTCTTAATATAAAAATATGAGGTTTACCACAGGTTTGAGTGAATATATATATTTTTTTTATTAAAAAAAAATTATAAAATTTTTAAATTTATTTATTTTTTGATGGAAGAGCCACACATTGACGGGCAAAGAGCCACATGCGGCTCGCAAGCCATGGGTTGGCCACCCCTGCGCTAGACACTTGAAAAGTGCTGTGACTTTCCACATATAACGTTCTAATTACATTTTCCTGAAGTCATTTTGAAATTTCAGAAACCGTGCCAGATAAAACGGGTACTTTTAGGAAAAGTCATTGAGTGACAGAGCTGGAGCTCGACCGAGTGACGAGGATACATTTATTGAAAATACCTAGGGGTAATTTGACCCCTTGTCGGCTGTGCTAGTGTTAACAAAAAATCGAATTTGAAATTCGTTGCAGAATTGTAGACTAGTTCAAATTTCAGTGTAAAAAAATATATTAAAAAAACTAGTGCTGTCAATCGATTAAAATATTTAACCTGATTAATCGCATGATTGTCCATAGTTAACTCGCGATTAATCGCAAATTAATCGTTTTATTTTTATTTATTTTCTACCTTAAACAGATCTTTTTCAAGTTCCAAGTTTTAATTAGGGATGCACCGAATGGGAAATTCTTGGCCGAAACCGATACCGAAAATAGGAAACAGTTGGCCGAAAACCGAATGCCGAAAGGCCGAAAATGATTAATAGAAATATATATATATATATAATGTATATATTTTTTGTTCAGCTACCTGATTATGACAAAAGACATGATTGTGGCAAAACTTAACTTAAATAATATTAATAATCACTATGGGTCCATAAAACATTTATTCAGCACTTTTGAATGCATACATTAATTCCAGACTGACTGCTGAAAGATTGTACAATTTGAACATTTTCTCTTTGCATACAACAAAATGTGCATTTTCTTTTCTCTGTAGCATAACTACAACAAAGTGCATTCAGAACAAAGCCAAGGTGCTTTAAAACTGCATAAAGATCTGCACACATGAGGGAGAATAGCTTATAGCAGACTTAATGATGTTACTGTAGTGGCTACAGTAAGCATTTTATATAAAAGTACTCTGTATTTTTGTATGACAACTAATAAAGAAACTTTAACTACTGTCATAATTCACGGCATTCTAGCCTACATGGAAGGACTGTTGTATTTACTACATCTCCTGTGACTTTTAGCGGGGGATGACGTAGCTTTAAGAAAGACTGGTGAGGGTGAGGAATGGAAGCTTGTTAGCTAGCTTAACGCTAAAAAGGTTTTTAACTGCGACGTGCACATAGTAATGGCGAGGATATAAAGCATGTTAAAGACTCATTTATTGGTTGCTCGCAGAGTTTACATAGAAACAGCGCGAGTCCCAAGAGGAGTTATCACAGGCTGCAGAACGCACGACTGAAGAGCTCACGTTGCGCATGTAATGACTGAAGCCGCGTTTTGATTACATCATAACAACAACACGTTAGGTAGGTTACGAACGTAACCCTGTTCTTTGACATTCTGTCATATATTTTCGGTGCTAAAACCCTTTCGGCCGAAAGTGCCTTTTTTAACCATTTTCGGCCGATAATTTTCGGTGGCCGAATATTCGGTGCATCCCTAGTTTTAATACTCTTATCAACATGCGAGTCAACAAATGTTTGCTTTATGCAGCCATTTAACACAAAAGGATGACCCTCATGCATTGCAAATTTGCATCAAATTGTGATGCACAAAATAACTTTAAAAAAAATTATAATTTAAAACAATGAATAAAGTGTGCATGAAATAATAGGGGAAAGAAAACATTAGGAACACACCCCCCCTCTCTCTCACACACTCTCCTAGCTCTCTTTATCTCTTGCCCCTTCCTCATCTCTCTCACCCCCCTCTCTCTCTATATATCTCTCACACACACACACACACACACACACACACACACACACTTCAGAAACAAACATAGTATCAATGAGAGCATCAATAATACACCTGAGTGAAGGAAAAAATAAAAAAAAATTAAATCGTAAAAGTTAATCGTGAGTTAAAAAAAATAGTGGCGCTAATAGAATCGGGCGATAACGTGTTAATACCGCGCTAACTTTGACAGCCTTAAGAAAAACAAAGTCTAAGCTATTTTCAAAGTTTTGGCAATTTTCTTTTTTTTTTACCATGGTATGTTTGGTATCCTTCATTATTATAATAATTTATATATGTATAATCATATTATTTCAATATTTATTTTCCCCAAGTTCAAATCTCGTGTTTTTATGTAAATTTGAAATTAAATTCGAAGCCCTAGGGCTAAATCCACAAAGAATGGATTTCTCTGGTCTGCATCCCCTTAACAATTGTGTGTATTGAGCCGTACTGTATTGTACCCATTAGAGCTGCCGCGGTATTGATTATTTCCTTACCGCACAAATTTGCAAAATATTTCCTACCGCCGCGGTTTTTACCGCACGCACACAAAAAATTAAAAAAAAAGTTTGAATGCATTTTTTTTTTTGTAGTAGTCTACTCTTTATAGCATATAGCCTGCCTCTAGTCTAAATGTCTATCTTTAGAGGATGACTTTGCAGCATGAATATTGTTTGGGATTCGGCAAGCACGCATTAGTTATTGAAAGTGAAACACGGATGCGCAGTTCACTCGGTTACCCCTAACCCCCCCGACCCTTTCTTATTATTATTACTATAAAGTTACTACTTTATAATAAAGGCATTCGTTTTGTGGCATTGACATTATATAGTTATACGTTCAATAACATCAGCGTATTTACCGGACCATAGCAAGCAATACTCTATTCATATCTCAGTTCCTTTCTTTGCTCAGAGCGTGCTGAGTTGTCCCATTCTGCGGTCTGTTAATAAAGTTTTCAATCAGACAAGTGTATAGAACGAAGGGCTTTTATTATAACATTCGTTGCAGACAGTAAAATCATTATGTCTCGTTTAGTACTCCTGAGGCGCGATGGTAGTCCACTCCGGCGGATAGTTAAAGCTAACGTTATTAGCCGTGTTGTGATGACCTGACATTCAGGACGTAAAAACGTGTGACGCGTCTCTCTTCTGACCAATCAGTGGTCTGCAATGTTTCACGTGACTTTTCTGGTACCCAATAGGGTCGCTTAGAACCTCGATAGACGAGTAGGGTATATCTGCAGAGCCGCAAGCCCAACGAGAGGAGGGTAATTTATTATTATTATTATAAAAAACAGCGGTGACGCGGTATTCAGCCTACTCTGCGGTGGCCGTGATGTAACAGCGATACCGCGGTAATGCGGTAATCGCGGCAGCTCTAGTACCCATTCTGCAATCTGTTAATAACATTTTCATTCAATCAATCACCGTGCAGATTGATTGATTGAATGAGCATTTTATTAACAGATTGCAGAATGGGTACAATACAGTACGGCTCAATACACACAATTGTTAAGGGGATGCAGACCAGAGAAAGACTTTAGTCTTGTTTACATCAGGGTCCCCCATTTTAAATTCATGATGAATTGTAAGTAAGGGTGTATGCATGTGAATGAATGTTGGTGGTGGTTGGAGGGGCCGTAGGCGATGATTATTTGCCACGCTTCCGTGAGTCTGCCTCGGGGCAGCTCTGTCTGCAATTGTAGCTTACCACCACCGGTATGACTGTGTATGAATGAAATAATGGACTCTGTAAGCGCTCTGGGGTCACTGGGGTGTCATGAAGAGCGCTATATAAATCCAATCCATTATTATTATTATTAGGGTGCAACTTGCTCCGTGCAATCCATTCTTTGTGGATTTAGCCCCTAGTGTGTATATATATTAGTATTGTCAAAAATATCGATTTTTCGATACATATCGATTCTGAATATTTAAAACTGTTTCAATACTAATTTCCTGCAATATCGATATTTAATTATTCATAAAAAATCTTTTTTTCTCTTTTGTTTAATGAAGTTGCATTGTTCATTTCAATACCTGTAATATTACAGTAGTCTAGACAAACACATGTGCATTCAGTTAAGTTGGAATATGACTGTAATACAAACAGTTCAGTTTGTCAGGTACATGCAACACAGATTACAGTGTTGACATCTGTCTGCTTGAGAAAATACCCTGTTCTGCAATAAAACACTGTTCTGCTTAACACGCAGTACTATTAACTTTACTTAATTTCTAAGATTATATCATTTAGTTATTTTTATGTGTGATCTAAAGATAAACAAAGGGTTTTATATTGTTATTAAATTGTTATATTTATCTGCTCTTATAGTACCAGAGAGAAGCTGAGGAAAATCAACCAGCAACAAAAGCAAAATGTATTAAAAAAAATATATATATACATTTTTTATTTTTTACATTTGAAGATTGAACCCTTTTCCCCATGGTATCGAAAATGGTATCGAATATCGATACTTTTCAAGGTATCGTATCGAAGTTCAAAATTCTAGTATCGTGACAACACTAATATATATATATATATATAATTAGGGATGCCCCGATCAAGTTTTTTGCCACCGATACCGATCGTTGTGAGCCATATCGGCCGATCCGATACCGTTCGTTTTTGATAAAAATTTTTTTTTTATTATTTTATATATATTTTTTTCTTTTTTCTTTTTAATAAAATATATATATTATATAATTAGACTTGTACTTGTATTATCTGCGAGACATCGCCACCACGCAACAAGCTCCACTGTCTGTGTGTACTCGAGTAGCCTCCAGCTACTGCCAGGATTCTCCGGAGCTGCACCTGGACCCTATACTCGAGTAGCCTCGAGCTACGGCAAGGATTCTCCGGAGCTGCAGATGGACCCTATTGATATAACGTTACTGTGCTTTGGTCATATCACATTCAACATGCCCTCAGCTCGAATATGCGTCGAATCAGTGTTATAAGACATTGATATCAGGAGCTATCTGTAGCTACTGCTAGCCGGATATATAACGTTAATATTTAGTATATTTTAGTTCAATGGGACATTTCGTTTTGAATAGTGAACTAACTTGCGCTAACGAGAGCTAACAGGTATCATACACGTCTCTACTAGACTATTGCTGGAGCATTTGTTGATATCAGGAGCTATCGGTAGCTAGCCGGCTAGATCAGGGTTTCCGTTAGAAAAAATTGTTGCCGGCCTCAGTGTCCGGTAGATTTCAATCTACCGGTCAAATGAGAGACATTCCGGTCAGAGTTTATTGAGCTTAAAAACAATTGATAGGCAAAAGAATGACAACAAAACAAAAGAATGACATAATCAAGGCATGTAGATTTATAATATTTTTACTTAAAACTAGGCTACTTTTGCGTATAAAGTCATTATATTCCAAATAAAATAAGTCCCGAGACTCGTGCTGCTGCCGACTTTAAATCAAATGGGTGTCTGTGGGCACACCTACGCGGCCATCCCGGGTTCGCTCCCGGTGACATTTGTTGCATGTCTTCCCTGCCTCTTCTCCCGTTCATCCTCATCTGTCGGCCATGAAAAGCAATAAATACAAAAAGAAATCTTTAAAAATAAAAAAAAATTAATTATAATATTTCCCTCTACGAGCAATCTATCACTAATCGAGTACATCAATCGAGAGGGGGGGGGGGGTTAAAATGCCAGTCCCTGATTAGTATATCACTGAGCAGCCTGCCAGTATTTCTCCTGTGTCTCCCTCAATGTGGCCGGCAGCCAGGCCTGCTGTCTCAAGTCTGTGCTAAGTGCTAATGAGAGTCACACTTGGACAGAGATCCCATCTGGGGGGCGTTGGTTGGGGTTGTGGTGGTTATCGTGGCACTATCCATCCCCAGCAGTAGCAGTTGAGTCTTAACTTGGAAGATGCCGTGTCCGGCTCCCGGCTGTGGAGCTCTCATCTGATGGGAACTCAGG
Organism: Notolepis coatsorum; assembly: GCF_963971535.1. NCBI lineage: Eukaryota > Metazoa > Chordata > Actinopteri > Aulopiformes > Paralepididae > Notolepis > Notolepis coatsorum. Next base: position 2,249,569 of record NW_028174866.1, read on the forward strand.
GGCCACAGGACGGGTCTCAGAGGAAACGCTGCCGTCCCTCAAGTCATATCGGTCATGAAGAAGAACATGACGGAGAGAAATGGGGAAAGTCCCTGGTAACAATTTCCCCAAAAGGTCTCTTGTAGGCCTCATTGTTTGTTTTTGTTGATATAGTGTGTTCCTCATGTAACCCTAAGGCCTAAAACAAATAATGGTTTGTTTCCGGTTGCCGACCGACCCTGCCGATTTAGGTGCGACCCAATATATTTTATGAGGCAAACATTTTTTTTTTTTTTTTTTTTTATAAAGTTTCATAGAAATCTTAGTCAAACCTTTAGTATTATGGATATTAAACATGCTGGCAGAGTACATGCATAAATGTTGTTGTGAACATTTTAATTAAATAAAGAAATTCCCTATCCATAGTCGCTGTGGGAAAGAATAAAATCAAATAAATTCCCTACCTACCCATGGCCTTAACTGACAACCAACAGGAAACGAACAATATTTTTTGTTATGCCTAATCGTCACACACTAGTCACGATATTCATCCGTATGTGAGCCTTGTATTATTCTCACCAGCTAAGGCCTTGTCCAGACTAAAACGATTTTCATCTTTTTTAGTTTTCGTTTAGTTAAAAAAAAAAAAAAAAAAGGTTTCCGGAAAAACGAAAACGTCTCAAGATAACAAGTGCGTGCCACAAATTTACAAAATAAATGTCTTTACTGTTTAGACGTCGCTCTTTTATTTTGAAAACCCCTGGCCGGAAGTGTTGTCGTTGTTTTTGATAACTTGTGCCATCAAGTTCAACACTAGCTCGCTGGCTACAGCTCAACACGAGCCATGGGAATACTATTTACTAGGCTTTTTAATCGTCAAGTTAAGAGGATTTGTTATGATCAACTCAAGGCATATGCTATGGAACAATATGTGCTTGGCTGCTACTTGGGTTTGCAGAAAAAGGCCAGCTATGTGACGCTAATCTCTAGCTAGTATCATGTATTGCATCACAGTAGCCTCCCGATCAAGCTCAGTAGCTTCTGTAACACGAACGCAACTACTCTGTACATGCCATTGTTGTTTTGGCTGAGTTTGCACACACGGGTTAAGGGAGAGGTGGGCTATCGTGTCATCGGTTCAGGAGAAGACTTGTATCGCTTGTAAAGATGGTGACGCAAGGAGGCCGTCTTCAGAATTGCGCACTCTGGAAGACTGTCTCAGAAAGTAGCGTCTTCAAGCTGCCAGAACGCAGTTCCGTGTGGCTGAAAGGTACATACGATCAAATACTTTGCCTGATACGACCGCAATCGGTTTAGTCGGGCCTGATACGACCGCAATCGGTTTAGTCTGGACATGGCCTACGTCTTTAGACTGTCTGGTTGTGAAGTAGACTTTCCTTGGTGGTATGTAGGTCAGCGTTTCCGTTAGCCGGTAATTACCGGTTTTTGACCGGCAAAATCTGTTGAAGTCCGACATATTTAATCTCTCCGGTCATAATGTCCGGTGAAAATAATTCCCTCTAAACACAATTAGATTATTTGAATTGTATTAAAATAGGCTAAAATTAAATAGCCTATGCGATGAACGAAACAAACAATCATTAAGCAGCCGGTCTAATAATGACATTGTCTTGTCAGCGCGAGCTGGCTGCTGATATATTTGCGAGAAGCATCCATCTGCCGGCCGGCAGGGTGCAGTACTCCAATTCAGCCATTGGCAATTCAGCTGTTGGGTGGGGGCGCTGCTGAGCGGTTTCCAGACCGGACCTAAAAACACTGCTGCTCCATGCTTCACGTAAATATATCAGCAGCCAGCTCGCGCTGACAACAGAATGTCATTATTAGACCGGCTGCTTGGTGAAGCAACGATGAAACAAATTATTGTTTCGTTCATCGCATAGGCTATTTAATTTTAGCCTATTTTAATACAATTCAAATAATCAAATTGTGTTTAGAGGGAATTATTTTCACCGGACATTATGACCAGCACCAAGTCGTTGGGAGGTGGAGATATAAATCACGCAAACCCACGATAATGTTCAGTTCTTCGCTTGATATAATTAATATAAATGTCCAATATAACGGAATTCGTTAGCTCATAAAAATGTGATTATAACAGACTGCTGTTTATTAAGGTCGGGCAGACTGCCCACCGACACCTCAAGTCGGCAGCAGCACGAAGTCTCGAGGGACTTATTTTATTTGGAATATATTAATGACTGTATATACGCAAAAGTAGCCTAGTTTTAAGTTAAAATATTATAAATGCCTTGATGATGTCATTCTTTATATAGGCATATCAATTGTTTTTAAGCTCAATAAACTCTGACCGGAATTTATCCCATTTGTCCGGTAGATTGAAATCTACCGGACACTCAGACCTGCAAAAAAAAATTCTAACGGAAACCCTGATGTAGGTACTGTATACTTGTTCCATATCCTTTTCCAACTCTTTATCCATTGAAGCCTTATGCGTGTATGTTTGACAAGGCCCCTGCTCTTTTCTCCCTCCCTCTCTCGCTCAGACACTCGCTGGCCAAACGGGTTTGAATGGCAGTGTGTGTGTTGAGAGGTTCAGAGAGTCACTACATGTGCGTTTGTGTCCCGTCTGTCACCCAGTCTGGGGCTGGTGTCTGCGTGTGAGGCAGGCTTTACACCACAATGCAGACTATTATAGCCCCCCAGATATGTCCCCTCTCTGCCCTGTTTGTCTCTGTTTGTCGGTCTCTATTCTGTTCTCTCTCTCTCTCTCTCTCTCTCTCTAGTCTGTGCCCTCTCTGTTTGTCTGTTTCTCTAGTCTGTTCTCTCTCTCTCTGCTATCAGACATACAGCTGACTTTGTCACTGTAAATTAGTTTTTGAATACAGAAATGTCTGACAGTGACGGGGCATCCGTCAGGTATGCTGGTCTCCCTCTCCGCCTCCACACTTTAGTAGCGGGACCCTGAAGCCTGCATGCACCTCTCCCAAAATGTCCCTGCGTGTCGGTCGGGCTTGAATGAATGAATGAATAGGCTTGCCGGCCGCGGTAGTCTCTGATACCAGTGTTACTGTGTTTTCACACGTCGTCCACAGAGTAAATCAGTTGCCCACTGGTGTATGCCCCCCCCCCCCCCCTCTTCTGTGCAACAGAGTTGCAGAACAGAGGAGTAGCTTAAGTTTCACTTTTAATTTCGCTCAGCAGAAAGTTTGAGCGTGTCGTGTGTCTCCCGCGGTTTAGATTATGGGGCGAAAAAGATGCGAAAGATATTTTCAGCCTATTAACCCTTTCACTGCCACACGACAGAAGGTTAGCCCTTTACTATCACACAACCGACGGCGATGCTCCATCATTAGCAGAGCTACTGATGCTAATGATGGAGCATCGCCGTCGGTTGTGTGATAGTAAAGGGCTAACCTTCTGTATTGTCACAGTGAAAGGGTTAACCGGCTGTCGTGTGGCAGTGAAAGGGTTAATGACCCTCCTGTGTTAAACACATTCATTCATGGTTTTGCTTCAGGGACACCTGTAGTGGAGGGGAGGAGGTTGAATTGCTCCGTCCGCTTGTCGCCATGCCTTTACAAGCTGCAATGTTTTCAAAGTAAACCCTCTACAGGTAATTGAGCATAATTTTGTAAAATGTCCGATGTCGCTGGTAATACCGGTGTTGTCGTGAGTTTATTAACACTTTGGCTGCCATGGGTTAAATTCATTATCAACCGTAGGTTGCCGGCTCTATTTGTCTATAGAGAAGTTCCCCTTCTTTGCAGGGCTATAACTTTTTAAATTCTATTGCTACATTGCCATTATTAGGGCCCATTCAAAGTCCTATATGTATTGTTCATTGTGTAGCAACGTTAAACTTTTTCATTCACATATTCATAGTAAAGTATGGTCTAATGTATAAGTATGTTTTCATCTCTTTCTGCAGCTTTCTCCAGAACGTGATCTATAGCCCCAAATACATTATATTGATGATGCAATACAGTTTTATGGCAATCGGCGCGATATAAAAATTCCAACTAGACGTACTTCTAGAAGTTACTACACGTCATCTGATGTTGACCGGATGGGCTAGGGGGCGTTTATAATTCCGTGGGCAGCGTTATACCAATCATCTAATGTGGGTCAAATGTTCATCATAGCAGTTAGTATCGAAGACGGTAACTTTACACGCTAAAACTCACCCCAGTCTCCGCGCGCCGTTGGGCGATCATCGTAGAGTAGACATTTTATCATTATGGGATGTAGATTTACCCGGTCCATCTCCAGCTTGTATAATGGTATATACGTCCAAATCATGTTGTTTATCGAGTTATTGGCAATCGATCGCTATTATATTGTGACGAGCCAGAGTCCCGGGACCTATAGCGAGTGCCCGGAAGTACTACGGACGTCTAGCACAACCTCTACCGCACTTCCTGTTAAGCGATTGCGCCGATCGGCCACCAGATGGCGCTCCTGAACCGCCAGAGAGCTCAGTGGGTCCTCCTGGTGGATCTCAGGCCAGCGGAGGGGACATATGAATCCGATCCCAGATTTTTGAAATATTGATATTAACACTTTCTATGCCGGGAAACGTCTTTAGACGTCATTCCCGGCCATGCTCAAGTTGCCGGAGGACGCTTTACGTCGTCCTTATATCAATATTTCAAAAATCTGCGATCGGATTCATATGTCCCCTCCGCTGGCCTGAGATCCACCAGCAGGACCCACTGAGCTCTCTGGCGGTTCAGGAGCGCCATCTGGTGGCCGATCGGCGCAATCTCTTAACAGGATGTGCCATAGAGGTTGTGCTAGACGTCCGTAGTACTTCCGGGCACTCGCTATAGGTCCCGGGACTCTGGCTCGTCACGCTACACAGTGATCGATTGCCAATAACTCGATAAACAACATGATTTGGACGTATATACCATTATACAAGCTGGAGATGGACCGGGTAAATTTACATCCCATAATGGTAAGACTTCTACTCTACGATGATCGCCCAACGGCGCGCGGAGACTGGGGTGAGTTTCAGCGTGTAACGTTACCGTCTTCGATACTAACTGCTATTATCAACATTTGACCCACATTAGATGATTGGTATAACGCTGCCCACGGAATTATAAACGCCCCCTAGCCCATCCGGTCAACATCAGATGACGTGTAGTAACTTCTAGAAGTACGTCTAGTTGGAATTTTTTATATCGCGCTGATTGCCATAAAACTGTATTGCATCATCAATATAATGCATTTGGGGCTATAGATCACGTTCTGGAGAAAGCTGCAGAAAGAGATGAAAACATACATATATATTAGACCAGTGGTTCCCAAAGTCGGGGTCGCGACCCAAAGGTGGGCCGCGAGCAGCCACAGGTGGGCCGCGAGATGATTAAAAAATTTAAATAAAAAATAAAAATTATTTTTATTTTATTTATTTAATTTTTTTGTCAGGCCACTGAACTTAGAAGCAGGCCAGGACAGTGTTGCTAGTTGTATTCTAAAATTCTATTCTATTGTATTCTAAAATGTGACTATATGGTTTTATATTAACTTAATAAATAAACAAACGAAAAATCTACTTATTTCAACGAACATTTCAAACTAAATAACAGATGATGCACATAAAACGCTGAAAACAACCGAAGCAACAATAGTATTTTAATGAGGCTATTATTATTATCATTATTATTTTGCAACAAGTTAGCCCTCTCATAAATAGCACATATAAATGAATAACTAACTTGAACTAACTTAATAGGATTGAAGTGATATTTGGCTTAAAAAATCGGTCACCTGGCAAAAAAAAAAAAAAAAAAAAGCCTGACGATGTGCATTGGGCCGCGGCTCCCTGACGCCTTATTTTCTGGGTCCTGGCCTGAAAAGTTTGGGAACCCCTGCATTAGACCATACTTTACTATGAATATGTGAATGAAAAAGTTTAACGTTGCTACACAATGAACAATACATATAGGACTTTGAATGGGCCCTAATAATGGCAATGTAGCAATTAGAGCTGCCGCGGTATCGGTATTACCGCGGTATCGCTGTTACATCATGCCCACCGCAGCGTTGGGCTGAATACCGGCATCACCGCTGTTTTTTATTATATTATTATTATTATTACGCTCTCGTTGGGCTTGCGGCTCTGCAGATATACCCTACTTCTCTGTCGAGATTCCAAGCGACCCTATTGGGTACCAGAAAAGTCACATGAAACACTGCAGACCACTGATTGGTTGCAGTGCTTTTACTTCCTGAATCTCAGCCATGAGCCATTGATCAGAGCTCAGTCACAACACGGCTAATAGTACGTTAGCTCCCACCGGAGACCGGAGTGGATTACCGACGCCGTCGCTCCTCAGGGAACGAGGCATAATGATTTTACTGCAACTAAATGTTATAATAAAAGCCCTTCGTTCTATACACTTGTCTGATTGAAAACTTTATTAACAGACCGCAGAATGGGTACAACTCGGCACGCTCTGAGCAAAGAAATTAACTTAGATATTAATTGAGTAACGCTTGCCTTGCTATGGTCCGGTAAATACGAACGTGTAACTATACTAACGTTAATGCCACAAATCGAATGCCTTTGTAATCATAAGTAGTAACGTTATAATAATAAGAAGAAGAAAGGGTCGGGGGGGGTAACCGGCGGGCGCGCCGCTACCACCCCTGCTCGCGACACCGAGGGGAGACTTCGAATCCGTGTTTCACTTTTAATAACGAATGCGTGCATGCCGAATCCCAAACAATGTTCATGCTGCAAAGTCATCCTCTAAAGATAGACATTTAGACTAGAGGCAGGCTATATGCTATAAAGAGTAGACTACAAAAAAAATGCATTCAAACTTTTTTTTTTTTTGTGTGTGCGGTAATAACCGCAGCGGTAGGAAATATTTAGCAAATTTGTGCGGTAAGGAAAACATCAATACCGCGGCAGCTCTAGTAGCAATAGAATTTAAAAAGTTATAGCCATGCAAAGAAGGGGTACTTCTCCATAGACAAATAGAGCCGGCAACCTATGGTATATCATGAATTTAACCCAAGGCAACCAAAGTGTTAAAGACGCTGTAAAGCGTCTTCGGCAACTTGAGCATGGCCGGGAATGACGTGTTAAAGCGTTTCCCGGCACCCAAAGTGTTAATTATGGGACATTTCACATCACCGCGGTAACCCTAGCGATGAAGCAACGCGAGCACTATGATTGGCCCGTCTGCTTTCGTCTCTGCTCTCGCGTGGAGAAGAGCAGCAAGTTGATGGTGCTGAACTATAAATGCTCGGACCCAGATAAAGAATGTACGTGGAAAGTCTGTTTGGGCGTATTTGAAAGGGGAACTGCATCCAATTTTATGAATTCATAGATGTTATTCCTCTTGCTCTTGAGAAAATCCCCAAATATTGGTGAACACAAACTACTCTCTCCATATTCAAAAACTCTGTGAATGGGGGAAGATGTTCTAGGTGACACTGAACACCCAGGGGAACCTTGTGAGTGAGTAGTATACACTAGTGACTGGGGGAAGATGTTCTAGGTGACACTGAACACCCAGGGGAACCTTGTGAGTGAGTAGTATTAATACACTAGTGACTACAGTCTACAGGTACATATTCTGTTTCTATCGGCCGCCCATATAGCAATCTTTTTTACACATCTGTATCACCTCCCAGCCCAGTGCACCTCCCAGCCCAGCGCACCTCCCAGCCCAGTGCCCCTCCCAGCCCAGTGCCCCTCCCAGCCCAGTGCCCCTCCCAGCCCAGTGCCCCTCCCAGCCCAGTGCACCTCCCAGCCCAGTGCCCCTCCCAGCCCAGTGCCCCTCCCAGCCCAGTGCCCCTCCCAGCCCAGTGCCCCTCCCAGCCCAGTGCACCTCCCAGCCCAGTGCAGCTCCCAGCCCAGTGCAGCTCCCAGCCCAGTGCCCCTCCCCTCCCAGCCCAGTGCCCCTCCCAGCCCAGTGCACCTCCCAGCCCAGTGCACCTCCCAGCCCAGTGCCCCTCCCAGCCCAGTGCCCCTCCCAGCCCAGTGCCCCTCCCAGCCCAGCCCTACAGTTTAATGAACCATTAACCAGAGAACTCATTGGACCAGCGACCCGTCTCGTCCCATCGCAGCCTCTCTTCGCTCTGCCTTCTCCCGTCCCTCCGGCCACCGCGCCGTGCGTCTCTCGGGCAATAACTCTGGCACCGGTCAGCCGCAGACAATTACTGCCATTAAGGGATTACTGTTGTTGGGCTCCTGCAGCCGCTGGGCGGGGCCTGTTGTGCGGACGACGCAGCGACTGCAGAAGGGAGTCAGGGGGCCTGTGAGCAGCGGTGGTGTTCTCTCTGTTCAGCTCCTGAGAGAGGGAGCGTTCTGAGGAGATGGCAGGGATGTGGTGTTCTCTCTGTTCAGCTCCTGAGAGAGGGAGCGTTCTGAGGAGGTGGCAGGGATGTGGTGTTCTCTCTGTTCAGCTCCTGAGAGAGGGAGCGTTCTGAGGAGGTGGCAGGGATGTGGTGTTCTTTCTGTTCAGCTCCTGAGAGAGGGAGCGTTCTGAGGAGGTGGCAGGGATGTGGTGTTCTCTCTGTTCAGCTCCTGAGAGAGGGAGCGTTCTGAGGAGATGGCAGGGATGTGGTGTTCTCTCTGTTCAGCTCCTGAGAGAGGGAGCGTTCTGAGGAGGTGGCAGGGATGTGGTGTTCTCTCTGTTCAGCTCCAGAGAGAGGGAGCGTTCTGAGGAGGTGGCAGGGATGTGGTGTTCTCTCTGTTCAGCTCCTGAGAGAGGGAGCGTTCTGAGGAGATGGCAGGGATGTGGTGTTCTCTCTGTTCAGCTCCTGAGAGAGGGAGCGTTCTGAGGAGATGGCAGGGATGTGGTGTTCTCTCTGTTCAGCTCCTGAGAGAGGGAGCGTTCTGAGGAGGTGGCAGGGATGTGGTGTTCTCTCTGTTCAGCTCCTGAGAGGGGGAGCGTTCTGAGGAGGTGGCAGGGATGTGGTGTTCTCTCTGTTCAGCTCCTGAGAGAGGGAGCGTTCTGAGGAGGTGGCAGGGATGTGGTGTTGTCTCTGTTCAGCTCCTGAGAGAGGGAGCGTTCTGAGGAGATGGCAGGGATGTGGTGTTCTCTCTGTTCAGCTCCTGAGAGAGGGAGCGTTCTGAGGAGGTGGCAGGGATGTGGTGTCCTCTGTTCAGCTCCTGAGAGAGGGAGCGTTCTGAGGAGGTGGCAGGGATGTGGTGTTCTCTCTGTTCAGCTCCTGAGAGAGGGAGCGTTCTGAGGAGGTGGCAGGGATGTGGTGTTCTCTCTGTTCAGCTCCTGAGAGAGGGAGCGTTCTGAGGAGATGGCAGGGATGTGGTGTTCTCTCTGTTCAGCTCCTGAGAGAGGGAGCGTTCTGAGGAGGTGGCAGGGATGTGGTGTTCTCTCTGTTCAGCTCCTGAGAGAGGGAGCGTTCTGAGGAGGTGGCAGGGATGTGGTGTTCTCTCTGTTCAGCTCCTGAGAGAGGGAGCGTTCTGAGGAGGTGGCAGGGATGTGGTGTTCTCTCTGTTCAGCTCCTGAGAGAGGGAGCGTTCTGAGGAGGTGGCAGGGATGTGGTGTTCTCTCTGTTCAGCTCCTGAGAGAGGGAGCGTTCTGAGGAGATGGCAGGGATGTGGTGTTCTCTCTGTTCAGCTCCAGAGAGAGGGAGCGTTCTGAGGAGATGGCAGGGATGTGGTGTTCTCTCTGTTCAGCTCCTGGGAGAGGGAGCGTTCTGAGGAGATGGCAGGGATGTGGTGTTCTCTCTGTTCAGCTCCTGAGAGAGGGAGCGTTCTGAGGAGATGGCAGGGATGTTGCATGTCTTTTTTTTTTTGATCCACTTTTTCTCCCATTTTTCTATATTTTCTCCCATCCCAATTTCGTATCATCCAATTCAACCCTCCCCTGTCACGAACGCTGTTTCTTGCCTCCCACAAGCCGGCTGCAATGTGGACTAAGTCATACATAGCACAAGTCCCCTCCGGTACTTGAGGTAACAGCAGTCGCATCTTTTCACCTGCGCAGCTCGACCTCTCAGTGTCGAGGAGTAACGCGTGGGAGGCTCACGCTGCCCCCGACACTTCCTGATTCTACTGCGCAGGCGCACCAACCGACTTGTAGGAGTCGCTTGTTCACAACGTTCGATCCCCACCCTTCAGTTTTCCCTCCCCGTAATACGGCCAATGTGTATTACTGCGGACGACCAGCCAAACTGAAAAACAATGTGGAGAGCTGGATTCGAACACGCGAATCCTAGCGTCTCCACACTGGTGGCGAGTGCCTTAGACCACTACACCACCTAGCCGCCCTGGATGTTGCATGTCTTTAGTGAATGATTGATCTTTGGTCAATGACACCTGGGCCGTCTTCTTCTAAATAAATTCTTAGTGGACTAATATAATAGTCATATGACTTTGTTGGCTATTCCATTGGTTGGTCAGATCTCTTGGAAAAGCACATGTCGGCACGGAGGGCATTAAAAACAACAAATAAAGGTCTTAGTTGACTAAAGACCAAAATGAGAGGTTAGTCAACTTAAAGGGGAACTATCTTATAAATGGCCTTTTTGAGTGTTTACTGTTTAGCATTGTTTCCTAGCTATGTGAACTTATATTAATATGATCATGTCTCAAAATTATCATATTGGCGCATTCTTCCAATTCTCCTCTCACAATATTCACCCTCACTGAACTGAGTCATCTGAACATGTGCTGATATGTGATGTCAGAGAGACACAGCTGCATGTTAATGTTGAGGTACAAGATGAGCTGCACACAGTGGTTGGAGCCCAGGCTCAAAACGGCTCGAGATCTTGAGGTAGAAAAATGCTGTTTTTGAGAACTTGATTAGAAATACAAAACAATGAATAAAAAAAATATATATATTACAGAGGTGTTCCATAGACTCACAGGAATTGTGTAAAAGTGCCCAAATAGTGAAAGAAATAGTAAAATAGTTCCCCTTTAAGAAGGGACAGCCACCGAGTTGAGGGAAGGCCTTGTACTATCCCTCTACAACATTTTTGCATGTTCTTTTGTATTTTGTATTTTGTATATTGTATTATTTTGTATAGTGTTTGGTCTTTATTATTTTACTTTTTCATTTTTCTTACCTGTAATGAAGCACAATTTCAGGAGGGTCATGCAGAACCAAGCATTCCACGGTAATGTACGTCGTGTACCTTTATTATATGTGACAAACAACTTGACCCAGAGGACCGAGGCCAGGGAGCGCTATATAGTTAACCCTTATCATACCGGTTCCAGTGCTTTCCAAGGCGGGGCATCGCCGTGACGTTGGAGTTCCACGGTACATGATGGTGACGTAGACGAGAAGTGATGATGACTCATAACCACCAACAGGGCTCCATATCATCCGTGTTGAGAGCAGCGGTCAGGGCTGTACACTGCTGTACTCATAACCACCACCAGGGCTCCATATCATCCGTGTAGGGAGCAGCGGTCAGGGCTGTACACTGCTGTACTCATAACCACCACCAGGGCTCCATATCATCCGTGTAGAGAGCAGCGGTCAGGGCTGTACACTGCGATGAGATGATCGCGAATTGCACCTTTTAATTGGCCGTTGCGATTGGTAAATATTATCTGGGGGCGGGCTTGCGAGTAGTGCTTTCAAGCCTTGCATTCGCATTTCACTCCTAAATTATCCAAGGCGTGTGATGACGTCACTCACGCGAGCTGAGCAGTGAGCACTCAGCAGGTATGATCAGCGAGAACAATCGACTGAGCACTCACTCTGATAGACTGGCTGACTGTCTGATTTAGCTATGAAGAAAAGTAAAGTTAGTATTGCTTCATATTTTCGACGCGTTCGACTAGAGCTGCCGCGGTATTGATATTTTCCTTACCGCACAAATTTGCGAAATATTTCCTACCGCCGCGGTTATTACCGCACAGTGCGCAAAAAAAAATGAATGCATTTTTTTTTTTAGTAGTCTACTCTTTATAGCATATAGCCTGCCTCTAGTCTAATGGCGCTTTTCCACTGCATAGTACCTACTCGACTCGACCCGCTTTAGGTACCTGGTACTTTGTTCCTTTTCCACTGCAGCCAGGTACTACTCCGTTTGTCTCCGTGTGGGGATGCAGGCGGGGCCGCTTGTGTACACTGAAAGCTCCGTGGGCATAGCCATGTCCGAGGGCTTGCAGCAAGCCAGAGTTTAACACAGTTTCAATCAATCAATAACATTAACCAGACTCTCGTTGTGTCTATTGTGCTAAAGCTAACGTTACCTCATTGTGTCTATTCTACCAAGCAACCCGGGTTTAACGTTACCTCTCGTGTATATCTGCTGACGTTAGTATTAGGCTAATAACAACAACAAACTTAACACATCAGCGATCTTGTTGTGACACTAAACTCTCCGCTCGGTGGTAAATTGGGTTGATGTCGGTTTTGTTTCATCAATAAATGAGGCAGAATACACAGTGAATCCATCCTTTTCTGTTTATTACACTTGGTGCTGTCGCAAACAAATCCTGAATGAAATACATCCTTAGCGAGGCAGTAAAGATGGCGGCTTTCTGTTTTTGTTCAGAGACTCCAATGTGTGACGCGTCTCTCTTCTGACCAATCAGTGGTCTGCAATGTTTCACATGACTTTTCTGGTACCACTTCTACCCAATAGGGTCGCTTGGAACCGAGTAGGGTATATCTGCAGAGCCGCAAGTCCAACGTCTGGGCGCTACTTTATTATTATTAAAAAAAACAGCGGTGACGCGGTATTCAGCCCAACTCTGCGGTGGGCGTGATGCAACAGCGATACCGCGGTAATGCGGTTATCGCGGCAGCTCTACGTTCGACCTCCTATAGTGAGCCGAACTGAACTGAACTCAGACACACGGAGAGAGCTGCGGCGTCTGCTGCTGCTCCTCCTCCAGCCCTCTCGCACCCGTGGCTGTTGTAAACACTAGTCTAGTGGGACACTGGGACCTCGGTGAGCCTGCCAGCCGGCTAGCTACTGATAGCTCCTGATATCAACAAATGCTGCAGCAAGTCTAGTAGTGCATGATAGCTCGCGTTAGCTCACTGTTCAAAACGAAACGTCCCATTAAACTAAATAGTTCACTGAGGAGTTGTCTTATATAGCAGTAGCTACAGATAGCTCTTGATATCAATGTCTTATGAGTCGATGCGTATTCGAGCTGAGGGCACGCTGAATATAGTCAATATGGTCCAGCTGCGTCGCCGGAGAATCCTGGCCGTAGCTGGAGGCTACAGTATAGGGTCCAGCTGCAGCTCCGGAGAATCCTGGCCGTAGCTGGAGGCTACAGTATAGGGTCCAGCTGCAGCTCCGGAGAATCCTGGCCGTAGCTGGAGGCTACTCAGTACACACAGACAGTGGAGCTGGTTGCATATAGCGAGCATTTTGACTTGTTGCGTGGTGGCGATGTCTCGTAGATAATACAACTACAAGTATGATTATATAATATATATATTTTATTAAAAAATTATTATATATATTTTTTTTTTTTTTTTTTAAATCAAAAACAATCGATATAAATAATGGTAAAATTGTTATTTAAAAAATGTGCCCCTAAAAAATATGTTTTGCCCCTAAATTTCTCATTTAGGGGCAAGTGTGCCCCTAGTGAAAAAGCTTAGCGTACAGCCCTGGCGGTGTGGCTCAACACTGCCGTCCACTCTGCGCTGGAGAACAGTTAGTCGGAGAGCTGTGTGTGTGGAGCCTGCATCTGGAGAAACTCTGTCAAACGGCCTGAACAGCTTCCATCTCACTCCTCCCAACACACACACACACACACACACACACACACACACACACACACACACACATCTCAAGATAAGCTTGTTGAGGCCCACGCAGGCACTCTTGAGGGCTGGCCATGTACGGCGTTGCAAACAGCCCAAATTTGGACAAGGATTCTAGCCAGATATTCGTGTGCCCCGAACGTGAGGTGTGTGTGTTGTGTGTGTGCGATTCCCCCCCCCCCCCCCCCTTCAAACGCTTGTGTTGTCATAGCAACCTCAGGAGACAGCGGGAGACTTTACAGGTGTCCTGTGGAAGAGAGGAGGGGGCACATGGAGCTTTGATTTGATCAGGAGATCACGGTTATTGTGGGAACGCAGAGCAGGGAGGACAGTCTGGTCCGCTGCTGGACAGTTTATAACCGCTTTGTGCCAAGACCCTTTATAACCTCTGTGTAAATAAGTATTCCATTAAAGTGTTTATCCGATAGGCCCGAGCATTTATGGGCATGTTGGACTGCATAGGAGACGGAAGAGTTGGATTTAGCCTAGATCACCATTTTTATTTATTCGTACATGGAATTGTTACAGTCCAACAGTGTCTTCAGTACATATAGTTCACTTAATATGATCCACTACACTCCATGGCCGAAAGGAACAGGAAGGCTCTTATTGTACCTCCACACACACATACAGTACACTGATGGACTGTTCATTAGGGGTGGGACGATACATCGATCCAGATCGATATATCGATCTATTATCAATAATCAAATGGGATCGATGCAACGTAATAAGATCGATTCATATTGCGATACTCTTATTTTGAAAATCCGGTGACGGCGACGTCATCGCCCCGCGCCCAGTGTTGTGAAACTCCGTTTAACATCAACAGCACACAGAGCGTCACTAGAGCAAGACTAGTGTGCCTATTCTGCGACCCAAAACATGTCCCTGCTGTTTTATTCCGCAACGGGTCCAATGCATCTAACCTGCTTTGCAATCCTCGCCACTCCATTATGCCCACGTCGTGTTAAAGATCGAAGATAACGTTACGTTAGCTAACAAGCTAACCCAGAGCCATAGGCAGAGAGAAGTGGGGACTGGGAAAGAGGGTGCATTCTCGGGATAGCCCCACTAACAGGATCTGGCCGGCTTTTCCAGCCAAAATACAGCTCTGTGACAGTGAATAGGATATTAATATCGAGAAGAAAAACAAACCAAAAACAGTGATTGTTTTTCATTTAAATGTCTGGAAGAGCTCAAAAATAAAAATGTCAAATGATATTACCATTGCATTTTTTTTTTTTTTTAATGTTACCGATTGTGTTAAATGAGCATATAATATAGTCTCATATCGATCGCAGGCACCCGAATCGTATCGTATCGTGGCAGACTGTGTGATATCGGATAATATCGTATCGTTGTCCAAAGAATCGATATCGTATCGTATCGTGATGAAACTGGTGATTCCCACCCCTACTGTTCATAGTGCAATGTTTACCAAACCAAACCAAATGTACATACTTATTTTGCAGAAATGAAAACATCAACACAATTAAATGAACATAAATACATATATTTTGTGTATATCAGTTAAATTGCATATTTACTAGGGGTGTAATGATGCATCGATTCTAATGTGACGATTCACCTGCATCCATTTGAAAATGTTAGAATAGAAATTAATCTATTTTTCTTTTGTATTTTTATTGACCTATAGTCCATTCATGCTGAGTGAATCAGTTCCCCCAGCCACATTTGTGTATTCAAAATGTTTGGGGAATTAACTGATAGAAATGTTTTCAAATCGAATCGTGGTCAAATGAAGAGATTTCATGATGCATTGAATCGTTGCCTGAAGAATCGTAATTGAATGTAATCGTTGTGAGGTTGCATCGTTACACCCCTAATATTTACTGAGGTTCATTCCTTTATACACACACCTATATATTTATAGTACACTGTTCTATTATATAATGTATTCTATATTATACACTTCTATATACATATATATAATTGTATTTTTATTTGATTATACTATAACTAAATTAGGGCTGACCCCTATTAGTCGACTAATCGGTCGAAAGGAGCTGTAGTCGACTGCCAAGGCCTAACAAAATTAATAGTTGGTTTCAGGTTGCCGACCGACCCTGCCGATTTAGGTGCGACCCAATATATTTTATGAGTTTTTAGAAAAAATTATAATTTTTTTTTTTTTTTCTTTTTTTTTTTAATAAAGTTTCATCGAAATCTTAGTCAAACATTTAGTATTATGGATATTAAACATGCTGGCAGAGTACATGCATCCATGTTGTTGTGAACATTTTAATTAAATAAAGAAATTCCCTATCCATAGTCGCCGTGGGAAAGAATAAAATAAAAAAATTAAATAAAATAAATTCCCTACCTACCCATGGCCAAACTGACAACCAACCTGAAACCAACTATTAATTTTGTTAGGCCCAACCTTAGTAGAGAGTGGGAAAAAAATAATAAATGTATAATTTTATTTTTTTATCATTCTTTCCAAAAGAAAATAGGCCTAGAAGCGTGTCTAACGCTAATGGCACGCATACCAGAGGCTAACTGCCAACGAAAACGGGCACAGAGGCACTGAAAGAGGATTTCACCCGTCTAATGAATAGACTAGACAAATATCAAGATGTATTCATCAGTGGACCAATTGCATGCCTTGCAGAGGACAAGAAGCCCTCAGTCAACTCCTTCAGACATTAAGCACCCCCCACAGCCCAAATGGAATGATACAAAAAAAATATATTATATATATATTTCTTTTTTTTATAGTCTACTAACGGCAAATTTTGGCCAATCATAGTCTACTATCCAAATCCTTAGTCGGGGACAGCCCTAAACTAAATCATACTATTTATACTACACTATTATATTGGTATACAGTATTATACAATATTTTAATATATTATTATTCTATGTTAAGCTGCTATATACTATATTACTACTATACAGTAATATATCAGGGTGAGCTTGGGGAGTCTGGAGTTGTGGGCTTGGCTGATCTCCACAACGGTGATGACTGGTAGCCCTTCTGTTTCCATCAGCAGTGAGAGGCGTCTTCTGTTCAGCTTGGCAGAGTTCTTGGGTCATGAGCGAGCGTCTTGTTTCTCCGCCTGGGGCTTCTCCCTCTCTGCTGCTTGCCAGTCACCTTGTTATCTGTCTGGTCTCTCATGTGGGGGTGACTTCTGCACCTCCTGGCTCCCCCGAGTCCCCCTAGTCGTCTGACCAGACGTCCTCTAAAGCCAGGGGTTCTCAAACGTTTTCATGTCGAGGACCTCCGCATTTAAATTAAATGGATAATGGGCCGTGGTTCGTTCTGAGAAAATTATTTTTCGTTGGATATGATTTAGCTGAGAATTCCAGAACTGTGTGTAGGGCAGGCGTGGAGATAATAACGGAGGAATAACCCTTTGAATTCATAATTTTATTGTGCTAACTAACTTATAGAGAATAAATGTATTACATTTAAAAAAAAAATTGCTGCTGGGGGACCCCCTTAAGGACCCCACTTTAAGAACCAGTGCGCTAAGTTCTCTCTCTGGTGTGAATGGATGGAAGTATGTGAACAAGGCTAGCTACAGTGGATCCCTCAGCCTGCTCGCTCCCTCTGAAGTATGTGAACAAGGCTAGCTACAGTGGATCCCTCAGCCTGCTCGCTCCCTCTGAAGTATGTGGACAAGGCTGGCTACAGTGGATCCCTCAGCCTGCTCGCTCCCTCTGAAGTATGTGGACAAGGCTGGCTATGCTGGATCCCTCAGCCTGCTCGCTCCCTCTGAAGTATGTGGACAAGGCTGGCTATGCTGGATCCCTCAGCCTGCTCGCTCCCTCTGAAGTATGTGGACAAGGCTAGCTACAGTGGATCCCTCAGCCTGCTCGCTCCCTCTGAAGTATGTGGACAAGGCTAGCTACAGTGGATCCCTCAGCCTGCTCGCTCCCTCTGAAGTATGTGGACAAGGCTGGCTATGCTGGCCTCATCCCACCTTATTTGAATCCATTCTTACCAAAGCAGGGATCAGAATACATGGTCCACACTAGGGGTGGAATGGTTCACAAAAATCACGCATCGGTTCACATCACGGTTTTGGTTTGGTACGGTTTAGCGGGGAGAAGGAAATTCCATTGCTAATTCAAATGGTATTTAAAAAAATTAAATAAAAGGTATTTAATCGGGCTGTCTTAAATACTTCGAAGCTTCGTTCGATGGGCATGGGATTCGAATATGAAAATAAAATTCGATTACTAAAAAAAAATATATATATAAACAATTATTATAATTTTTTTTTTTTTTTTTTGCAAAATCAACTCTGCCTCTCTTTGTTAATTACAACAAGCAATGCTGTTTGTTATTTAAGATGAGGTCGCACTGACAGATTTGTGTTCATTGTACTGCTTTTATAAAGCCTCAAATGACGGCTTACAATATTTCATGAAAGCAAAGTGTTTAGTTTGTCTAAGATTTAAAAAGGTTTAAACTTTACAGCACTGACAAAGTTGAACAAAGTGCTGTACAAGTCCCACAACATTATTTTTTTTATATTATAATTTTTTATTTCGAAGCTTCGAATTAAAATCGAATCTCGGCCCTGAAGCTTCGAATTTCAAAAAGGTCAGCCCTAGTATTTAATGCATTAGCTGAAAGCATAAGGAAGTTGGTGGGACGATACATCGATCCAGATCGATATATCGATCTATTATCAATTATCAAATAGGATCGATGCAACGTAAAAAGATCAATTCATATTGCGATACTCTTATTTTGAAAATCCCCTCGTGAGCATATCCGCCCGGCTGCAACAACAACAGTAGCTCAGCGCAGCTCAGCGTGTGTAGACGTTAGACAGCATTGCTTCAGAGTCCGCCTATTTTGCCCGAAATAAGTGCCTGTTGTTTTTTCCCCACAAGGGGTCAAATGCATCTAACATGCTTTCCATCCTCGCCATTCCTTTATGCCCACGTCGCGTTAAATACTGAAATTAACGTTGCGTTAGCTAACTAAGCTAAGCTGATAGAGCGATAGAGAGGACAGCAGAGGCCCACTAGGGACTGGGAAGGAGGGGGGGTTACTGCATTCTCGAGATAGCCCCACTAACAGGATCTGGCCGGTACTGCACCTTCTGACTCCCAATATGCCTTTTCCAGCCAAAATACAGCGCTGTGATAGGATATTAATATCGAGGGAAAAAAAAGAAAAACGAACCAAAAACAGTGAACAGGAGGTCTATTTGTATTAAAAACAATAGATTGTTTTTCATTTAAATGTCTGGAAGAGATTAAAAAAAAAATTCAAATGATATTTCCATTGCCTTTTTTTTTGTTGATTTAAATGTTACTGATTGTGTTAAATGGGCATATAATATCGTCTCATATCGATCGCAGGCACCTGAATCGAATCGTATCGTCGCAGACTTTGTGATATCAAAAAATATCGTATCGTGATGAAACTGGTGATTCCCACCCCTATAAGGAACGCATAGTTGGTCATTATCAATTATTTGTTAATTATAGGTGGCTCTAATAAGGCATAACAAAAAATATTGTTTGTTTCCTGTTGGTTGTCAGTTAAGGCCATGGGTAGGTAGGGAATTTATTAAATTTTTTATTTTATTCTTTCCCACGGAGACTATGGATAGGGGATTTCTTTATTTAATTAAAATGTTCACAACAACATGGATGCATGTACTCTGCCATCATGTTTAATATCCATAATACTAAAGGTTTGACCAAGATTTCTATGAAACTTTATTTAAAAAGATTTTTTTTTTTATTTTTTTATTTTTTTATTATTATTATTATATATTTTTTTTACTCATAAAATATATTGGGTCGCACATAAATCGGCAGGGTCGGTCGGCAACCGGAAACAAACCATTCTTTTTTTTAGGCCTAAGGGGGCATGTCTGATTACATTCCTGTGTAATCAAAAGAGTTGTGGCAGTCTGGTAACTTTGCTCTGGAGTCTCTCCTCTGTGTGGACCTGCTGGAGTCTCTCTCCTCTGTGTGGACCTGCTGGAGTCTCTCTCCTCTGTGTGGACCTGCTGGAGTCTCTCTCCTCTGTGTGGACCTGCTGGAGTCTCTCTCCTCTGTGTGGACCTGCTGGAGTCTCTCTCCTCTGTGTGGACCTGCTGGAGTCTCTCTCCTCTGTGTGGACCTGCTGGAGTCTCTCTCCTCTGTGTGGACCTGCTGGACAACTCTTTGACAGTTCTGCCTCGTGTCTGTTCCAAGTTTGGAAATTACCTGTTGCTGAAGTGACTGAGGAAATATTAATGTTGCAGCTCGGCGTTATGCACTGAAGTAACAAATGTGGCTGCATTGGGCTGCATTATAGTTTGTTATACATAACAACATTAAGTATTTGATCATGGATTTTGCCTCATCGTAATTCAAATGCAGAGGCTGTTTTGTGTAAATATGTTGGATCTCTAATGTGCTGGTAACAGACCGGGGCGATGCCAACGATGAATGTATTGACACACTCGTACACCTTGTGTAGCGCAATTCTCACTAAATCTGTAATGCAGACTTAATCCATGCTGGAGAATACTACAGGGTTCGCACAAGGTCCTTGAAGTGCTTAAAGTGCTTGATTTTTTACCAAAAAAAGTCAAGGCCTGGAATTCCTTGAACAGCCCATTTTTTAACAATGTGCTTAAAAAGTCCTTGAAATTCAAATCAACCATTCACATTGAAAAGTTTTGTTGTAAAATTGTTCTG
Organism: Notolepis coatsorum; assembly: GCF_963971535.1. Taxonomy (NCBI): domain Eukaryota; kingdom Metazoa; phylum Chordata; class Actinopteri; order Aulopiformes; family Paralepididae; genus Notolepis; species Notolepis coatsorum. Next base: position 2,269,953 of record NW_028174866.1, read on the forward strand.
AATCAAGAATTATTTTTTTTATTATTTAAATTGTAACCAATTGTCGGAAATTGGTTTTAAGCCATACATATTGGATCTGATTTTGTCTATAAAACTGCATTCAACACCTTGTTTTCCTTTTTACCCCGTTGAATGCCATCATCCACTTCAATGTTAGCGTTAAAAACGCCTAATCTATGTTTTAAATTATGGCTATGTGTCTAATCTGCCCGTCGCTTATCAATGACTTGTTTGCAGTTAACATTGTCGAAACGGATTGTTTTTTAATCGGTTTATATCCTTTTTATAGCATTTCGAAAAGCTATCGTTCTCTCAAATTTTTGGAAAATTGAAAGATTCCCCCATAAACAGCATTTATTGGAATATTCTCGAATACACGACACGTTGTCATTTGTCGGCCTATTTATGAATCGTTTTCAAATAAACGCTAGATTATCGATAGTATATGTGTACTTATGCACGCTATAGAGGCGGGCTGAAAAATCTATCCTCAAGATCACACACACTGCCTGATATCTCAGTGAATACACCTCTGATTACCCCAAGACTGGTAACAGACTCCTTACCTTAGATCAGATGTTCTCCAAAAAGATTATTCCAATTCCTGATCGCCATTCCAAATAAGACCCCCGCATTTCATTGTATGCCATGACAAATAAAACTCTTGACACTTGACTTGAATATCAATCGCGTTTATTGATTGATTATTGGCTGCTGTAAATATATATTCCACGCTGCTTTCCAACTCGCGATCAGATCCCTCATCATCAGACGGCTCGCCAGCACAATGGAGCCAGTTGGCCACCCCCACAGGGATCTCCCAGTATAATTGACTGATCTGCAGTTACACAGGGATAGACGATGGGGGGCGGTTTTTTCCCATCTGAGCTCCTGGAGGGGCTGCTGTACCAACGGGAGACTCGGTTGATGAAATATGAATTCAGATCGCTAATAAAAAAAATCAAACAATGATACACGTCGTCGGCACTCAAAGTGTTAAAAGTATCCTTTTTAAATAAAAAATAGTGCTTGGAATTTTGCAATGTCTGTGCACTTACAGTACCAGTAGCCTAATGGCCATTTCCCAGACAAACTAACTGGCAGAGCTGCATTCACCACCTCGTCCAGTCAAAGGCTGGCTAAAGGGTCTGAGGCTAAAAGGTCCCACTCGGTAGTTGTATGACAGTAAATGGAAATAGTCAAAAGCCAGTTACAAAAGCACTCCACACACACCCCAGGAGTGATGCATTAGGCTTAGGGGTGTAACGGTACACGTATCCGTACCGAACCGTTTCAGTACTGGACCTTAGGTTCAGTACGGCTGTATACCGAACGAATACAACGGTATACCCGTACTGAACCGTGACTTCAAAACCGAGCTACGTACCGAACCGTGGTTTTTGTGTACCGTTACACCCACAGCAAAGGGGGTTCCAGTGTACCAACGTGAACCGGCTCTAGGTGCCCCACACCGTGGTGGTGGTCGACCCGAATGGATCGGATTTCTTTCACACAAACCGCTCCGTCCCTAGCGCACAGTCACACACCATAATATGAACTCTGCTGGTGATTAGTTTGTGGTGTGACGAGCCTAATGTTCATGTTTATACACTTATGGGCATATTGCCAAGCAGTGATGTAATACAGAAAATGCAAACGCATCCAGGCTACATGGAGCTGATCGAGTCTCGACTTGCTTCAGTGAACCAGAGGTTGAATCATGTGCTGCTTCAGAATATCTGATGAGCCCGTGTCCTAGTCCCAATATCTGGAGCACATTGAGTGACATTAGGTGATTAGATAAATTAGGATTAGTGGTCATAGAATTCATTGGTTCTCAAACTCTGTCATGTCGGGGGGACCCCCATATATGATTTAGATATTTGTTAGTAGATGTGACTTTCTTTTTTTTCCAGAATTCCATAACTGTATGCAGGTGGGGAGAGGAAAGTGGAGCCTATAATATAACTTCTCGTGAATAGTCATTGTTATACATTCTCTCATTGGAATAACTTCTAGTGAATAGTCATTGTTATACATTACATTCTCTCATTGGAATAACTTCTAGTGAATGAATAGTCATTGTTATACATTCTCTCATTGGAATAACTTCTAGTGAATAGTCATTGTTATACATTACATTCTCTCATTGGAATAACTTCTAGTGAATAGTCATTGTTATACATTACATTCTCTCATTGGAATAACTTCTAGTGAATGAATAGTCATTGTTATAAATTCTCTCATTGGAATAAGTTCTAGTGAATAGTCATTGTTATACATTACATTCTCTCATTGGAATAACTTCTAGTGAATGAATAGTCATTGTTATACATTCTCTCATTGGAATAACTTCTAGTGAATAGTCATTGTTATACATTACATTCTCTCATTGGAATAACTTCTAGTGAATGAAGTCATTGTTATAAATTCTCTCATTGGAATAAGTTCTAGTGAATGAATAGTCATTGTTATACATTCTCTCATTGGAATAACTTCTAGTCAAATTTAAACTAACTAATTTAGCTGGGGACCCCCCCCCCCCCCCAGGACCCCTGGGGGACCCCCACTTTGAGAGGGGGTGGACAGTTGCTCAGGAGGTAGAACGATTGTCTGGTGATCTGAAGGTCCCCGGTCGCCACCTCACCTCCACTGTCGGTGAGCGAGTGAGCGAGTGGGTGCATCTGAGGCACACGGGTTGTATAAAAGCAGCGCGATATAAAAATGCAGTCCGTAATATGAGAACCACTGATCTGAAGTCATCACACTTGAGTGACTGGAGCGAACCACCGGTTATTAACGTGAACTAATTGTAATGGGAGTCTTTTTGAAAGTGAGTTTTTTTTTTTTAAATACTAGTTTTGTGAAATAATAATCTCCACGATATTGCATAAGGGCCCGGCGGCCTGCTACCTCCATCAGCGCTACTATGCTATGTGGTATTTCAGGCGCCCCGCCTGCGTGGCCCAGCATTTTATGGCAACGCAACCAGTGCCAACATTCCCCAACAATTCTGGAGGCGCGCAGCAATCCATCACAAGGAGCGCCATGCACGCACACACACACACACACGCACGCACGCACGCACGCACGCACGCGCACACACACACACACACACACACACACACACACACAGAGAGCAGGTGTTGCTGTTGCTTCTTTCAGTGTTATCTTACAGCCTCCTCTCTCCCCCCCCCAGGCGTGTATCGATGACAACGTGGACATGGTGACCTTCCTGGTGGAGCATGACGCCGGCATCAACCAGCCAGACAACGAGGGCTGGATCCCCCTCCACGCCGCCGCCTCCTGTGGATATATGGACATAGCAGAGTGAGTGAAGACAACTGTTAACATCACCGTGAAGGGGAGGATGATGGACGAGCTCCAGTTGTACAAGCAGTGGGTGAAAACCTACTGGGCTTCGTCTGGTGTCCTCGTACCTGTAGGGATGCACCCGAATGAGAGTGCTTGGCCGATACTGAAAATAATAAGCAAACACTTGGCTGAATACCGACGCGAATACCGGTATTCTTTCATTTATTTGCCAATTTGTACCATTGCATAAAATTAATAAAATAAATGTTTGTTTTTTTTGCATTTCAATGACTAAATTCAATTACAAAATGACAAGTGATGAAAAGACTTGTATTAGTCTATTGCACATTGTCCTTTCCACCAGACATTATAAAAAGCACAATAACTGAACATAAATAAGAGTCCCTGTCTGTGCTTGTGGATCATGGGGCAGACAGACACCTGCACCATCTGTGCCAGCGCTCCTTGTCCTGGTCCTCCAGCATCCACTGGACTTGATCCGTGGTATAAAGATCATTACTTTGGGCGGTCAGGTGGCGTAACGGAGATTGCGTTCGTCACCAACCCCGGAGCGGCTGGATTCGCCTGTTCGAATCCAGCTCACAGCTCCGGCGTTGTCACCAGCTTGGCTGGCCGTTCACACTAATACAATTGGCTGTATTAGAGGGTGGGAGAAGCTGGCGGGGTGTGTCCGGGTCGTTGTAAACAGCGACTCCTACAGTTCGGTCGGGGCGCCTGCTAAGCGCGGATAGGATCTAAGGGGGGTAGTGTGATCCTTCCACACGCTACGCCCTCTCAGGGAGGATCCGTGCTGCCGGGTGAAAAGAAGCGGTTGATTGGCTGGACGTGTGTCTAGGGATGGGTACCTTTCACATTTGAACCGGTACCTGTGAATCGATACCGGTACCCAACGGTACCTTTTTTCGGTACTTTAGTCTCAAGAAATGTAATTTACCTACCTCAGTCGTAAAAAAAAAAATCCAAACTTCAAATAACTACAATTTCGACAGTTTTCGGCTTGCCATTGCTCCGACTGCTTTGTTGTTGAATCAAGTCAAATGCTAGGTAAGCATATATTGTGCGTGTGAACGTTGACATGAAAAGAAAAAAGTTAAAAAAAAAAAAAGTAAAAGAAAAAATTAACAAAAATAATTATTTTTTAATTAAAAAAAAAAAAAAAAAAAAACGGTTTCTCACTTGATTCGATACTCGGTAGTACCGACGTGTTTCGGTTCGGTACCTCAAAAGTACTGAATTCGGTACCCATCCCTACATGTGTCGGAGGAAGCACGTGATAGCCTCCACTCTCCCAGACCGACTGTGGGGGGTAAGTGCGCAGCGACCAGGAAGGGGATTGGGAATTGGCATAACGACTAACATTGGGATGGGAGAAAATCGGAGGAAAAAGGAGGGGGGAAAAGATATATAAAAAAATAAATAAAAAAAAATCATTACTTTGAGGTGGGGAAAATGCAGCATGCACGCACAATTATCCAGGGTTTGATTGGATTTGATGGAAACGCAGATGGAAACTGCTCGTGCAACGTCTTCCCCCACAACAAGGTAATGGTCTGTTTATACCACAGATCAAGTACAGTCGTGACGCAGTACAGGGGTTCAGAGGCCCGAGCACGTCGCGTTCACAGAACCCCAGTGGTTGGGGTTTGAACTCATCAATAGCTGCAGGAGAGCAACAAACCAGCCATGGAGAATTAGTTGGAAAAAGCATCACATTTATGTCTATACTTTTGCTACAATAAAAAAAGCTAAAAAACCCACACATTCAGTAAATCATAGAGTGCCAAATGTGTTATTTTCAGCCGAATATTTCCGGTGACCGGAATTCCTGTCCTATCCCTAATCCTCTCTCTGTTCTCTGGTATTCATATCTCATCTCTCTGGTATTATCGTATCTCCTCTCTCTGTTCTCTGGTATTATCGTATAGGGATGCTCCGATATTGGTATCTGTATCGGCCGCCGATATCAGTAAAATCGGGTATCGGTAAAAATAAGAAATAACCATTCAGTACATTTATATCGGTGTTAATTTGTTACATTTAGTTTCACTAAGTTAGGAAAGTAATGTTTTAAGTTAAGCCTGATGTTGCCTTGTTGCACAAAATAATGATCCCAGTCTCTTCCACACAGTATACAGTTTATTAATTGAATGAATGAAGTTTATTTTCCATCTTTGTTTACAACAAATTAAAAACACACTTGTGATCCTTTACAATTCTTAAAAACAAAATATATTTTAATATAAAAAAAAATTAAACGTGGATAATTTATTTATTTATTTTTTTCAAACTATTTTTGGAAAAAATATTTGGACAATGGGTATCGGATCAGTATCGGTATTGGCCGCCGATACCCAAACCCAGTTATCGGTATCGGGACTGGAAAAAGTCGGATTGGTGCGTCCCTATTATCGTATCTCCCCTCTCTATTCTCTGGTATTATCGTATCTCCCCTCTCTATTCTCTGGTATTATCGTATCTCCAGCGCGGTGTTTTTTATTATTATTGTGCAACACAACACTCCTTGTCCAGCCTGCGTGACCTCGCCGCACTCAGACGGGTGAGAGTTCAGTTTCTGCGTCACGGCCGAAGGGCATTGTGCTGCATCACTTTGATTTGGAGAAGTTGATCACGAACGGCGAGTGTGGCTGGTGTCCAGCTGAGGTCCAGAGTCCTCCGTCTGCTCACAAAGCCCTCATTAGTGACCTCTGTCTCCCTCCACGCCGGCTGGCAGATTGATGGTCTCCCTCCCAAGTTGACTGCGTTGGTATAACCTGGTTTGTCGTGCCCCCTTCACCTCCAGAAAATCTATTATTTTCTTTTGATTCTCTTTACAAACAATAACTGAAGCATAAAGCAAAACTGTTATTGATTTTAGCCTTTTATTTAGCCAGGAAGGCCCTATTGTGATACAAGATATCTTCTTGCAGGGACTCGATATAATAAAAAGATAAAACTATATTGTAAATATTGGCAAGAATTGCAGGCTCCCTTTATGGCTGCCTGCCAACATTAACTGATTCGTATCGGAAAACGGTGTTAATCACTCACCATTACTGGCACCACTGTCTCCCTGACTCCCAGGCACGCAGCCTGGGCTCCATCCTTGATCCCACCCTCTCCCTCGAGCCTCATATCTGCTAAATTGTCAAATTTCTTTTTCTACCACCTTCACAATATTGCAAAAACCAGGCTCTCTCTCGCTCGCTCGCTGCTGAAACACTGATCCACGCTTCCATCCCCTCCCGTCTTGACTACTGCAGCTCACTCCTCTACGGCATCAGTGCTGTAGCTCCATCAGTGGTCCAGAACATCTAACTGGCACCAGTCCTGGTCAGACCACATCATCTCAGTCCTAAAAGACCTCCACTGGCCTCCTGTCTCCCACCGGATCAACTACAACACCCCCCCATGGACATCCTACTCCCCCTACTACCAACCTCTCGGTCCCTCAGGTCTGTCTCAGCCTGCCTTCTCTCCCCCCCAGGACGGAGCTCTTCTCCGGGGCAGCTCCCAGGCTCTGGAGCTCCCTCCCCCCCAGGACGGAGCTCTTCTCCGGGGCAGCTCCCAGGCTCTGGAGCTCCCTCCCCCCCAGGACGGAGCTCTTCTCCGGGGCAGCTCCCAGGCTCTGGAGCTCCCTCCCCCCCAGGACGGAGCTCTTCTCCGGGGCAGCTCCCAGGCTCTGGAGCTCCCTCCCCCCCAGGACGGAGCTCTTCTCCGGGGCAGCTCCCAGGCTCTGGAGCTCCCTCCCCCCCAGGACGGAGCTCTTCTCCGGGGCAGCTCCCAGGCTCTGGAGCTCCCTCCCCCCCAGGACGGAGCTCTTCTCCGGGGCAGCTCCCAGGCTCTGGAGCTCCCTCCCCCCCAGGACGGAGCTCTTCTCCGGGGCAGCTCCCAGGCTCTGGAGCTCCCTCCCCCCCAGGACGGAGCTCTTCTCCGGGGCAGCTCCCAGGCTCTGGAGCTCCCTCCCCCCCAGGACGGAGCTCTTCTCCGGGGCAGCTCCCAGGCTCTGGAGCTCCCTCCCCCCCAGGACGGAGCTCTTCTCCGGGGCAGCTCCCAGGCTCTGGAGCTCCTTCCCCCCCAGGACGACCCTGCCTCCAGGCCTCTTCTCCACGGCCTTCTCTTAGCCCCACCCCCTTCTCTTAGCCCCGCCCCCTTCTCTTAGCCACACCCCCTTCTCTTAGCCCCACCCCCTTCCATCCTTGTACTCTTGTTATCTTTGTCTGGTCTGTCGCACTACCCCCCCTACCCCCCCCCCTTCCCCTCCCCTTAGTGTAAAGCAACTGTGATTTCTAGAAACGTGTTGTACAAGTCCCATTTTATTATTATGATTATTAATGCACTGAAATATAGCTACATGAATACAGATCTCTGAACCCAATGAGGCATATAGCACATGTCCCACCTATATCACCTATCCCAGCTTATCTAAATCACCTATCCCAGCTTGCCACCACCACCACCATGTCTAAATCACCGGTCCCAGCTTGCCACCACCACCACCATGTCTAAATCACCGGTCCCAGATTGCCACCACCACCATGTCTAAATCACCGGTCCCAGCTTGCCACCACCACCATGTCTAAATCACCGGCCCCAGCTTGCCACCACCATGTCTAAATCACCGGTCCCAGCTTGCCACCACCACCATGTCTAAATCACCGGTCCCAGCTTGCCACCACCACCATGTCTAAATCACCGGTCCCAGCTCGCCACCACCACCATGTCTAAATCACCGGTCCCAGCTTGCCACCACCATGTCTAAATCACCGGTCCCAGCTTGCCACCACCACCATGTCTAAATCACCGGCCCCAGCTTGCCACCACCACCATGTCTAAATCACCGGTCCCAGCTTGCCACCACCACCATGTCTAAATCACCGGTCCCAGCTTGCCACCACCACCACCATGTCTAAATCACCGGTCCCAGCTTGCCATCACCACCATGTCTAAATCACCGGTCCCAGCTTGCCACCACCACCACCATGTCTAAATCACCGGTCCCAGCTCGCCACCACCACCATGTCTAAATCACCGGTCCCAGCTTGCCACCACCACCACCATGTCTAAATCACCGGTCCCAGCTCGCCACCACCACCATGTCTAAATCACCGGTCCCAGCTCGCCGCCACCACCATGTCTAAATCACCGGTCCCAGCTCGCCACCACCACCATGTCTAAATCACCGGTCCCAGCTCGCCACCACCACACATAACCTAAGAACCTGTGTGTAACTCTGATCCGTGACGGTAAGCCTATATTGGGTGAGAGTCCAGATTGTGAATAGATTAAAAAAGACACAGGTTACCAATTTAGCCGATGGATGAAATCAAACTCGCCGACAGGTTGCTCAGCAGCCCGCGGGTCGACGGGCTGCATTTTGACCGAAGCGGCGGACCGATCGGATTGCTAAGACGTCACACACCAGATTTATAATTATGTAACGGAATACGCGGCGCTCCGGGTCACCGGTCGCATCTCCAGTTAAGCTCTAGGGTTGCGTCCCAGGGTTTTCTTTTCCCCGGTCCTTTTGAGGTAAGAAGGGCGTTTTTATAGGGAGCGGAGAGCAGCCGAGAGAGATACCATCAGTGGATATGTAAACGGGCTGAGGAAGGCTGAAGGAGCTCTCTTGCACGCATTGTTCAGCGTATTGGGAGTGCAGTGACCTGCTCCACTTCCCTTTGTTAGAGCGCAGCAGCTCTGTTCCACTATCACAAGAGACCGGTACGTCTCGCCCCCCCACCCCCAGAATAGCACAGGACGTGTCGGCTAAAGGTTTTTATGACTATTGACTGGCTGTGATTGTGTATAATTTGTCATGCCCTTTCAACGAAGAAGTGCCCAGACGCAGCTCAGCCGGGCACTGCAGTTGTACACGGAGGAGCGTCGAGAATCCACCTCCGTTAACCTGATGGAGGTTGTGGTTTATTTTTTAAAAAGACGATAGAAAATCGATTCCTAATGGTCCGGCGGGGTGAAGAGGACTCGTCGAGAGGCTCCACTGCCTCCTCCGTGAACTCTGCGTCTGCGCCGGGGCTGATATTACGGAGGACAAGAACGTTCTTGTTTCTCCACAATGAATGTAAATGTCAAGTGGCCTGATATGGATGATGACTAATGGAGTCATGGTGTCATAATGGGCCACTCTTGAGAGCTGATGTGTGGGTGGGCGAGCTCTCGGACGGCCCCCGTCTAAACCCACCGACCTCTTCTCCCCCCCCCCCCCCCCCCCCCATTCACACTAACAAGAGCCGCAGAGCAGGGAGGCCACATGCGCCCCCCCCCCCCCCCCCAAACCCCTCTCGGGGCGTCGAAGCCACAACCGTCTGGTCGACGGGGTCAGAAGGGCTTGTTGCCGAATGGTAGGGTTTTCGAACCACAGAATTGTGAAACCTTGGTGAAATGGACCTAAAACAGGCAGGGAGGGAAAGTCCTAATGGAGACGACATGACATTTGAAAAAACGTGAACGCGGTCACTCGCAGCCCAATCTCCATAATGAGGGAAGTCGTGAGCGGTGTGCTGGTTTGAAGCGGTGCGCTGGTGTAATGAGGAGGGCCGCCTGCGTCTCTGCGCCCATGTTAATTGGAAGCAGCAGAAGTCGGTAACCTCCGGCTACACGGCAACGCTGCACCGTTATTCCGCCTCGCTGTTCTGTGTATAAAAGGTACGGACACGGAATGGGGGCCGCTGTTGTTGTTGTTGTTGTTGTTGTTGTTGTTGTTGTTGTTGTTGTTGTTGTTGTTGTTGTTGTTCCGCCATTAAAGGAACGCGCCAACATTTTGGGAAATTGGCTTACCGTCTTCTCCAGAGAGAGATGAGAAGATTGATGCTTACGGGTGACTGGGTGGCGTAGCGGAGATTGCGCTCGTCACCAATGCAAGAGGCTGCGGTCTCGACTCCCGGAGTCGGCATTGCCTGCGGCTTGGGCCGGTCGTCATACTATCTCAATTGGCAGAGGTAGCGGGTGGAAAGTCGATGGGTGGGGATTGGACGTTGTGGACAGCGACTCCTACAGGTCGGTTGGTTGACGCCTGTACAGCAGAGACAGGAAGTAGCGGGGGCAGCGTGAGCCTCCCACGCGTTACTCCTCCACTGAGAGATTGAGCTGTCCGGTGAAAAGATGCGACAGGCTGCCTCCTCGTGTACCGGAGGGGACACGTGATGCAAGGCTTCTATCCTCACTACAGCCGACCAGTGGGAGGCATAGTCTAGCAATGTTCAAGACGGGGGTGGGGAGAATTGGCGACACGAAATTGGGATGGGAGAAAAATAGAAAAATAAGGAGAAAAAGTGGATAAAAAAAAGATGATGATCTGGCTGCACTTTAGCCTAGTTTAGCACAGTGAATGGAAGCGGACAGTGCCGTTTAGTCTTCGGGAGAGGTGTTGGTTGGACGATGCCTAGGCTAACCGGCACTGTCCGCTTCCATTCATTGTGCTAAGCTAGGCTAACGTGCAGCCAGATAGCTATAAGCATCAATCTTCTCATCTCTCTCTCTGGAGAAGACCGTAGGCTAATTTCCCCCAAATGTTGCCGCGTTCCTTTAAGCCGTCAGGTAGTCACATTGCCGAGATGGGGGGGGGGGGGTAGCCCCTGCGTCTGTGTGTGTAGATGGGACTGCCGGCATGCCGGGACAGGGGGGGTTAATGGGCCTTTTTAATGTAGCTTGTAGGTCATATCTATAACCACAATTATTCTCCCTCGAGTGGAGCTCTGTGACTCGTACTCCAGGCTCGAGACAAAGGCAACACTGCATCTATTTTGGGATGAAGCTATTTTCGGGACATGGAAACTACACGACATAATGTTAACTCTTTCACTGCCACACGACAGAAGGTTAACCCTTTACTATCACACAACCGACGGCGATGCTCCATCATTAGCATCATTAGCTCCGCGGATGATGCTAATGATGGAGCATCGCCGTCGGTTGTGTGATAGTAAAGGGCTAACCTTCTGTATTGTCACAGTGAAAGGGTTAACTGGCTGTCGTGTGGCAGTGAAAGGGTTATGATGGAGCTTACCTACGGTTGGTAGTCTACAGACACAAACGAGGGCAGGGCTAACACTTGTGGCCATCAGTTTCAAGTTTTGTTTTATTTGTCACATATAAGGTACATGTACATTACTTGGTTCTGTATGAGCTTCCTGAGACATTTGTTTTTACTGTATGAAGCACAAACTATAACCATACAAAATATACAAACTAAAGTAGTATGCAAAAATGAGAACTGGACTGCAGATCTTTAGAGATGATCCACTTATTCAATTTGGTTTATTAACAATAAAAACATAAAAAGCTTAAGTACACATTGATCTCAATATCTGCAAAATCACAACACGGAAAGGCTCCAACCACAAATACAATACTAACTAAATAAATCAATAACTCAACTGTATTTCATTACCATTGACTCCCTGCTTGTGACTTTCTAACCAGAAAGTTCAAATCTCACCTTATCTGTGCACATTTTAAAAAGCCTAATAGAGCGAGCGTCATCATGACTTATGCTGCATGACTAGGGATGGGTACGGAATTCTGTACTTTTAAAGGTACTTACCGAAACACGTCGGTACTACAGAGTATCGATTCACGTGAGATGCCGTTAAATATTTTTTATTTAATTTTATTTTTACTTTTTTATTTTCATGTCAACGTTCACACGCACAATACATGCTTACCTAGGATTTGACTTGATTCAACAACAAAGCAGTCGGGGCAATGGCAAGCCGAAAACGGTCGAATGTGTTTTTTTTTTTTACAACTGAGGTAGGTAGATTACATTTTTAGAGACTAAAGTACAGAAAAAAGGTACCGTTGGGTACCGGTATCGATTCACAGGTAGGGCTGCACGATTTTGGGAAATAACCGAATTGCGACAGATATTGTGATTGCGATTAAATTTGCGATTATAATACAAAACAAATTTAGCAGCCCCACAGAGGTTTATTGTAAAATGCGGCTTGCATCTGGCCTACACGGTGGGTCTGTTCGGGACACCGAGCCTGAAAATGTTTCTTTTTACCTGGGAATCGATACCGGTACCCAACGGTACCTTTTTTTCTGTACTTTACTCTCCCTCTCTACAACACACAATCTAAAACCCCTTACCTCCCTCTCCCAAACCGATCTTGTATCTCAATGGGACTTCCTGGTTAAACAAAATGTTAAAAAAAAGTTTAAAAAAATATATATAATAATTAGCTTTTTTTTCCTTTTTTTTTTTTTTTATATAATTGCATCATTCCAAATCGGTTCAAATGTGAACGGTACCCATCCCTATGCATGACACATGTGTTCTATTCCCCTCCGCTGTTGCAGCTCCGGCCCCGGTAGCCCGTCTCCACAGGCCGTCACATTTTAAAAGTGTTTGCCATCTTCATGTGAGCATGTCCCTCCCGTCATTCAAACGGCATCTTATCATTTCATTATGGCCATAGCTGAGAGTCCTGTCCACTGTGTGCCTGTCTTTTTGGATCGCCATATTGACCTTTTATTTGATTGTTTTTTTTAACCCTTTCACTGCCACACGACAGCCGGTTAACCCTTTCACTGTGACAATACAGAAGGTTAGCCCTTTACTATCACACAACCGACGGCGATGCTCCATCATTAGCATCATTAGCTCCGCATTTGCGTGATAGTAAAGGGCTAACCTTCTGTTGTGTGGCAGTGAAAGGGTTAAAAAGGGCCAGAGAAGCTCTTCAGTCTGTGTCTGTGTTTGTGGTTTGGTTCTTATAACAGAGTGGAAAAATTGAAAGACATTACTTAAGTTATTATTGTTTGATATACTAAAATGTATTTAAAATAAGCTGCTAAATGAACGTGTTATCCTCTCGGGTCGTCGTGGGTCAGTGTTCTGGTCGTGTTGTTCGACTACAGAGCCTCTTCAAGGCAGTGGATATTATCTTCCACAGGCTTGTGACAAAGTTGTCATGTATGATTAAAAAAAAAACACACACAGCTTACTTCCTGCTTGGCCATTGGCCCGGTGGGGGGGAGGAAGTGGACTACAGTTATCTTCAGCACATACATGTCGTCAGGGGCGTAGCTGTAGATTCTGGGCCCCATGAAAGAATGTATTTGCAGGCCCCCAGCGAAAGAAAATGTGTCCATTTATTTATTGATAAACGCATGATATGGTTTTTACCTATACATTCGGATCAGCAGTTCAGCACCTGCACTGTTGGTGGGTGAACCTAGTAAAGGATGTCGCATTGCGTTCATCTTCAATGAATGGACCAATGCAATAGTCTACCAAAGCCCCCCCATCTCTCTCTATATATCACACACACACATACACCACACACACACACACACACACACACACACACACACACACACACACACACACACACACACTTCAGAAACAAACATAGTATCAATGAGAGCATCAATAATACACCTGAGTGATGTCTAGTAAAAAAAAATATATATATCTGGGCCCCCCCCCTAGTGCTGGGCCCTTGGAATCATCCTAAGCTCCCCCCCCCCCCCAGCTACGCCCCTGCATGTCGTCCCTTCTGCTACAAGCCAGAGACTGGACCTTCCCCTCAGGGCTGCAACATTCATCGTCTTTTCAATTGGGTCATTATCGTGACGCACAGTTCTGTTGTCTGAATTGATGATGATAATAACAAGCAGATTAACTCAAATAAAAAAAAATCTGATCTGTGAAATATTTAAAGAAATCTTCTCCATTTTTAAGATGGAGGTCAGATTCGTAATACGTCCTTTTTTGTCCGCCCTAAAACCAGGGTGGCAGCATAATTAGCTTTTGCCATCAAATGACAACATATACTGCTGCCACCATTTTATTTTTATTTTTGTACAATCTTGTTTCTCTAATCATAATGTGTGTGTGTGTGTGCAGGTATCTCATCAGCCAGGGGGCCAGTGTGGGGGTGGTGAACAGCGAGGGGGAGACTCCGCTGGACATCGCAGAAGAGGAGGCCATGGAGGAGCTGCTGCAGAACGAGATCAACCGACAAGGTACCTCCACCCTCCAGGCCAGGCGCCCAGCTCTCCTCTCAGTACCACCACCACCCTCCCCAGACACCACCCTCCTCTCAGTACCACCACCACCCTCCCCAGACACCAGCTCTCCTCTCAGTACCACCACCATCCTCCCCAGACACCAGCTCTCCTCTCAGTACCACCACCCTCCTCCCCAGACACCACCCTCCTCTCAGTACCACCACCACCCTCCTCTCAGTACCACCACCACCCTCCCCAGACACCAGCTCTCCTCTCAGTACCACCACCACCCTCCCCAGACACCAGCTCTCCTCTCAGTACCACCACCATCCTCCCCAGACACCAGCTCTCCTCTCAGTCGAGCCGTTCAAAGATAGCCACGTGCTAACTAACTGTGAATTGTGTTAACAAGAGTAAAGGGGAAAAGGAAGTGTTAGAATAGACTTCTCAAATCCCGCCTTCTTTTCTCGATCCTCCAATCGCAACTGTTGAGGTTAGCAATAGGCTTGGGCGGTATTACGGTATACCAGGGTATTTAGAAATCCCGACGGTATTGAAAATCAATACCGTCAAAATCGCATGCGTTTCAGTTTATATTACACTGAAACAGAGTTTTGACTGGTTCGTTGTAGTGCACACACGCGCCAGCAGAGGGCGAGACCAGTCCTCACTAGTGGAGCGAGCCGCAGAGCTGGTTGTCTTCTACACACAGGAGGAGGAGGAGGGGGAACCCCGCTTCAGTGGGGGAAATTAAATGAGACACGCTTACTGTTGCTGTTGCTGCGGGCTAACTGACTGGCTATTCTGAGAGCTAACTGTTGTGTATGTGGAGCGTTGTGGTAACGAGAGTGTGTGTTGTTGTGCACTGGTGGAGCAAGCAAATAAACGGTAAAACGTTACGTCGCAGTCCGGTGCGTTTTTGAATACACAATACTAACGTTACTAGGGTGCTGTGGGCTCCCGGCTACCATTCTGAGAGCTAACGTTACTAGTACTAGGGTGCTGTGGGCTCCCGGCTACCATTCTGAGAGCTAACGTTACTAGTACTAGGGTGCTGTGGGCTCCCGGCTACCATTCTGAGAGCTAACGATGGTAGCACTCCTCTGATGCTGCGGGCTAACTGGCCATCTCCGTGATTTGTTTACTTGGTAACACGAATTACCATGCCACCCCCCCCCCCCCCCCCCCGCTGATTAAAATAAATGAAAGTCATGATAATCGCCCCGTACTGTAATATTCTAGAACGTTGTCATTTGTCTGCCTATTTATGAATCGTTTTCAAATAAACGCTAGATTATCGATAGTATGTGTACGTGTGCACGCTAGTGCCGCGCGCTGAAAATCGAATTCTCTCAGTTCCTGATCGCTCTTAGAGTCGACAGTCATATCACAAAAAAAAGAAAAAGCTTATATCTCTGTGAAAACGGGTCTGATTATCCTAATGCTGGTAAAAATAGATTCCTTACCTGAGATCAGATGGTATCCAAATGGATTATTCCAATTCCTGATCGCCATTCCGAAAATCGATCCTTTTATTGATCCACCGCGTATACTGTAAAAACACATAATCCCCGCTGCTCTGAGGGTCCAGCATGGAGCTGATCGACCCCGGTTACATGAGTGAGAAGTAAAATGTGGAGTCCGGGTCTTTTTTTCTCATGCCTTTTCATTGAGTCCAATCCAAAAGGGTGAATTACCATCTGGGAGACGATAGGGGGCGCTTTTTTCACATCTGAGCGCCTGGGGTGGCTGATTTTCCAACGGTAGACTTGGTTGATGAAATATGAATTCAGATCGCTAAAAAAAAAAAAAAAAAAACGAAGATTCTCGTTATGGGCATTCAACCCGTGGGGGGTAACTCCGAGAAAACTCAGGTTGGGCATCCAAAGTGTTAACATCTTCCCTGGAGTTAGACAAGAAGATTCATACCTTTTTTGTCTCTGTGCGTGCATTAGGCTTAGGGAACGCCCGCACCGTTAGCGTAGCTTAGCTTCATCACTGGAAGTTGGGCAGTCCTTTACCCTGAAGTTCCCTACAATCCCCTACAGTCACGAAATACACTCCAAATACAACTCCAAATACACTCCAAATACACTCCAAATACAACTCCAAATACACTCCAAAACGTTCCTGTAAACATGTGACCTGTGTATTTACCACGTGGAGAAATAAAAAATTATTGAATTCGACATTTACGTTTTCTAAGCAAATATACTCTGAACAATTTTTTGCCGAACCACTCCTCTCTGGGCGCAGTGATTTCACGCAACGCAGTGCTACTTTCTAACGTGACGCCAGTGTTTGTTTACATTTTCATTTCATTCTAAGGATCCGAACCGATTGAATTTTATGGATACCATGCCTTCAAATCCTCTTACCTTGACGATTAAAAGCCTAGACTTTAGATTAGTTGTAACGTTAGTTTAGGTTCGTGTTAACGTTAGATAATGTACAAAATAAACATATTTCCGGTGCTTTAGACGTCGCTCTTTTATTTTGAAACCCCCCCGACCGGAAGTATAGTAGATGCTTCGTGTTCTGCTTGTGTGTCTGGTTCTGTGTTTGGTTTTCGTTAGCTAGCAGCATATCAACACCAGCCATGGGAATACTGTTTTCTAAATTGTGGAGGCTTTTAATCACTGCGCCCAGAGAGGAGTGGTTCGGCAAAAAATTGTTCAGAGTATATTTGCTTAGAAAACGTAAATGTTGAATTCAATTTTTTATTTCTCCACGTGGTAAATACACAGGTCACAACATGTTTACAGGAACGTTTTGGAGTGTATTTCGTGACTGTAGGGGATTGTAGGGAACTTCAGGGTAACGGACCCCCCCACTTCCAGTGATGAAGCTAAGCTACGCTAACGGTGCGGGCGTTCCCTAAGCCTAATGCACGCACAGAGACAAAAAAGGTATGAATCTTCTTGTCTAACTCCAGGGAAGATGTTAAATAAGCTAATTTCCCAAAATGTTGGCGTTTTCCTTGGAACACGCTAACATTACGGGAAATGTGCTTACCGCCTTCTCGGGAGTCTGACGAGAAGATGGATACCGATTTCCTCTGTGCGTTCAGTAGAAAGCTATCTGGCTGCACACTAGCCTAGCTTAGCACAAAATGAATGGAAGCGGACGGTACCGGTTAGCCTATCTTAAACTCCGGGGGAGGTGTTGGTTGGCCAAAGGCTAACTGGTATTGTCCGCTTCCATTAATTGGTGCTAAACTAGGCTAGCTTGCAGCCGGATAGCTTTCTACTGAAGCACAGAGGCAATCTGTATTTATCTCCTTGTCTGACTCTGGAGAAGAAGGTAAGCGAATAACCCGTTCCTTTTTAAGTACTTGACTTGTGAGCTGCCTTTCAGAATAACCTTGTCCCAGTGAGAAGTGTTGTACAACAGTACAGTATGCGTAACGGATCCATGGTATACAAGTTGTTTTTCTTTCTCTGCCATATTTTCTGTGCCTGAGATTTCCAAAACAACTGGACTACCAACATGGGCGTATTAAAAAATAAATAAAATAAAATGATTTAACCTTTATTTATCCAGGCAAGCAATTAAGAACAAATTATTATATACAAAAGCAGCCTGTCCAAAAAGCAAAGGCCTTTTGTGGGAAGGGGGGGGGGGGTGGGGGGGTGTAACAAAAACAAGGTTATGTACATGCATACAAGTAAATAAAATACAAAATGACCGTAGAAATAGTATACAAGGACAACAATAAATAAGGGAGAGAGAAGGAAAGGAAGAGTGAGAACCAGAGGGAGAGAGAAGAAAGAGGGAGGGAGGCAGGGGAGGGGGCTCAGGGGGAGGAGAGACTAGTCTGAGGGGGAGGAGACAAGAGTCTGAGTGGAGGAGAGAAGAGTCTGAGGGGGAGGAGAGAAGAGTCTGAGTGGAGGAGAGAAGAGCCTGAGGGGGAGGAGAGAAGAGTCTGAGGGGGAGGAGAGAAGAGTCTGAGGGGGAGGAGAGAAGAGTCTGAGGGGGAGGAGAGAAGAGTCTGAGGGGGAGGAGAGAAGAGTGAGGGGGAGGAGAGAAGAAAGGAAGAGTGAGAACCAGAGGGAGAGAGAAG
>NW_028174866.1:2288525-2326025 GCF_963971535.1 Notolepis coatsorum
CCGCGCTTCCTGGGCTGCTTAACCACAGTGGTGCCGTGAAAAGGCTCGAAAAGCTGCAACGCTTTGTCAAAAACGTACATTTTCAATTGACGGGCTCTCTAGGTCTTGACCACGGCTTCCTGCCTATTAGTGACCTTCTGCCCTGGAGTCACGCTCTCGACCCCTCACCACTCCTCCGGTCCCTGGTGCCCGACACACCGCACGCATCCAACGCCATTATGCCAATTGCGCCCCGTCTGCCACTTTGTTGGCATGTTACGCTCCTTCTTAACCCTTTCACTGCCACACGACAGCCGGTTAACCCTTTCACTGTGACGATACAGAAGGTTAGCCCTTTAACTATCACACAACCGACGGCGATGCTCCATCATTAGCATCATTAGCTCTGCATCAGCATAATGATGCTAATGATGGAGCATCGCCGTCGGCTGTGTGATGGTAAAGGGCTAACCTTCTGTCGCGTGGCAGTGAAAGGGTTAATAAAAGTGCACCGCGTAGCGGCGCGCTGAGCTACGATTGTTTCGGTTCGACGGAAAACAAGATATCGTGAGTTGTTTGGAGAAATATGGAGAATAACGTGTCCAAAAAATAAAGGTTTTCATTCATCCACTCCACAGCTCAGAGGCAGCAGGCACGCTGTTGCATAACAGCCTGTTGTGTAATGCCCCCTGTACGTCGGTGATGTGGTTTCTCCTCTCTCTCTCTCTCTCTCTCTCTCTCTCTCTCTCTCTCTCTCTCTCTCTCTCTCTCTCTCCTCTCTCTCTCTCTCTCTCTCTCTCTCTCTCTCTCTCTCTCTCCTCTCTCTCTCTCTCTCTCTCTCTCTCTCTCCCCCCCCCCCCCCCCCCCCCCCCCCCAAGAGAGACCCCAGTCATGGAGGTTAAACTCGTTAAGGAGTGGCTGTGTTTCCCCCCGCAGCCCTGGTCGACCCTCAGATCCTCTCCCCGGCCCTGCGGGTCAGGTGACTGGACTGCCAGCCAACCCCCCCCCCCCCCCCCCCCCCCCCCCTCTCTCTCTCTTCAGCCGCCTCACAATGAATGCCGCTCGGCCGTCACTGTCACGGTCTGAAAGGGCACAGGCCCACCAGTGGCTCTGACCCACACTCTGCCTCTGTTCTCTCGTTAGCTCCACCGCCGAGGGAGTGTCTGTGGGGCCTTTTGGCTTTGGCTGGTCAGCAGTTTCCTCCTCGGCTCCATAGATTAAAGCCCCTGTTTTATTTAGTGCCCGTGCTCCTGTGCTCTTGACCTGCCTAAGAGGCCGGGGCACGAGGTGCTTTCCTCTTCAGGATCCTCCTCGTTTGTGCTCCGGGCCGGATTCCTTTAGACCTTTTTTTTTTGTTGTTGTCTTTACCAGACCATATGTAGTCTTTGAGAGGGAGAGAGAGAGAGAGAGAGAGAGAGAGGGAGAGAGAGAGAGAGAGAGAGAGAGAGAGGGAGAGAGAGAGAGAGAGGGGGCAAGAGGGAGGAAAAGAGAGTGGGAGCCTTAAATCAGTCTTTTTTTGGTCCTTTTGGATTTGCTTATTTTCTCAGCACTCCCGATAGAGGATGCAATGTGTGCTCTCTCTCTCTCTCTCTCTCTCTCTCTCTCTCTCTCTCTCTCTCTCTCTCTCTCTCTCTCCTCCGGGCTCCTCTCCTCTCCTCCTACTCAGAAGGCCATTAGCCTCCCTGCTGTTAATAGAAGCGGTGTGTAGTGCTGCTCCCCCAGAGATCACCTACCTGGTGTGTAGTGCTGCTCCCCCAGAGATCACCTACCTGGTGTGTAGTGCTGCTCCCCCAGAGATCACCTACCTGGTGTGTAGTGCTGCTCCCCCAGAGATCACCTACCTGGTGTGTAGTGCTGCTCCCCCAGAGATCACCTACCTGGTGTGTAGAGCTGCTCCCCCAGAGATCACCTACCTGGTGTGTAGAGCTGCTCCCCCAGAGATCACCTACCTGGTGTGTAGTGCTGCTCCCCCAGAGATCACCTACCTGGTGTGTAGTGCTGCTCCCCCAGAGATCACCTACCTGGTGTGTAGAGCTGCTCCCCCAGAGATCACCTACCTGGTGTGTAGTGCTGCTCCCCCAGAGATCACCTACCTGGTGTGTGGTGCTGCTCCCCCAGAGATCACCTACCTGGTGTGTAGTGCTGCTCCCCCAGAGATCACCTACCTGGTGTGTAGTGCTGCTCCCCCAGAGATCACCTACCTGGTGTGTGGTGCTGCTCCCCCAGAGATCACCTACCTGGTGTGTAGTGCTGCTCCCCCAGAGATCACCTACCTGGTGTGTGGTGCTGCTCCCCCAGAGATCACCTACCTGGTGTGTGGTGCTGCTCCTCCAGAGATCACCTACCTGGTGTGTAGAGCTGCTCCTCCAGAGATCACCTACCTGGTGTGTGGTGCTGCTCCCCCAGAGATCACCTACCTGGTGTGTAGTGCTGCTCCCCCAGAGATCACCTACCTGGTGTGTGGTGCTGCTCCCCCAGAGATCACCTACCTGGTGTGTGGTGCTGCTCCCCCAGAGATCACCTACCTGGTGTGTAGAGCTGCTCCTCCAGAGATCACCTACCTGGTGTGTAGTGCTGCTCCCCCAGAGATCACCTACCTGGTCGGCTCCCGTTCACTAAGCAGGTGGCAGGTGATTTGGGTTTAGTCCTTCTTGTAAACGGGAGCGCATCGTACCGTGTTCACTCTTTACTATACACCTTCTTGTGTGGGGGGGGGGGGGGTGTAGCTAAGGACAGGGGCAGAGTTTCCATGCTGGGGGGGGGGTAGCTCAGGACAGGGGCAGAGTTTCCACGCTGGGGGGGGGGGGGGGGGGGGGTAGCTCAGGACAGGGGCAGAGTTTCCACGCTGGGGGGGGGGGGGGGGGGGTAGCTCAGGACAGGGGCAGAGTTTCCACGCTGCGAGGTCTTCTTGTTGTTGACCTGTCCAGATGAGATGGAAGGCCCCACGCACTTGTACTGAGTATTTATGAATTCTGATCTTGGAAACATGCTTATGAGTTTCTTCTGTAGTCTCGATGCTAGGTTAGTCAATTAATCCCACGATGGCCGACCGTCTGGCACGTTGCTCGAACATGGTTTTGTACATCTCAACCCCCTTCTTTATTGCATCACAGTACAAGCGGCCTTGTGAATAAATGGCTCAGTGGTGGTTTTCGTTGCGTTGTTGTGCCGTCTGTGTGTCGGTGGTGGTAAGGACGGTCTGTTTTAGCAATTGAGGTTTAACCAAAAGCATTACGGTAATCGCATACGATTTCCTGCAGTTGGAAAATAACTTATCAACTTGTGACATTTTCTTACCAATATTGAGGGCAGTGCCATACAACCATGCAAGCCTGGGTCAACACATTGGATTAAAAATGCAATGTCATTGTACAGCACAAATACAGTACATCGAAAAGAAGTTTGGCATCTAACCACAGTGCAAATGTAGCAGTAAAGTAGAGTATATATAATATATACTACCGAGTAATAACACAATGTACAATGTTATAGTATTGTATACAGTGATAAGGGTAGGGTATATTAAGTCATGCTGGCAGTGGCCAGTGGTATAACTAGTAGGTAGGGATATAGATGTAGTATATACAGGTATGTGAAAATAATTGTATGCAGGTATATTCAGAGAGATAAATATATATACAGTAAATATTAATATATATATATTACACCATTATTGTACATGCTATCATACAGAGTTACATGGCTAGACTAGTGATTACAGTGTACGGCAGTCGTAGGAGTACAACGGTTTCATAACATCGTGCTTCAAACCTCGTGCGCGTCTCGCAGGGAGAGCGGTGTCTTCATGTCACTGGTTGTGTAAGTCGTCTGAGCTGCGCTTGTTACCAAATAGGAGGAATGGAAGAATTTCAATGTCAAAATCTGCACTTTATTTGTCTCCGTACGTTATGCTGCCATCAGGAGATCTGAACGGTATTGGATAAGATGGGAACCAAATGAACTTAAGCAAGAGCCTTGTTGACAGATGTTGGCTACGGGGAGACAATAACTTATCATGACAACAAGGTCCTCTCACTTCAGCCTTTAATCGGCGTAGTTTATTATCACATTGGTACACAGTACACGAGACCTTCTCTCTGTGGGAGGTAGGTGGGAAGAGACGGAGAGGGAGGGAACAATCCCTTAAATACCCTCTTACCTGGCGCCAGCGTCAATAGCTCCGCCTATAGCGCCCTCTTGTGGAAACAGTTAGACAGTTACATGCAATCGTATACATCACATAACTTTAACACTCCCACTTACGGCTGTCTTGTATACTGTACAACTTTTTCAAAAACAATCTTCAAAGAAAATAGTACAGCTCAGAGTAGGGCTGGGCGATAAAACGATAACGATAACTATCGCGATAAATTATTTCCTCGAAATAAACATGAAACGTGGTCGCAAAGTTTCGATATATCGATTTTCCAAGCTTGGATATGAGCACGCACTAACAACCAATCAGTGAAGGAGATGGCCGAGAGCGAAGGAGACCCGGAAGGAGACCCAGAGGTAGGACTCACTCAACAACAAGGCTTGCTAGGCTAATTAGCTTGCACGGCGATGTTTTATATATTTACGTGCCGAGTATGTGTGTGGCGTGAATTCTGAGGCCACGTTTATAGTAGTGTGGGGTATACAGTGGACGTCGTTTCAATGTATTGGGGTGGAAGAGAGTATTTTAGGGTAATATTTAGTACATTGTCATGGAATACACCGCTTAGAAGCAACAGGCTGGCTAGGATAACTAGCTTGCACGGCGATGTTTTATATATTTACGTGGCGAGTATGTGTGTGGCGTGAATTCTGAGGCCACGTTTATAGTAGTGTGGGGTATACAGTGGACGTCGTTTCAATATATTGTGGCGGAAGAGAGTATTTTAGTGTCATATTTATTACATTGTCATGAGATATTCCGCTTGTCGGCTAACTGCTAACGTGCGCGGACTGATGACGACATCAACTCGACTCGAGACATTCGCTTAGAAACAACAGGCTGGCTAGGATAACTAGCTTGCACGGCGATGTTTTATATATTTACGTGCCGAGTATGTGTGGCGTGAATTCTGAGGCCACGTTTATAGTAGTGTGGGGTATACAGTGGACGTCGTTTCAATATATTGTGGCGGAAGAGAGTATTTTAGTGTCATATTTATTACATTGTCATGAGATATTCCGCTTGTCGGCTAACTGCTAACGTGCGAGGACTGATGACGACATCAACTTGACTTGAGACATTCGCAGCAGCATAAGAAGTTAATTAAACTTGACAGACATTTTATCGACGATAATTATCGATATCGAATTATATGAAAATAATTTTATAATTTTATCGCGATAACCTTTTTGGTCATATCGCCCAGCCCTAGCTCAGAACATCAAAAAGGATATGGCAGTCAATACTACATAACAGGCAATATTTACACACCAAACATGACCTCTGCAAATCTTCTCAATTTCAGTTTGGAAGCAGGTTTCTTCATAGCGTCTGCTACCATGTCGTCTGTAGGACAATAAACAAATGTCATCCTTTCTTCCCTGATGACAGATCTGATGAAGTGATATTTTATATCCACATGTTTACACCTCTGTCGGCACACAGGGTTTCTCGCAATTGCAATGGTTCCCTGGTTGTCTTCATAAACAACAGTTTTCCTATATACATAGGTATCCATTCCTTCGAGCAGTTGTTCTAGATAAATACATTCCTGAATTGTCATAGCTAGAGCCATGTATTCGGCTTCACAAGTTGATAGTGCCACTGTGGGCTGTTTCTTTGTTTTCCACGAAACCAGTGAGCTGTCTGTGTTCAAACTCACACAATATCCTTTTTTTTTTTATTATCTACTTTTTCTCCCATTTTCAATTTTTCTCCCATCCCAATTTCGTATCGTCCAATTCTACCCTCCCCTGCCTCAAAAGCTGTTAGGCCATGCCTCCCACAAGCCGGCTGCAATGTGGACGAAGCCTTACATCACGTGTCCCCTCCGGTACTCGAGGAGGCAGCAGTCGCATCTTTTCACCTGCACAGCACGATCCCTCAGCGGCGAGGGTCTGCGTGGGAGGGACACGCCGCCCCCGTCGCTTCCTGATTCTGCTGCGCAGGCGCACCAACCGACCTGTAGGAGTCGCTGTCCACAACGTCCGATCCCCACCCACCAGCTTCCCACCCCTAACACTGCCAATTGCGTTAGTATGAACGACCAGCCAAGCTGGTAGCAATGCAGAGAGCTGGGCTCGAACCCAGCATCTCCATTAGTGGTGAGCGCCTTGCCCACTGCGCCACTTAGCCGCCAAACTCACACAATATCCTGTGGTACTTCTTCTATCTGTGGTGTCAGCTGCCCAGTCTGCATCACTGTAGGCTTTAAGCCCTAAGCCCTCGCTGCTCTTTCTGAAACACAGCTGTTTATCTGCTGTACCTTTGAGATAACGAAAAAACATGTTTTGCTGTAATCCAGTGCTCCTCTGTGGGGTCAGCAAAATGCTGTGACAATTTACTCACTACAAAACATAGGTCAGGGCGAGTACATGTTGTCAAATAAATGAGGCTACCTACAGCTTCTCTGTACATTTTTACATCTGTCAATTTCTGAGCATCCTCTTGGTAGTCTAGTTTTTGATCACATGGTGTTTCCCTTGTTCTACATTCTTGCATGTCAAAACATTTCAGGATCTTCTCCACATATCTCTTCTGGGATATTTTTACACAACTGGCAGACTGTTCGAAGTCCATGCCTAGAAAATGCTTTAACCTGCCAAGGTCTTTCATTTTGAATCTGGTGGAGAGCATACTTTTCACCTGCTCTAGGTTTCTAGTGTTGTCCCCTGCGATGATCAAATCATCCACTTCTGTATTTAAACATGGAATCCACTCCTGTATTTAAACATGGAATCCACTCCTTCTGTATTTAAACATTTAGCTACAAACCTGGCTTTGTACTTGTCGTGGCCTTCAATACCCTCCTTGATTGAGTACACTCATTTTCCTCCCACTGTCTGTCTGCCCTCTGGTAACTTGGTTAGAGTAAAGGTGTGGTTGTCCTCTAGGGACCTCATCTCCTCATCCATTGCTCTCTCCCATTTTCTTGATTCAGGGGACACCATCGCCTCTTTAAAGGTCTGAGGTACTCCACTCACTACTCTGTAGCAGTAATCAATGCTGGTAAGTGTACGGTCATCCTCGTCACTTTCTCTCCGGGCATAGTCTTTCAGATACTTTGGGGGTTTGTGTTCCCTTGAGGGATACCTCCCACTGCTTGGGGCACGTGACGTCACCCTCGGGTGCTCCTCGTCATCGCCCTCTGGGGGTTGCTGACTGTCTGTCTGCACGACCGTGCTAAGTCCACTAGGCTGAGGTGTCTCTGTTTCTTCACACCTTACTCTGGAGTCCAGCTCTGGCTCCTCTGTCTGTGTCTCGTTCTCACATGTTGTCTTTGTGACAAATTTGACTAGCCTGTGTTTCTGCACCCTCCCTTTACCGGGATAATGGACTAGGAAAGCGGGGCTTCCTTTGTCGTGCCCTACAAAGAGTCCTTTTTCACATCTGGACTCGAGTTTTCCTCTGTCCTGCTGGTAAGCATAACACACTGAGCGAAATGTGTGCATTCTAGCTAGATTACATTTCTTTCCTGTCAGTGCTGTATATGGTGTTTCTGGTGTAAGCGGCTTCTTGTACCGCATAATGCCATAGACCAGGGGTGTCAAACTCATTTTCACAGAGGGCCACATCAGCATTATGGTTGCACTCAAAGGGCCAAAGACCGTATAAATGTTAATGTAATGTAAAATAAATGTAGCTACTCATTTACATATTGTTAAACATGTTGTTTCTGTATTTATTACTTATTCAAGTTATACATATTGCATATGCATTTGCATAGATGTAAAAATATATGTTGGCTTATGTTATTTTAACAAATAATTTTAGTTTATCAGAACCCCATATTACTCCATTAATCAATGATCAAACCATTCAAGTAAATAACAAAGAAGATCATCAAATACAAGCTATGACATTAAGTTTGTTCAAAACCTTTTTGTCACAGTCAAGAGGGGCAGAACTAACAACTGAGCTGCAAAGAACACGTGGGACAGATGTAGCAGATGTTACAAAAACAAATGGCTGCACACAACCTTGCAGAGGCCATACATCCAACTAATGGAAGATAGTTAATTAACTTTAATTAACAGATTGCAGAATGGGTACAGTACAGTACAGCTCAATACACACAATTGTTAAGGGGATGCAGACCAGAGAGACTTTCGACTTGTTTACATCAGGGTCCCCCATTTTCAATTCGTAATGAAATTGCTATTATGTGTCTGTAACTGTACTCAAAAATAACAAAATAAGGGTTGTCTCAGTTCACAACTATATTGGTCAAGTTTTGGGTGGGACTTGTTTGCGTCCCTACAGCTTCTTATTCAATTGAGCGAGATGCTCGGTTATGTCACACAGCCAGTTTGCATCTGACAGTTCAGACAAAATTTCTTTAACCCTTTGTTAGCTATTCCGCCTGGATCTTTTTTGTATTTTGGGCTGTAAAATTGTCAAAGAATGTCTGAGGAGTAAGTGCTTTTGGCTTTTTTCCTTTGTTACTTCATCAATACCTCAGATGTTCAACATACATGTATGTGTATGTTTTTCTTTTTTTTTTTTACCTGAGCTTTTGGGGGGCCACATCAAATGACCTGGCGGGCCACATTTGGCCCGCGGGCCATGAGTTTGACACCTATGCCATAGACTCTTAGGTAAGTTACCAGCTATTAGCTTACACCTAGCCATTTCGAAAAGAGTACGTCCTTCCCTCTCTGCCACCCCGTTCTGGTGTGGGGAGTACGCACATGACGTCTCGTGTCTTATCTTGTTCCTTCTCAACGGTAGGGATGGGTACCGAATTCTGTACTTTTGAGGTACCGAACCGAAACACGTCGGTACTACCGAGTATCGAATCAAGTGAGAAACCGAAAAAAAAAAATATATATATATATATTTTTTTTTTTTTTTTTTTTACTTTTTTATTTTCATGTCAAAGTTCACACGCACAATATATGCTTACCTAGGATTTGACTTTATTCAACAACAAAGCAGTCGGAGCAATGACAAGCCGAAAACTGTCGGATTTGTAGTTATTTGAAGTTTGGATTTTTTTTTTTACGACTGAGGTAGGTAAATAAGATTTCTTGAGACTAAAGTACAGAAAAAATGTACTGTTGGGCACCGGTATCGATTCACAGGTACCGGTATCGGTTCAAATGTGAAAGGTACCCATCCCTACTCAACGGTGATTGGAACTAGTGCACTGCAACCGTGCCCGTGCCCGACGGGTTCGGGCTGGGTAGGGCTTCTTTTTTTTAATAAATAATTCCGGCTCGCCCGGGCAGCGCCGTCTTTTATTTTTTTATTGCGCGCTCTCTATACTCGTATAACTAGGGTTATAGGATAACCTTAAGTTTCGTTTTCTCTTTTGCGCAAGCTGTCATCAGAGAGTCAGAGCGTGTCTCTGAGTCGCGATGGATAAATTAACAGATAGGGAATTAGGGAAAGGGAGAGCTTTTGAAATCCCAATGCGTCTGGGAAAGCTGGATTTTTGGAAACATTGGATGTAATTACCGCAGGGAGAATTTGAGGACGGTAGAACAGTGCTGAACAGGACATCAACGGTGGATGGTGGTGGACAAGAGCAGACCGAAGTGGTTCAATAACTTCGCTTCTTGGTTGAAATTGGAATATAGCCAGTTGGCGAACGTTTTAATTTGTTCTTGGATGTAGCAGCTGGTTGGCGATGTTTTGTTAACGTTATTCAACGCCAGACGTTTTTGTTGCTGACGTCAACAGCGTGGTGAGTCCTGAATTATTTATTATAATTGGCTGCTGCGGTCGAGTTTTTTCTGTATACTTTTGTGTCATGATGATGACATTAATGTTTTAGTCTGTGTCTGCCAGTACTGTACCTCTGTATACTCGCGACATCGGATTCGGTAGCATAGCAGTGATTTTGGACTGATTGTGACGAGGCACCGTGTCAGTCTAAGCCCTTGTTAGACTAGTGTTTTTGTCGTCGTTTTTTGAATACGTTTGAATATGTTTCATGTCCCTTTTACACAGAAATGCGTTTTTTGGCGGATACGTTGAAAACACTAAATTGTGTTTTCCGTTTTTGAGCAGCGCCAAAAACTCGCCAACAACAGTCGTGTAGCCTTCACGGAGCCGTTGTTGCGAAAACGCCCATGCGCAGTAGATACCATCTGCGTGCCCTTCCGGTGACAGCAGAGTGTGTGTGTGTTTGGGACAGCCCATAGATAGTTCCAACTCACCGAATTACGTAATCCACCACAGTTGCACTCAATATTTAAATAATGTTAGTCTAAATATATGTAGACAGAAACATAATAATTTCAAGCAGAAAACGAATCTTTCCATTAAGAACTGACAACCAGGGAATTTAAACATGGTTGACATTGTTTTTGTGTGTTTATATTAAAGAAAGGAAAGTCTAGTGCTGGCTGAGCATATTGTTTGTTTGCACTAAGTTAATACTTTGACAAATGTAGCCTATATTTTTCAGTCAGTTCGGTCTTTGTGTGCCAAACATTATTTAAGGCTGTAAACACTGTAAACCTTTTATTTTATTTTTAATAAATGAGAAGCATGTTTAGATTTGAGTGTTACATTTTTTTTTTTATAAAAATTAACATATATCGAACTGAAAACCGTGACCCCAAAATCGTGATACGAACCAAACCGTCCATTTTGTGAACGTCTCACCCCTACCGTTTATCATAAAAATTCAGTGCCCCCGAAATAAAAAAAAGCCCCCGAAAATCAATTAAGGGGGTCAAAAAAAGCCCTTGAAAAAAAAATGTTAATTTCTAACCCTGGCTGCAGCTACCATGTGTTGTCAAGTTATTGTTATAAGGACTCCAGTCCAAGCTACAACAGTCTGCATTCCCTTAACAATTGTTTGTATTGAGCCGTATTGTATTGTACCCATTATGCAATATGTTAAATAAAGTTTACATCCATTCATTCTGCTAGCATTAACGATTGGTTGAGCACTGCCACTGGCTAACATGAGCTAGCGTTAGCTATCAGACCCTGTTAGCTCAAAGCTCCTCTTTCAACTTAACAAGCATTAAACAGAATGGCCCAGTCATCTATTCACCTTTGTTTAATACACACAGCGTTGTCTCTAATGTTATCTAACTACTGATAGCTCCCGATATCATCAGTTTGGTGCTGGCTAACTAGCGTGAGCTAACGTTAGCTTCTAGCCACAATGCTATACTGTTAGAATGGCATATTCCATTGACGTTAGCATGCAGCTAACAATGTAGCTACCGATCTTTTTTTAGACTAAACTATCCGCTCTTGGTGGTCACTTGTGTTGATGTTAGTTTTGTTTCATCAACAAATGACAGGCAGAACACACAGTGAATGTATCCGTTTTGTTTATTGCACTTTTATTAGACTTTGCTGAAAAAGAAGTGCTGCACTGGGTAAATAGGCAAAAGATGGTGGCGCCCCTAGGCGCCCGCCTTGTTGACATTTGCTTTGCAGGAAGTGTATTGGCACATTCAAGTTCTGATTGGTTGAAATTGCCTTTATGTTCGCCACCTACTGCCTTGGCAGTGTACTACATCACTGTGCTCAGGTGACAAAAACGAAAGTGTGACTCGAGGCTGCTACGTTGCGGCGAAACTCATCTGACAATGAAACGAAAATGAAACGAAAGGTGTAACCGGCGCCTAACGCGAGCGCTGGGAAATGGAGGGCAGGCATTTTTGCGAAACAGGCTATAGAATGATTGTTAGTTTTCAGCGTGATATGTGTTATTTAGTTAGACCTATTGGACATTTTCGTTTTTGTTTATTTATTAAGTTAATATATAAACGGTGTTTAGAATATTTAAAACAAAAAAATTATTTAATATTTGGCTATATAGTTAATGCTTATTTGGTTTTCACTATTTAGGTAGACCTATTGAACATTTTCATTTTTGTTTATTTATTAAGTTCATATAAAACCGTGTTTTGAATATTTAAAAAAAAAACAAATAAAAAATAAAATGTAAGTCTAATATTTTATTTTTTCTAGGGTTTTCACGCGGGCTAGGGCTTAACATGTTATTTACAGTCAGGCTTATTTTCGGGCAGGGCCTGAAGTTCACGGGCTCGGGCTGGGCAGGGGCTTCATTGCAAGGCCCTTGCAGACCACTACAACCATCTAACAATCCCTTAAATACCCTCTTACCTGGCGACAGCGTCAATAGCTCTGCCTATAGCGCCCTCTTGTGGAAACAGTTAGACAGTTACATGCAATCGTATACATCACATAACTTTAACGAGCCTAATGGAACGATATACAGTATCAGGCGTGTTGCTGTTCTGAACAGGGTAGTCAGCAGTGAGACAGATGTCTCTGTCGTCAGATTGCCCCCAGACCCCCCCCCCATTCTGTTTATGAATTGGAAATCTGAATGTGTGACATTTTGGCAATTTTTTTGGAACATAAAATGCTAAGAAATCTGAAGATGTACCGGTAGGTAGGTAGATGTTTAAAATTATTTATTTTTTAACCAAAACCAGAGTCTCTATTTACAGAATCTTCTCAACTCATCCTAATTTTTCTTCCCACGGCTGAAGACTTGCTGCAGACAAGCGGCCCTCTGTCAGTGAGTTTGTGCAGGAACTGGGTGCTCTCTCCGATGGGCTGTCGGGTGTTTGTGCCATCTGTCCCCTCGTGTGCTGCCCTCCGGCTGGCCCGCTACTCAGGGCTGCCCTGCCTCTCCCTGCCCCTCCTCCCCTCCGGCGGGCCCGCTACTCAGGGCTGCCCTGCCTCTCCCTGCCAAACTCCCAACGCCGACTTCCTCCTCCTGTTCCAACTTCTTCTGTGGTTTTATTTAGTCACGCTTCAACTCACTAATCTCCTCAACCTCCTAGACACGTACAGTCTTAAAGGAACACGCCAACATTTTTGGAAATGGAAATAGCTTACCGTCTTCTCCAGAGAGAGACGAGAAGATAGATACCAGTTTCCCCTCTGTGCGTTCAGTAGAAAGCCATCTGGCTGCACGTTAGCCTAGCTTAGCACAATGAATGGAAGCGGACAGTGCCGGTTAGCCTTCTGGAGAGGTGTTGGTTGGACAATGCCTAGGCTAACCTGCACTGTCCGCTTCCATTCAAACTGGTATCTAGTCTCTCTCTGGAGAAGACGGTAAGCTAATTTCCCAAAATGTTGTCGTGTAACTTGACAGGCAAAATTGCTGCCGACTTGACCAAGTTCGGTCACTTCGCTGAAGGAATCTAGACCTCTCCGCCCTCCCCCTCCCTCCCTCCCTCCCTCCCCCCCTCCCTCCCTCACGCCTTATGATTTATATTGAAATTCTTTATTTGGAATTACCCCTTGAGATGAACCATCTCGTTTTCAAGGGGGTCCACAGCTTACAAAATACATAAATTATTATGTATTAAACATAACAAAACAAAAGAAACAAACAAAAACCAAACGCAAAACAAGATAAAATTTATAATAAACAGGTTCAAACAACATCTAACAAGAGGAACATAAGACAAACAACAAAACACAGAGCACATATTCAAGTGATTGCTTCAAAGATCTGTTATACAATTATTGGTGGAAACATGAACAAGTAATCTCAAGGTGAGAGGACAGCGCAGTTTTAAACAGTTGTGAGGATGTTATAGCTCGAATATGAACTGGAAGATTATTCCAGTCAGATGGACCTTTTGAACATGAATGATTTCTTGCCAACTGAGGTAGTTACATTTGTTGGAACTTTAAAAAAAATAGCTGTGCACAGTGTCTCAGTTGATGTCTAGAGGTGAAAGGGTCCATATATTGTTTGTAGGGATGTCCCGATCACATTTTTTTGCTCCCGATCCCGATCATGTGATTTTGAGTATCTACCGATACCGATCTTTCCCGATCCGATCAAAAAATATATATATATAAAAATTTTTTATTATTATTTTTTTTATCCCAATTTTTCACATTACATTCACCCTGAATGTTGACGTTATCCAGGTGAAAAGTTAACTTCATTCAAGCGAGGCATTGCAATCCTTGACATAAATCATTTGATGTATAATTAAATCAAAGGAAATGCGTTTGGGTCTGAGAGTGTGGCTGGTCTGCGGTTCTGCAGCTAGATACTATTGGTTTGTTTTGGCAAAATTCTTCTGCTCTGTGTGACAATAAATAAATGAATGATGATATGCAATTTAAAACCAAAACGAAGGCCTCGGTATGAGTTTAAGACGTGAACATGGTCATGTTTGTTGAATAAAATAAAAAAAGTTAAAAAAAATATATAAATAAATCCTGACTTTTATTTTATTTTTTGTGCCGATCCCGATCTTCGGAAAATCACGTGATCGGATCGGGACATCCCTAATTGTTTGAGATATTGCGGAAAATTGAAGTGAATAGATTTAAAAATGAACTGTAACCAGTGCTGCTGTCGTCTTACTGTGGGAGCTGGCAAATTAAGATTTTCATACATGGTGCAGTGGTGTGTCAAATATGGGCAGCCAAGAGCAAATCTGCATAGACGGTTGAATAGTGTGTTTAGTGGAAGAAGGTTGGTTTTAGATGCAGTTTGGTAAACTACGTCAGCGTAATCCATGATGGGTAAAATTAGTTGCTGAACCAGTTTCTTTCTGACAGGGAGTGTAAAACATTTTCTGTTGCGGTAGAGAACACCAGCACTAAAGTTGACTTTTCTAACAATGTTATCAATGTGACATTTATATGAGAGTTCTGAATCAAGCCATAGACCAAGGTATTTAATGTGATCAACTCTATGCAGTTGTGTACCGTCCAGACAAGTGATATTAAATGGTTGATTAATGGTTTTGGATGCAAGATTACGGGTGGTCCCAAAGAGCATAGTATTAGTTTTAGTTTTGTTGATTAGAAGTTTATTAGCCGAGAGCCATGATTCGAGTTTATTGAAATTTGATTGCAGTGTTGACTGAATTTGAGGTAAGGTAATTTGAGATGTGTATATATCACTGTCGTCGGCATAGAGTTGAGTATTACAACCTGTGAAAATTGAGGGGAGATCATTAATAAATATTGAGAACAAGAGCGGGCCTAATGTTGAGCCTTGTGGCACCCCACGTTCCTGTACTGCCAATTCAGATGTACCATGCTGTATAGCAACACATTGTTTTCTGTTGTGCAGATATGAATTAAACCAGAGTAGGGCATTGCGTGAGAGGCCAATAGCGTACAGTTTGTCTAATAGGAGATAATGGTTGACCAAATCAAAGGCTTTTGTTAAATCAATAAATATTGCACCAGTGAGATTACCATTACCAGATGATGAAAATATATCATTAGTGAGTTTTAATAAAGTAGTAGTTGTGGAATGATTGGAGCGAAAACCAGATTGTGAAGGTGATAAAATATTGTTGTTGCTGAGATAATTAGACAGTTGTTTATAAATAAACTTTTCAAAGACTTTTGCTATGGAACAGATAATTACTATTGGTCTGTAATTATTGGGATCCAGTACATGCCTCCTGTGGAGAAGAGTGATTTTTGAGTGCTTCCAGATAGATGGTATTTCATGTGATAATAAAGACAGATTATAGAGATCACAGAGGGGTTACATCAAAATGTGTGGAGCAAGTTTAAGAAATTTGCTTTCTAAACCATCTAGGCCTGGGCCACTACACACTTTGAGGTCTTTTATGGCCATGCATTAAAGCGTTTCGTCTCCAGACGGGATTTCATTTTTTTATTTAATTTTTTTTGTCAATTTGATTTGGAGTCTGACGGAATTGGCTACCTGGTATAATATGATTTGTAGATGCATACAGATTGAAACGACATTTAGCCAATCAGAGCCGTCAAATATCATGAAAAGGGGCGTTTTGACCAATCAAACGTGAGCTTGACGCACACACGCTGCTCGCAGTGCCCTCCCCCTCACAGACCCGTCTTGTCACGTATCATTTGCACCGAAGATGGCAAGCGTGCAGGTCCTCTTTTAACACCACTGAAGCATTAAACAATGGCCCAGTAAACTATTCACTTTAGTTTACTACACGAGGCGTTGTCTAACGTTATCTAGCTGGCTAGCTGGCTAGCTGATAGCTCATAACATAATTGAAATTCGTTTTTGAAGCTGTGGCTAATGTTAGCTAGCTACCGATCTTCGGGTGGCTAACGTTAGCTACCTAGCAGCTGTAGCTTGCTAATACGGGCTGTCCTGGCTGGCTAACTTTTAATTCGCAATGGAGTGGAGCTAACTAACTGTACAAATCGATGTGATTGGCTGAGACTGTATTTTGTACGGTTGGCTGCCTGGCTGTTGTGGATTCGGGGAGCCAGCTAGCAGCTAACATCAACTCAACATCAACACTCTGTTGACACTCTGAGCGAGTTTGCCGACGGCAATGTAACAAACAATATGGTCCGTGCGGAACCATTATCCCCAACACATAGTTCCGTGTGTGAATAATGTTGAGCCACCACAAAAGATGAATCCAAAGTTTAATATAGTAAGAATAGTACTAGGCTATATGTCACAAATGTAACATTACTATATTCCTGTATGTCATGTATGTCCCTATGCCATAAATGTCATGATGTCAATGTCATGTATGTCATAAATGTCACTATGAATAGAAAATGGGGGACCCTGATGATGTAAACAAGACAAACGTCTTTCTCTGGTCTGCATCCCCTTAACAATTGTGTGTATTGAGCCATACTGTATTGTAACTGTACATTGGATTATCGACGAAACCTTACTTGGTCCCAAGAAGAGGGTCTCGTGTATTAAATAAAGTTTTCATTCATTCACTCTGGATCTGGTAAATCCAGTAGCAATACACACAATTGTTAAGGGGATGCAGACCAGAGAAAGACGTTTGTCTTGTTTACATCATCAGGGTCCCCCATTTTCAATTCATAGTGACATTTATGACATACACAACATACATGACATCATGACATTTATGACATAGGGACATACATGACTTACAGGTATATAGTACTGTTACATTTGTCACATATACGATATGCAAATATACAGTACTGTTACCCAGAGATCCTAACAGTAAATATATACATTCAGAGGAGGAGACTGTACATTAGGAGGGTGGTAAAAAATATATACATCCGGTGGGGAGGAGACTGTCCATTGTTGTTGTGGCATAATTGCAAAACGTGTTTAGTCCCTTGTTTGTATGATAACAAGCCTTTTAGTTCATGGTTCAAAGTAATGGGAAAAGGGTGCTAGCTCGCCATCAATCAGAAGCTAGCCACAAGACTTGCATTCACGCTCTCCAGCACACAGCCTCCCTGCCTGGCACAACAACAGTAGGGTCTATAGTCACAGTCAGGACAGTAGGCTCCCTTAAAACGCTAACGCCATTAAAAAATATATATACAGTGGAGGTTAAAATAAGAATATGACTTGGCCTGAAAAAAAGCAGTCAGGAGATTTTTTTTGCTTTAATCCCTGTTTATGGCATTCAGAACATCAATAGGTGAGATTTTCGTGAACGAGAAGGAGCTGTTGCAAGGTGGTGCTACGATATGTGACCCATGCCTTAGCTCTCTGCCTGAAGCTGCTGATGAGGTCAGAAGTTATCCATGGAAGGCGACTACCCTTGACTTTGATAGTTTTGAATGGAGCATGTTTGTCGATAATTCTAGTTAGTACCGTGTGAAGGAATTCCCAAGCTTCATGAACATTTGAGATGATTTGATATCGGTCCCAGTTAACTGAAATTAGATCATTAATGAATTCATCAACATTGATTTTTCTATCTTGCCTAATTTTTATGAATTTTGGGGGAAGTTTGGGTAATTTGATTTTCCAAATGCAGAACACCATGCAATGGTCACTAAAGCAATCTGCCGAAATACCCGAATCAATAATACGATTAGGGTGTGAGACCAAGATCCAATCGAGCAGAGATTGGCAAGTGGGTCTAACCCGAGTGGGCTCACTTATTAGCTGGGTTAGATTCAAGTCCCCCCCCCCCCCCCCTCCGCAAAATCTCATCCTATGGGGGTCCGAGGCCTAATGTGCATCAGTTTGCCACAAAAAAGGTCGAACCAAATCATTGTAAGACCTACAGTGGTTGTCCAGAAATCTATGACGTGTCTTTCAGGTGTAAAAGAAAAAAAGACCACCACCGATAGGCTCAGCTGAAGTGTTGGCTCCTCCCCCAGAGCAGAGTGATGTAGTTCAGCACAGTTCCGCCTCTAAGCCGAGTAGACGGGCACTCCGAGGACACTGTGCCCCCCCCCCCCACTGCCCCCAGACTCCTCTTCAGGCCAGGTGTCTGTCAACAAGACGGCACATGCCTGTTCCTGCAGCTGCCTGCATGCGGCCTGTAGTTCAGGCCCACTGACCCATTCAGCCCGGCGGAGCCCTGTGTCGTCTGCTCCTCCCTGGGGTTTTATGGTCAAATTGACAGAATATTGGAATAGAGCAGCTTATCCAAAGCGGGTCACGTTGCTCAACGCCGCCCTCTAGTGTCGGGACGCGCTCATCGACCTCTACTGCTGCCTCTAATTCTCACGTCGACCAAAATAGACATTTAGGCCGGGATTACTGGAGGCACAGAGGGCCGCGTGGAATGGATCTTACTTTTTAATAATAGATGTCTTTGTTGTTGTTATAGAGCGTGTCCCTCCTGCCGTGTTCAGACGCTGTGGATTCTGCCTGTGGTTATGTCACATAACCGCTCACAGTGAAACACTCTTCAGTCAATGTTGTTATTTCTCCAGTCACTTGTTTAAAATGGAGCCGTGTTAATGCGTGCGCTCCGTACTTTCACTTGACTTGAGGCCGTCTGTTTTTTTTGTCTCTTCCCCCCCCTTCCCCACCCCCGATTCACACACTTTGATGCCCTACACACACACTCAATACTCTAAACTAAGGGTCTACTGACGTCCCTGGGGATTACATGAATGGGGGAGGGTGAATTGATATACAACCTCTTTTTTTTTGAATGAAACTTTAGTTTGGGGGACAGTAGTGGGACCACACTCCTGTCTCTGTAGGACGGACCGGGCAGCGTCTCTGTGTCCTGGTTGTAGCCGTGCGGCCGCCTCTCGTGTCGCCACGACCAAGGCTATAAGTGTTCCAGTCGGCTGGCTCTCTCTCCTTAATTAGCTGGTAATCCTTGGAGGCCAGACCAACGTTGAGTTCACACCTCGCTCTCTCTCTCTCTCTCTTCACCTCGCTCTCTCCCTCTCTTCACCTCTCTCTCTCTCTTCACCTCTCTCTCACCTCTCTCTCTCTCCACCTCTCTCTCACCTCTCTCTCTCTCCCACAGGCGTGGACATCGAGGCGGCCAGGAAGGAGGAGGAGCGCATCATGTTGAGGGACGCCCGTCAGTGGCTTAACAGCGGTCAGATCCTGGACGTCCGACACGCCAAGTCTGGGGGAACGGCGCTCCACGTCGCCGCCGCCAAGGGATACGCCGAGGTTTTAAAGTGAGTCCTGCTTCCACCTGCACTTAAAGGGATAGTTCACGGTTTCTTTTGGTACTTGTTGATTTGAGAGTCCTGTCTCGGCACACAACCCGTACCGTTTTCCTCGCGGCGGTTAGCCGCAAAAAAAACGAAACGCGATTTGGTGAAATCCACTCCGCGGTGCACCGTAGGAGCTCGACCCCCACATTGACTTTGCGTCGGTCTGTGGCTTAACTAGTCGGAGGTGGTGTGGAGAGAAGAACGCCATGGACTGCGCTGAGAAGGGATGGATCACCATCGTTGGTAAGTAGCAAATAGGGCTAGAAGGGAAAAAAAAGATAATCACAACTATCCCTTTATCATTGTCTGTAGACATTACTGACCTCTGTTCATGGCTACCGGTCACTTGCATAGGCCTCGACGGAACGCTACCGCACTTCTTAGTCGAGACGATACTGGGACTTTCCTTCTTTGGTTTGGTGCTAAGCTGACCTAGTCTCTGTTAGGCCCCTTTCACACGGTGGTGTCTGTAGTCTCTCTGTAGTCTCTCTGTTAGGCCCCTTTCACACGGTGGTGTCTGTAGCCTCTCTGTAGTCTCTCTGTTAGGCCCCTTTCACACGGTGGTGTCTGTAGTCTCTCTGTAGTCTCTCTGTTGGGCCCCTTTCACACGGTGGTGTCTGTAGCCTCTCTGTAGTCTCTGTTAGGCCCCTTTCACACGGTGGTGTCTGTAGTCTCTCTGTAGTCTCTCTGTTAGGCCCCTTTCACACGGTGGTGTCTGTAGTCTCTCTGTAGTCTCTCTGTTAGGCCCCTTTCACACGGTGGTGTCTGTAGTCTCTCTGTAGTCTCTGTTAGGCCCCTTTCACACGGTGGTGTCTGTAGCCTCTCTGTAGTCTCTGTTAGGCCCCTTTCACACGGTGGTGTCTGTAGCCTCTCTGTAGTCTCTCTGTTAGGCCCCTTTCACACGGTGGTGTCTGTAGTCTCTCTGTAGTCTCTGTTAGGCCCCTTTCACACGGTGGTGTCTGTAGTCTCTCTGTAGTCTCTCTGTTAGGCCACTTTCACACGGTGGTGTCTGTAGTCTCTCTGTAGTCTCTCTGTTAGGCCCCTTTCACACGGTGGTGTCTGTAGCCTCTCTGTAGCCTCTGTTAGGCCCCTTTCACACGGTGGTGTCTGTAGTCTCTCTGTAGCCTCTCTGTTAGGCCCCTTTCACACGGTGGTGTCTGTAGTCTCTCTGTAGTCTCTGTTAGACCCCTTTCACACGGTGGTGTCTGTAGTCTCTCTGTAGTCTCTCTGTTAGGCCCCTTTCACACGGTGGTGTCTGTAGCCTCTGTAGTCTCTCTGTTAGGCCCCTTTCACACGGTGGTGTCTGTAGTCTCTCTGTAGTCTCTCTGTTAGGCCCCTTTCACATGGTGGTGTCTGTAGCCTCTCTGTAGTCTCTCTGTTAGGCCCCTTTCACACGGTGGTGTCTGTAGTCTCTCTGTAGTCTCTGTTAGGCCCCTTTCACACGATGGTGTCTGTAGTCTCTCTGTAGTCTCTCTGTTAGGCCCCTTTCACACGGCGGTGTCTGTAGCCTCTCTGTAGTCTCTGTTAGGCCCCTTTCACACGGTGGTGTCTGTAGCCTCTCTGTAGTCTCTCTGTTAGGCCCCTTTCACACGGTGGTGTCTGTAGCCTCTCTGTAGTCTCTGTTAGGCCCCTTTCACACGGTGGTGTCTGTAGCCTCTCTGTAGTCTCTCTGTTAGGCCCCTTTCACACGGTGGTGTCTGTAGCCTCTCTGTAGCCTCTGTTAGACCCCTTTTCCACGGTGGTGTCTGTAGCCTCTCTGTAGTCTCTCTGTTAGGCCCCTTTCACACGGTGGTGTCTGTAGTCTCTCTGTAGTCTCTCTGTTAGGCCCCTTTCACACGGTGGTGTCTGTAGTCTCTCTGTAGTCTCTGTTAGGCCCCTTTCACACGGTGGTGTCTGTAGCCTCTCTGTAGTCTCTGTTAGGCCCCTTTCACACGGTGGTGTCTGTAGTCTCTCTGTAGTCTCTGTTAGGCCACTTTCACACGGTGGTGTCTGTAGTCTCTCTGTAGTCTCTGTTAGGCCCCTTTCACACGGTGGTGTCTGTAGTCTCTCTGTAGTCTCTCTGTTAGGCCCCTTTCACACGGTGGTGTCTGTAGCCTCTCTGTAGTCTCTGTTAGGCCCCTTTCACACGGTGGTGTCTGTAGCCTCTCTGTAGTCTCTCTGTTAGACCCCTTTCACACGGTGGTGTCTGTAGTCTCTCTGTAGTCTCTCTGTTAGACCCCTTTCACACGGTGGTGTCTGTAGTCTCTCTGTAGTCTCTCTGTTAGGCCCCTTTCACACGGTGGTGTCTGTAGCCTCTCTGTAGTCTCTGTTAGGCCCCTTTCACACGGTGGTGTCTGTAGCCTCTCTGTAGTCTCTCTGTTGGGCCCCTTTCACACGGTGGTGTCTGTAGCCTCTCTGTAGTCTCTGTTAGGCCCCTTTCACACGGTGGTGTCTGTAGCCTCTCTGTAGTCTCTCTGTTAGGCCCCTTTCACACGGTGGTGTCTGTAGTCTCTCTGTAGTCTCTCTGTTAGGCCCCTTTCACACGGTGGTGTCTGTAGTCTCTCTGTAGTCTCTCTGTTAGACCCCTTTCACACGGTGGTGTCTGTAGTCTCTCTGTAGTCTCTCTGTTAGGCCCCTTTCACACGGTGGTGTCTGTAGTCTCTCTGTAGTCCCTGTTAGGCCCCTTTCACACGGTGGTGTCTGTAGCCTCTCTGTAGTCTCTGTTAGGCCCCTTTCACACGGTGGTGTCTGTAGTCTCTCTGTAGTCTCTGTTAGGCCCCTTTCACACGGTGGTGTCTGTAGTCTCTCTGTAGTCTCTCTGTTAGGCCCCTTTCACACGGTGGTGTCTGTAGTCTCTCTGTAGCCTCTCTGTTAGGCCCCTTTCACACGGTGGTGTCTGTAGTCTCTCTGTAGTCTCTCTGTTAGGCCCCTTTCACACGGTGGTGTCTGTAGTCTCTCTGTAGTCTCTCTGTTAGGCCCCTTTCACACGGTGGTGTCTGTAGTCTCTCTGTAGTCTCTCTGTTAGGCCCCTTTCACACGGTGGTGTCTGTAGTCTCTCTGTAGTCTCTCTGTTAGGCCCCATTCACACGGTGGTGTCTGTAGCCTCTCTGTAGTCTCTCTGTTAGGCCCCTTTCACACCGGGCCGGAGCCGGTTCCCGAACATAATCTCGAACCGGCCCGGCGCGTTCACACACTGGGAATAATTGGTTCGGAACATGACTGAGGCTTTAGTTCGGCCCTCTATAAGAAAACACTGAGTATGTTCCGAACCAATTATCCCCGACTGTGTGAACGCGCCGGGCCGGTTCGAGATTACGTTCGGGAACCGGCTCCAGCATGGAGCCCGGTCGGTGTGAAAGGCCCTTTGTGTGGACTTGGGCTGCGTTCAAATGAGCACACTTCCTCCCCTGGTGGCCGGCCCTGCAGTGAGCCCTCTGGTGGGCACATGCCTGACCTACAGACCCTGCTCTGCGAGGGAACCACCCTTAGAAATATCATACAAATATTTGCAATATTATCTTGTTTTATTTGTTTTTACATCCAGCATAATATGAACAGTCAAGGAATTTCCTTTTTTTAAATAAAGAAACTAAATTATCAAAACTGAAAGTCGGCAGTTGGCTACACATTTTTATGCACGATTGTTGGCCATCATACTGTTTATTGTTTACTCTGCTGGGACTCTGCGACCTCGTGGGGCTTTGGGTCGCGGGCTACGCTTCACTACACCTGTCGTGGAATAGACCCAGGGATGGGAGGCACTGCAAACGCTCCCGTGCTTCACAAACACTGGGACTGAATCCCACTTTTGTTTGGCAGACATTTTCCCATCCTGGCCTCTTGGACTCACTCTCCTCGACTCCAGGGGATACGGCGATGAGAAGAAAGTGTCTCTGTGGCCCGCAGGAGAGGTGCTGCGGTGCTGTGTCCCTCTGCTCGGGGCGCCCTGCCAACACACTCCGCTGTGCCAGAGATAGCACTGAGCTCTCTAATGTAGAGCACAGCCACCACACTGCTCCGACACGGCTGCCCCTGTCATGGCGGAGATTCATCGGCTAAGATATCCATCTTCCACCTCGGCTCGCTCGATTTGGCTTTTGCCCGAGGAACGACCTAAGCTGTTCTGCGTTTGTGTTTTTTTCTTCTTTCCTTCTCTTTGAGATTTTTTTTTTTTTTTTTTTTAATTTGTATTCGTAACTCGTGACGCACCGTGGACTATGGTGGTGACTAACGCTGACACACTTCTAAAAGCCTGGACCCTGGCAACGACTGACGAGATTAGATTGCAGATTTGCTCAATCTTAAACACTAATTGTTTCTCTCTCTCTCTCTCTCTCTCTCTCTCTCTCTCTCTCTACCCCCCCCCCTTCTCTGTGATGCAGGCTTTTAATCCAAGCAGGGTATGATGTAAATATTAAGGACTATGACGGCTGGACCCCCCTCCACGCGGCGGCCCACTGGGGCAAAGAGGAGGCCTGTAGGATCCTGGTGGAGAGCCTGTGTGACATGGACTTAATTAATAAAGTGGTGAGTAGCGCCGACACCTGCAGCCTGCCTGGACCAGAGGCCTGCTGTACCACCAGAGCTGCTGTCACTGAGTGCTGTTTAAGATCCATGAAGTCTATATGTACTAGGGCTGTCCCCGACTAAGGATTTGGATGGTCGACTAGGATTGGCCAAAATTTGCCGTTAGTCGACTATTTGTCTACTTAAAAAATATATATATATGTATCATTTTTATTTTTATTTATTTTTTGTATCATTCCATTTGGGCTGTGGGGGGTGCTTAATGTCTGAAGGAGTCGACTGAAGGCTTGTTGTCCTCTGTGGGGGGGGGGGGGGTGCTTAATGTCTGAGGGAGTCGACTGAAGGCTTGTTGTTCTCTGCAAAAGCATGCAATTGGTCCACTGATGGATACATCTTGATATTTGTCTAGTCTAGTGTGTTCATTAGACGGTGAAATCCTCTTTCAGTGCCTCTGTGCCTGTTTTCTTAGGCAGTTAGCCTCTGGTATGTGTGCCATTAGCGTTAGCCATGCTTCTAGGCCTCTTTTCTTTTGGAAAGAATGATAAAAAAAATTATATATTTTTTTTATATTATATTCGAGGTTGGCCAGTCGACTACGGCCCCTTTCGACCGATTAGTCGACTAATCGATTAATAGGGGTCAGCCCTAATATGTACCATCACTGAGTGCTGTTTAAGCTCATGCCATCTACATATGTTCCATCACTGAGTGCTGTTTAAGCTCATGACATCTACATATGTTCCATCACTGAGTGCTGTTTAAGCTCATGAAGTCGCATATGATATACATATGTCCTAAACTGATCCATAGCTTTTACTGAACTGTATAGATTAGAGATCTAACTATAGAGATCTAACATGCTACCATTAGAGAGATCTAACATGCTACCATTCTAGAGATCTAACATGCTACCATTAGAGATCTAACATGCTACCATTAGAGAGATCTAACATGCTACCATTCTAGAGATCTAACATGCTACCATTAGAGATCTAACATGCTACCATGTGTCAAAAGTGCAGAAAATCTAAGTAATTTTGCTTTGATTTCTGGCATGTTAAGACTCATTTCTTGATATCTGATTTTAGTATCTTCTGTGACACCGATGATCTATTTAAACCTGGTATATCCAATATGTGTTATCTGTGCGTCCCTACATAATGTGATCCACTTTCACTTCCAGGGTCAGACGGCTTTTGATGTAGTAGATGAAGATGTCCTGGGCTACTTGGAGGAGCTACAGAAGAAGCAGGTTCTGGTAAGTCTCCCTGTCTCTGGTCGCAGCTTGTTTACACGTGTCCTGATTAACCCAACCTAGTACAGTCAGGAGGGCTGAAACTAGGTATTTACATGGCTCTAGGCTAAATATTATCGCAGCCTTCAACCCAGTGAGAATATTTAAGATGAAGATATTTCAATATGTGTTTTTAGTGTTTTGAAAACGGCATTGTTGTCACTATACTGGAATTTCTAACTTTGATACAACATATACAATATATATATTTTTTTTGCTTCATATTAGTTCACGTCATACGTTGTAATACAAATACAGCTGGTAGGGTAGGCCTTGATTGTGTTTTAATTGTGCACTGATTCTCCTCAGCTTCCCTCTAGTAGGCTAGAGAAATAATAAGATATCACACTTTTTATAAACATTAAATCGTTTCTGATGTTAGATTAGGTCTTTAAAAGAATACAATTATATAATTAATTATTAATGTCGTGTATATGTAGGCTATCACTTGTACTTTATAGAGGCGTGTTTTCAAGCACAACAACATCTTACTTATTAAACCATAGTCAAAGTATTTTTCCTAACCCTGGTGGCTCTGCGGGGGCTTAACTTAGCTTTTTAACACGCTAACCACAACGATGAGACCCGCAAACCATTTTTAAGTGAAGTCCAAGAGACGACTGAGTCTTATGGGGAGTCCTCTGAAAATGGCACTGAATGGGTGGAGGCTTGCTCTGCTGTCTGCGTGCGTGTCTGTAGTATGTCCTAGCCTGCGCAGTGGCGTAACTCTCTCCA
This sequence comes from Notolepis coatsorum, assembly GCF_963971535.1. Classification (NCBI taxonomy): domain Eukaryota; kingdom Metazoa; phylum Chordata; class Actinopteri; order Aulopiformes; family Paralepididae; genus Notolepis; species Notolepis coatsorum. Next base: position 2,314,571 of record NW_028174866.1, read on the forward strand.
GGTGTGCCGGGGACAGATTTGTGGGCGTGGCGAGTGACGTCGCTGGGGGGGGGTTAGGGCCCCCCGTCCCCGTCCCCGTCTCTACCTCGATTTTTTTTTAATACCAGGGGTGCAATACCGCATTTTCCCAGGCGGTGGCGCCATTTCTCCATGTAAACGACACACTGAGCTCATACATACAGAATTTCCATTGCATTCAGAGATCTCCAGGTAATGGTCTTTGCTATGGCAAATTGCTCTTAGAAATGGGAGTCAAGCAAACTTGTTAAAGTGTACAGCATGTGAATCAAATGTGGGATTGTTGTGACAAAGCTACAGCATAGAATTCTAAAGAAGCAAATCAAAATCCTTACTCCTGATTCCCCCAAAACACAACACTGCAGTAAATGAACTCATGCTGAAATTCTTCTTTCAACATGAGATCACTGCAATAACCAGAGGAACGTGCCAAAAAAACAGGGTCCAACTCATCTGTGAACTAAAGAGCACTTTCAAGCATTTCTAATTGCCACTTCATCTGCAGAAAATGAAATGTCATGTTTATCTCCAATCCAGTTAAAAGAGTTTCTCACACCAAGAAAACCTATTTTATCTTTTAGTGGAATGAACATTGCCGGCATCAGAATACATTTGACTTCTGGTCTTCATATAATCTATCAGCAAAACGGGGGGAACAGAATGAAGAACAATTAAAACAATTTGCGATCATGAAACGTTTGGAGTCTAGAATATCTGATGAGTAATCGGTAAACATTATTCTTTTAAGTATAATTTTCTTCTTCTATGTCACACACACACTGTAGGCATGCGTTCTTCATGGGACGGGGGTGCACTAAGTGCAAGCCCAGATAAGTACTCGCTATTTGCATATCAATAGCGCCGGTCGTATTTAACACACCTGACGACCGGCGCTATTGATATGCAAATAGCGAGTGCAATCCCAGTTGATTTCAGGAACGCACCACTCACTGCACACACACACACACTGCTGGTGTCGTCACTGCTGCTGGTTTAGCTCTAGATAAGGGCAAGAATGCGACCCCCATCTACTCCTCTTTGCATAATAATAGGACAGGTAGTCAGAAGGGGGGGGGGACATAACTGCATTCTGAAAAAATGCGGGGGACACATTCCAAAGACCCCCGTGGGAGTTACGCCCCTGAGCCTGCGTGTCTGTAGTATGTCCTAGCTTGCGTGTCTGTAGTATGTCCTAGCCTAGCGTGTCTGTAGTATGTCCCAGGCATTAAAGCGTTCCGTCTTGAGACGGATATCCGTCCATTTTATTTGGAGTTCAGTCATTTGATTCGGAGTCGTGACGGATTTTAACCTGAGCCGATCGCAGGCGTCAAATATCATGAAAAAGGGCTTTTATTTTTTCTACCGCGGCCGCGCCAAGCAGTCATTGGCGAGCATAATGTCGCGGTGCTATGAAAAATCTGTCGGCAATGAATGAATTTACTGCGTAGCTGCCTGTGTGAAAAAAAGATTTGCGTGTGAAGTGAATCTGGGCCACGCTATATACTTGGAAGTTGTAGTCCATCGTGTGATTAAATACCATGTCCCTGTCTGCGTAGAGTCCACATCCAACGCCAAATCCCAGAATTCCTTGCGAACAATCAAATCGAAACTGAATGTGGCCAGTTCTGTGCAGCAGCATCGCCAAAGAACTTCCTTTCAATAAGTTTAAGGCGCTAATTTTGCTCTGCAAGAAGAACGGAGCGGATATCAGTCCATCTTATGACAACCACGTCCAATGTGGAGAGATGATAAGAGACCATAGCCGATTAAATTAAGTCTGATCTGGCAGTGATGATTGACGGGGACACGGACACTTCTAACGTTCAGCCATGCATTAGGTGAGTCGCCCACTATTCAAGGTTCCCCGTATGAAAGTGGCTCGTTTTGCATAGTATTACATTCCTCTTCTATAAACAATCAAAGTCCTACTGTAAGAGCCTCATACGGGTCAATTAAACCTTTTTGATTAGTCTTTCCTTCGAGCTAAATTGAACTGAACATTTCACTGTCAAAAGCGCAAACTTAAACAAGGTTGCTTCGCAACCAGTGATGCCACAGATTACTTGTAAAAGTAATCCGATTACTGATTACTGATTACTCCTTTAAAAAGTAATCCAAGTTACTTTACTGATTACTTGATTATCAGAGTAACTTAGTTACTTTGAAAGTAACTAGGTTACGAAGTCGTCGTTCCCCCAACAGTTTTTTTTAAACGCTTTATTGAAAGTGCATAAATTGTTTTTAACTTGTTTCTCTGCACATAACGTAAATTGTTAAACTAGTGCTTCAGCTTCTGTACCATCAAGTATGGTAAAGCAACAGTCTATGATGCTCACAGCATTAGAGCAGCCAGCCAGTGGTTTTACAAAACCAGTGTATCCATTCACATCTAACAAATGCAGGCTGAACTATTCAATTATATCAACTGTAACTATTAAATTGTTTTTATAAATGTCTCTCTATAAACATACAAGCAGTCTCTCTTTAACATGTAAATTAACTGTAAATCTGGCAAATAAGAGCTTTCTCTCTCTCTCTCTCTCTCTCTCTCTCTCTCTCTCTCTCACCCCTCTCTCTCTCTCTCTCTCTCTCTCTCTCTCTCACCCCTCTCTCTCTCTCTCTCTCTCTCTCACCCCATGCCTCTTTCTCTCCAACCCCACCCAGACAGCCTACATCTCTAATATAATAATAATAATAATAATAATAATAATAATAATAATAATAATAATAATAATAATAATAATTATTATTATTATTATTATAATATAATCCCTTCTCTCCCTCTCTGTGTGTATGTGTGTGCGCGTGTGTGCGTGTGCTTGTGCTTGTGTGTGTGTGTGTGTGTGTGTGTGTGTGTGTGTGTCTCTCTCCCCTCTCTCTGTCACTCGTGTTCTCCCACCTGAAGAACTGTGGGAGAGCATTAGAGCAGCCAGCCAGTGGTTTTACAAAACCAGTGTATCCATTCACATCTAACAAATGCAGGCTGAACTATTCAATTATATCAACTGTAACTATTAAATTGTTTTTATAAATGTCTCTCTAGTCTTCTTGCGGTTTCACTTCGTTTAGACAAGCGTTTTGGGGTGGAATTCTCAGACGAATGCAGACGAGGCTGTAACAACGGAGCCCTGCTGTCAGACGATTGGCGCATATGTCACATGACGTGCTGTGAAGACCCGCCCTACTCTGCCTCTGATTCGCAGACTGTGGATGGGGAATGTGATTGGGCCAAAGCAGAGTCACTCACAGACAGAGAGTCCAGTCACGCCGCGAGGACACATTCTTGTGTAACCCTTTCACTGCCACACCACGTCACTCCCAAATAAGAAAAACAGCTCAAAAATGTATTTTTGACTGTCGAAAACGAAATAAAATACTGCATTCCGCATGCATTATGAATTTATGATGAGATAGTAACGAAATAGTAATGCACAGCCACTTGGACAAGTAACTGCAATCAGATTACTGGCTTTTAAAGATTAACGCGTTAGATTACTATTTTCGGGGGAAAGTAATCAGATTACAATAACGCGTTACTTAGTAACGCGTTACCGGCATCACTGTTCGCAACACTGTTTTCAAAATAAAGGTCACATATACAAATACCTCTCAATTCTTATTAAAAAAAAGTCCATACATACATAAAACATTAATTGGCATAGATCTCTATAAACGGCTATACATTTCTCATTTAGGGGCAAGTGTGCCCCTAGTGAAAAATCTTAGCGTACAGCCCTGCTAATGTACAGTCTCCTCCCCATATGTATATACTCTCTGTTAGGATCTATGGGTAACAGTACTGTATATTTGCATATCGTATGTCACAAATGTAACATTACTATATAGTTTCAAGTTTCTTTAATAGTTGTCGTACAGAATACATTTATACAAAATGCTTCTTTCTGTTACATACCTGTAGTACTGTATGTCATGTATGTCACTATGAATTGAAAATGGGGGACCCTGATGTAAACAAGATGAACGTCTTTCTCTGGTCTGCATCCCCTTAACAATTGTGTGTATTGAGCTGTACTGTATTGTACCCATTCTGCAATATGTTAAATATTGATTGATTGATTGTTATTAACAGATTGCAGAATGGGTACAATACAGTACAGCTCAATACACACAGTTCAATACACACAATTGTTAAGGGGATGCAGACCAGAGAAATACTTTCGTCTTGTTTACATCAGGGTCCCCCATTTTCAATGCATCATAACATATGACACACATGACATACAGATAGACGGTACTGCTACATCTATACATTTATGACATACCAGATTTACAAATACAGTATTGTTTGTGATACAAAAATAGTCTAAAAAAGAGAGTATATACATTTGATGAAGAAACTGTACATTGGAGGAGGTTGGGTGGAGGGGGGGGGGTAACTGTACATTGGATTATCGACGAAACCGAAACAAGTAGGCTCCCTTAAAACGCTAACACTATACAAAAAAAATACAGTGGAGGTTAAAATAATATTATGACTTGGCCTGGGAAAAAAAACTTCAGTCAGGAGATTTTTTTTTGCTTTAATCCCTGTGTCAGTAGTATGTCCTAGCCTGTGTGTCTGTAGTATGTCCTAGCCTGTGTGTCAGTAGTATGTCCTAGCCTGTGTGTCTGTAGTATGTCCTAGCCTGTGTGTCAGTAGTATGTCCTAGCCTGTGTGTCTGTAGTATGTCCTAGCCTGTGTGTCAGTAGTATGTCCTAGCCTGTGTGTCTGTAGTATGTCCTAGCCTGTGTCTGTAGTATGTCCTAGCCTGTGTGTCTGTAGTATGTCCTAGCCTGTGTGTCAGTAGTATGTCCTAGCCTGTGTGTCTGTAGTATGTCCTAGCCTGTGTGTCTGTAGTATGTCCTAGCCTGTGTGTCTGTAGTATGTCCTAGCCTGTGTGTCTGTAGTATGTTCTAGCCTGTGTGTCTGTAGTATGTCCTAGCCTGTGTCTGTAGTATGTCCTAGCCTGTGTGTCTGTAGTATGTCCTAGCCTGTGTGTCTGTAGTATGTCCTAGCCTGTGTGTCTGTAGTATGTCCTAGCCTGTGTGTCTGTAGTATGTCCTAGCCTGTGTGTGTCTGTAGTATGTCCTAGCCTGCGTGTCTGTAGTATGTCCTAGCCTGTGTGTCAGTAGTATGTTCTAGCCTGTGTGACTGTAGTATGTCCTAGCCTGTGTGTCTGTAGTATGTCCTAGCCTGTGTGTCAGTAGTATGTCCTAGCCTGTGTGTCAGTAGTATGTCCTAGCCTGTGTGTCTGTAGTATGTCCTAACCTGCCTGTGTGTCAGTAGTATGTCCTAGCCTGTGTGTCAGTAGTATGTCCTAGCCTGTGTGTCAGTAGTATGTCCTAGCCTGTGTGTCTGTAGTATGTCCTAGCCTGTGTCAGTAGTATGTCCTAGCCTACATGTGTGTCTGTAGTATGTTCTAGCCTGTGTGTCTGTAGTATGTCCTAGCCTGTGTGTCTGTAGTATGTCCTAGCCTGTGTGTCAGTAGTATGTCCTAGCCTGCCTGTGTGTCTGTAGTATGTCCTAGCCTGTGTGTCTGTAGTATGTCCTAGCCTGTGTCTGTAGTATGTCCTAGCCTGTGTGTCTGTAGTATGTCCTAGCCTGTGTGTCAGTAGTATGTCCTAGCCTGTGTGTCTGTAGTATGTCCTAGCCTGTGTGTCTGTAGTATGTCCTAGCCTGTGTGTCTGTAGTATGTCCTAGCCTGTGTGTCTGTAGTATGTCCTAGCCTGTGTGTCTGTAGTATGTCCTAGCCTGTGTGTCTGTAGTATGTCCTAGCCTGTGTGTCTGTAGTATGTCCTAGCCTGTGTGTCAGTAGTATGTCCTAGCCTGTGTGTCTGTAGTATGTCCTAGCCTGTGTGTCTGTAGTATGTTCTAGCCTGTGTGTCTGTAGTATGTCCTAGCCTGTGTGTCAGTAGTATGTCCTAGCCTGTGTGTCTGTAGTATGTCCTAGCCTGTGTCAGTAGTATGTCCTAGCCTGTGTGTCTGTAGTATGTCCTAGCCTACGTGTCTGTAGTATGTCCTAGCCTACGTGTCTGTAGTATGTCCTAGCCTGTGTGTCAGTAGTATGTCCTAGCCTGTGTGTCAGTAGTATGTCCTAGCCTGTGTGTCAGTAGTATGTCCTAGCCTGTGTGTCTGTAGTATGTCCTAGCCTGTGTCAGTAGTATGTCCTAGCCTGTGTGTCTGTAGTATGTCCTAGCCTGTGTGTCTGTAGTATGTCCTAGCCTGTGTGTCTGTAGTATGTCCTAGCCTGTGTGTCAGTAGTATGTCCTAGCCTGTGTGTCTGTAGTATGTCCTAGCCTGTGTGTCTGTAGTATGTCCTAGCCTGTGTGTCTGTAGTATGTCCTAGCCTGTGTGTCTGTAGTATGTCCTAGCCTGTGTGTCTGTAGTATGTTCTAGCCTGTGTGTCTGTAGTATGTCCTAGCCTGTGTCTGTAGTATGTCCTAGCCTGTGTGTCTGTAGTATGTCCTAGCATGTGTGTCTGTAGTATGTTCTAGCCTGTGTGTCTGTAGTATGTCCTAGCCTGTGTGTCTGTAGTATGTCCTAGCCTGTGTGTGTCTGTAGTATGTCCTAGCCTGCGTGTCTGTAGTATGTCCTAGCCTGTGTGTCAGTAGTATGTTCTAGCCTGTGTGTCTGTAGTATGTCCTAGCCTGTGTGTCTGTAGTATGTCCTAACCTGCCTGTGTGTCAGTAGTATGTCCTAGCCTGTGTGTCAGTAGTATGTCCTAGCCTGTGTGTCAGTAGTATGTCCTAGCCTGTGTGTCTGTAGTATGTCCTAGCCTGTGTGTCAGTAGTATGTCCTAGCCTACATGTGTGTCTGTAGTATGTTCTAGCCTGTGTGTCTGTAGTATGTCCTAGCCTGTGTGTCTGTAGTATGTCCTAGCCTGTGTGTCAGTAGTATGTCCTAGCCTGCCTGTGTGTCTGTAGTATGTCCTAGCCTGTGTGTCTGTAGTATGTCCTAGCCTGTGTGTCAGTAGTATGTCCTAGCCTGTGTGTCTGTAGTATGTCCTAGCCTGTGTGTCTGTAGTATGTCCTAGCCTGTGTGTCAGTAGTATGTCCTAGCCTGTGTGTCTGTAGTATGTCCTAGCCTGTGTGTCTGTAGTATGTCCTAGCCTGTGTGTCTGTAGTATGTCCTAGCCTGTGTGTCTGTAGTATGTCCTAGCCTGTGTGTCTGTAGTATGTCCTAGCCTGTGTGTCAGTAGTATGTCCTAGCCTGTGTGTCTGTAGTATGTCCTAGCCTGTGTGTCTGTAGTATGTTCTAGCCTGTGTGTCTGTAGTATGTCCTAGCCTGTGTGTCAGTAGTATGTCCTAGCCTGTGTGTCTGTAGTATGTCCTAGCATGTGTGTCAGTAGTATGTCCTAGCCTGTGTGTCTGTAGTATGTCCTAGCCTACGTGTCTGTAGTATGTCCTAGCCTACGTGTCTGTAGTATGTCCTAGCCTGTGTGTCAGTAGTATGTCCTAGCCTGTGTGTCAGTAGTATGTCCTAGCCTGTGTGTCAGTAGTATGTCCTAGCCTGTGTGTCTGTAGTATGTCCTAGCCTGTGTGTCTGTAGTATGTCCTAGCCTGTGTGTCAGTAGTATGTCCTAGCCTGTGTGTCAGTAGTATGTCCTAGCCTGTGTGTCAGTAGTATGTCCTAGCCTGTGTGTCTGTAGTATGTCCTAGCCTGTGTGTCTGTAGTATGTCCTAGCCTGTGTGTCAGTAGTATGTCCTAGCCTGTGTGTCAGTAGTATGTCCTAGCCTGTGTGTCTGTAGTATGTCCTAGCCTGTGTGTCTGTAGTATGTCCTAGCCTGTGTGTCAGTAGTATGTCCTAGCCTGTGTGTCAGTAGTATGTCCTAGCCTGTGTGTCTGTAGTATGTCCTAGCCTGTGTGTCTGTAGTATGTCCTAGCCTGTGTGTCTGTAGTATGTTCTAGCCTGTGTGTCTGTAGTATGTCCTAGCCTACGTGTCAGTAGTATGTCCTAGCCTACGTGTCAGTAGTATGTCCTAGCCTGTGTGTCAGTAGTATGTCCTAGCCTGTGTGTCTGTAGTATGTCCTAGCCTGCGTGTCAGTAGTATGTCCTAGCCTGTGTGTCTGTAGTATGTCCTAGCCTGTGTGTCTGTAGTATGTCCTAGCCTGTGTGTCAGTAGTATGTCCTAGCCTGTGTGTCTGTAGTATGTCCTAGCCTACGTGTCAGTAGTATGTCCTAGCCTGTGTGTCTGTAGTATGTCCTAGCCTGTGTGTCAGTAGTATGTCCTAGCCTGTGTGTCAGTAGTATGTCCTAGCCTGTGTGTCTGTAGTATGTCCTAGCCTGTGTGTCAGTAGTATGTCCTAGCCTGTGTGTCTGTAGTATGTCCTAGCCTGTGTGTCAGTAGTATGTCCTAGCCTGTGTGTCTGTAGTATGTCCTAGCCTGTGTGTCAGTAGTATGTCCTAGCCTGTGTGTCTGTAGTATGTCCTAGCCTGTGTGTCTGTAGTATGTCCTAGCCTGTGTGTCTGTAGTATGTCCTAGCCTGTGTGTCTGTAGTATGTTCTAGCCTGTGTGTCAGTAGTATGTCCTAGCCTCCACACTGGGGCAAATCTAACACTAGTTAACTGAAACAGAAAATGTCCGCAATGCAAGTGGAATTAAACTGAGGCCTTTTTTTATACATTTTCACTAGGATTGCTGACACATTTCTGCTGCCAGTGTTAGATGTACTTTATTAGATGGACTGAAATGACTTAAAAAAAGGACCACTTCTCTCTTAACTGCCACTGTTGTTCGTTTGTTCCTTGCAGCTGATGAGCGAGAAGAAGGACGTCGTGAAGAAGTCTCCGTTGATAGAAACCACGACCACGGGCGATAATAATCAAAAACCACTCAAGAGGTAAAGTCACTCCGTGAATTTTTTTTTTTTACATTTGATAAACCTCTCCTTGCAGCGTTTGTCCTGCAAAAGAGAATTTCAAGGCAGCCGTCCCAGTCGATTCCTGGGCCGTCTGGGTAGAAAACATGCGCTTGTCTGCAAAAACATAATATTTGTACAGTGTTGGACAACTCCACCGGTGTTGCTTTGATTTAATAATAACGTGCGATAACGGTAGTAGTCCAACACGGCGCTGCAGCGCACAGATGGCCGACACACAGGAACACACACACACACACACACACACACACACGTAAGATGGGCGACACAGGAACACACACACATGCATTGGGTCGCAGATTAAATGTCTTGCTGCACTTGACCCATTCCGTTCATTGACAAATAAAAAATTTAATGGTAATGTCAGACTTAAAGGGGAACTATCTTATAAATGGCCTTTTTGAGTGTTTAGCATTGTTTCCTAGCTATGTGGACTTATATTAATATGATCTATGTCTCTAATTCCCATATTGGCGCATTCTTCCAATTCTCCTCTCACAATATTCACCCTCACTGAACTGAGTCGTCTGAAAATGTGCTGATTTGTGATGTCAGAGAGACACCGCTGCATGAGACTGCTGAGACTCACACACACTCCACACAGTTACCACAGTGGTTGGAGCCCATGAGGCTCAAAACGGCTTAAGATCTTGAGGTCGAAAAATGCTGTTTTTGAGGACTTGATTAGAAATACAAAACAATGAATACATTTTTTTTTAAATTACAGAGGTGTTCCATAAACTCACAGGAATTGTGTAAAAGTGCCCAAATAGTGAAAGAAATAGTAAAATAGTTCCCCTTAAAAACGAAAGGTGAAATGATTTGGCTGATATATATATTTGATCCAATGACCTGCATGCACTCACTTTGCTATAAATCTGCACATCCATACATTGCATGCGTATGAGTGTGAACCAGGTTGATCTATAACGGGCCGTCGTCCAAGCTCCAGCTCGGTGCGTAGCGCACACGGAGACACGCCTAGATACAAGAAGAGCCGTCGGCTACATAAAACTATGTGTATTTCGTCTACATAGAACACGTTGAAAATGATGAGAGCAATTGATTACGGTATGCTACGGAATGCCCAGAGTGTTTGCTTTATAGCACGCAATGGTAAATGGACTGCATTTTAATATAGTAGCTTTTATCCAAAGCGCTTTACAACTTATGCCTCACATTCACTCACTCACCATGCAAGGTGCCGCCCTGCTGGCTGGGAGCAGCGTTACGGGGTTAAGTGTCTCGCTGGGAGCAGCGTTACGGGGTTAAGTGTCTCGCTGGGAGCAGCGTTACGGGGTTAAGTGTCTCGCTGGGAGCAGCGTTACGGGGTTAAGTGTCTCGCTGGGAGCAGCGTTACGGGGTTAAGTGTCTCACTGGGAGCAGTCTTACGGGGTTAAGTGTCTCGCTGGGAGCAGTCTTACGGGGTTAAGTGTCTCGCTGGGAGCAGCGTTACGGGGTTAAGTGTCTCGCTGGGAGCAGCGTTACGGGGTTAAGTGTCTCGCTGGGAGCAGTCTTACGGGGTTAAGTGTCTCACTGGGAGCAGTCTTACGGGGTTAAGTGTCTCACTGGGAGCAGCGTTACGGGGTTAAGTGTCTCGCTGGGAGCAGTCTTACGGGGTTAAGTGTCTCGCTGGGAGCAGTCTTACGGGGTTAAGTGTCTCGCTGGGAGCAGTCTTACGGGGTTAAGTGTCTCGCTGTGAGCAGCTTTACGGGGTTAAGTGTCTCGCTGGGAGCAGCGTTACGGGGTTAAGTGTCTCGCTGGGAGCAGTCTTACGGGGTTAAGTGTCTCGCTGGGAGCAGTCTTACGGGGTTAAGTGTCTCGCTGGGAGCAGTCTTACAGGGTTAAGTGTCTCGCTGGGAGCAGTCTTACGGGGTTAAGTGTCTCGCTGGGAGCAGTCTTACGGGGTTAAGTGTCTCGCTGGGAGCAGTCTTACGGGGTTAAGTGTCTCGCTGGGAGCAGTCTTACGGGGTTAAGTGTCTCGCTGGGAGCAGTCTTACGGGGTTAAGTGTCTCGCTGGGAGCAGTCTTACGGGGTTAAGTGTCTCGCTGGGAGCAGTCTTACGGGGTTAAGTGTCTCGCTGGGAGCAGTCTTACAGGGTTAAGTGTCTCGCTGGGAGCAGTCTTACGGGGTTAAGTGTCTCGCTGGGAGCAGTCTTACGGGGTTAAGTGTCTCGCTGGGAGCAGTCTTACGGGGTTAAGTGTCTCGCTGGGAGCAGTCTTACGGGGTTAAGTGTCTCGCTGGGAGCAGTCTTACGGGGTTAAGTGTCTCGCTGGGAGCAGTCTTACGGGGTTAAGTGTCTCGCTGGGAGCAGTCTTACGGGGTTAAGTGTCTCGCTGGGAGCAGCTTTACGGGGTTAAGTGTCTCGCTGGGAGCAGCGTTACGGGGTTAAGTGTCTCGCTGGGAGCAGTCTTACGGGGTTAAGTGTCTCGCTGGGAGCAGTCTTACGGGGTTAAGTGTCTCGCTGGGAGCAGTCTTACGGGGTTAAGTGTCTCGCTGGGAGCAGTCTTACGGGGTTAAGTGTCTCGCTGGGAGCAGTCTTACGGGGTTAAGTGT
>NW_028174866.1:2331025-2480790 GCF_963971535.1 Notolepis coatsorum
ACCAACACCGGAGACGCTGGATTCGCCGCTCGGTGACCTTGAGTAGGTTATTAAAATGGAATAAAAGCCAAAGCCAAAACAACCTGACGGCCCTCTAGCGTTGGATTCGAAACACGGACATCTCCGTGGCTGGACGCCAATGTGTTAAGGGAGGCGTTCCATGCTGACTAACGGTGATGGTGTACGCATATTGTCCCCACACACACACATGCACACGCACGCACACAAGATGCAGCGCCGGTGAGACACGTCGACACTTTTCATTACACAGATCGATAAAACTCAACAGTCTATTTTCGTCCATCGCCGCCCGGAACACACAACCCCAGTTTCACAGCTGGCTGCAGATGACCGGGGGTTTCCATAAACGAGGTCACAGGGTTGATTGGCCGCGTCGCCACGTGAGCAGCGGCTGCTTGATTGGGATTGGCTCTCAGCCGGGCCGCACGTCCAATAAGAGGTGTTTATTGTCTTCTTTCACCCGGGCCCCGAGACTCGGCGCTGTGATCGATGGGCTCTGGCTTTTAACAGACATTCATAAATTCATAAAGGATTCATAAATGTTGTTTTTGTCCAGACTTGGGACATCAGGAGAACATGTGGTGGTCGCCTAGTGGTGAAAGCACGTGTAGCAGGGTTCCATTGTTCCTGAATTTCCCTAAATGGATCAATAAAGGAATATCTTATCTTAGACGGAATATTAGAGTGGCTAATAATGTTGGTTATTACAAAAAAAAACAAGACGGACCAATTTCCCTCTTGTGTATGCTGCCCTCTGCTGGCTAGAGGTTTACTTACAAGTGCCTGGTGGTTTTCGCCTAATAGAACATCTGTAGTATCCAGGTGTAATTCTGAAACGGTGACCATGTGTCATAATGTGTAAAGGCTAAGAATGTCCGAAGGCCATTCTACCATATATTATTTTCTATGCTAGGAATCCCCGTCGGGCATTAAAGCGTCTTGCAGATCGTACCCATGCGTTGATGTTTTGGAGCATTAGGCTGTGCTCACCATCTCTATGTACTTGGGTATTGTTATTTAGTGGACTATAATCACGCTTAAAGGTAGAATCTGTAATGTCGCTGAACAGCGACCTCATTTTTGTTTACATGTTTTAGTTTTGGTCTGACGTTTGCGTCGTTGTTTAGTAACTTAAGCTACAGTTCTCCAGACCTCTCCTGGCAGAGCCCGAGGTGTGGGCAGCAGTAGCAACACGTCCCCTAGACCCACCTGCCCTCCAGTCCACACGGCAGTAGCAACACGTCCCCTAGACCCACCTGCCCTCCAGTCCACACAGCAGTAGCAACACGTCCCCTAGACCCACCTACCCTCCAGTCCACACGGCAGTAGCAACACGTCCCCTAGACCCACCTGCCCTCCAGTCCACACGGCACACCAAAACAAAACAAAAGTGCAATACCAAAGCGGGGCTCTTTTTGCCTAGAGGTTGCTGTTTAACGGCATTGCAGAGTCTACCTATAACTCCCTCTTATTGGATTTGTGCCCCCCCCCCCCCCCCCCCAGTTCATAACTCCAAGTGCCACTTCCTTTTTCCTCTTAAAATGGTTTGATGCCAAGTGCTGCTCACACACGCAGCACAATGGCCTCTGTCTAATAGGAGTGAGTGAACCATTAACCCCCTTGTCCAGTTTGACACTAGCAGACCATTGTTTTCCCTCAATGACTCCTCTTGTATTCATAACAGAGTTGTCCCTCGTTCTCTCCAACGGAGAACAATAATGGTCTCATTGTGTGGCGTGGCCAGACATTGAGTATCTATCTATCTATCTATCTATCTATCTATCTATCTATCTATCTATCTATCTATCTATCTATCTATCTATCTATCTATCTATCTATCTCTTTGTCATGAAGTGTGTTTCTTTTGCTGCTGCTTCTTTGTTTCATTCTAGCTTTCTCTCTCTCAGCTTCTCTTCTCTACATCTCTCCCCCCCCCCCACCCCTTTCTCTCCCCCTCTCTCTCTCTCTCAAAATGTCATCATTGCTCTCGTCTTGATTGGCTTTAGTCTGATTGTATGCCTCCCCTCATGCCTGTGACGGAGCCAAGCGGTCCTGCATTGTGGCGTCAAGGCTTGCGCAAAACTGGCATTTCTCTTGTGCCCAAAAAACCCATGGTGAGGCTTTGGTGTGCACCGGAGTTCTTCTCTTGTCCCTACCCCCCCCCCTCCCCCCCATGCACCTGCGGTACGTACACACAGGGAGTAACTATAGCAACCGGTCACCGGGAGCGATGGAGCCGTGCTACTCTGGTGGAAGACCCGGGATGATATCATCACCATGTCAGTCACGTGACTAGTTTGTGTCTGTAGACCGAGAAGTGACCATATAGCTGACCTGTCGACAGCCAATCGAGATGTCCTCACTTCCTTCCGTTTCCCGAGCGACGTGACGACAGTTTAGGTAATTGATGTTCTGCCCGCTGTGATTCCACGTGGTCCGAATGATGCGAGAGATGGTTATCATTCTCGCCAAAACGGAAGTTGATAATAACGCCCGTTTAGAGTTTCCCGGTGCTCTCCAACCTTTCTTTCATAGACGACCCAAATATAGTCCCACGGTCAAAGTGTTGTAGGTCAACCGGACGACTTCCCAGATCAGCTTTGAGCCGCCTGCAATAATGAGAATAGAGTTCACGTTGCTCGCTGTGTGTACGTGCCGTCCGCCCAGACGGGGAAAAAGAAAGTAAAACCTAACCACCTTGGCCCAGTTTCAGGCAATGCCAACTAAACCGTCCTCTTCTCTCCCGACTCACTCGACTGGACGTGGTGGTGTGTTGCTGCATGCACCCGAGACGTGCCACGCCTGTGTGTCCGTGTGGCTTCTGTGCATCACGCAGCTATTCCATCATGTTTTCATATTATAAATGTGTGTGTGTGTGTGTGTGTGTGTGTCCGGAGCTTGTGTGAACACTGTTCTGCAGCCTTTAACCTCTAAAACCATAACAGGTTGAGCGAACCCCCATCCAGCCAAGCATATACGACGGGACCCCGTCCCCCTGTGAACGTACCCCCTCTGGTCTCTTCGGGGAGACCGTTCACTAAGAACAGAAGAACAGTAAATTCTCCATCCCAGAGTATAACGAGGCCTACGTTTGATGATTCAAAGTCCTCCCGTAAACACCCGGAGACCACCCTCTCTCTCTCCCGACCCCGACGTCCGTCCTGAAAAGCCCCCCATGTGCTCCTCATTTCAAAACGGGGAGACGTTTACAAAAGGCGCCCGCAGCTGAATCGAAAACCAAGTACCCCTTCGTTATGTTTCCGACCTCCTTTTTTATTAACCTCCGTGCTACTCACCCGAGAAATATTAACCCCCGGACTGCCGCCTGAGTTTCTTTTCTGTACGACCTCTTGACGGTATCGCTAAGCTAACTTCTTTAACCCCTCCACCGCCAGGTGGTCCAGCAGCCCAGCACGGCGAAGGTGGCCTCCAAGGTGGCCGCGGCGGTAGCGGCAGCGGCAGTGGCAGCGGCGGCGGCAGCAGCAGCAGCGGCCGCAGCGGAGGAGGAGAGGAAGGACGAGTCGCCGGCGTCGTGGCGCCTGGGCCTGAGGAAGACGGGCAGCTACGGCGCGCTGGCGGAGATCACGGCCACCAAGGAGGCGCAGAAGGAGAAGGACACGGCCGGCGTGATGCGCTCGGCCTCCAGCCCGCGCCTCTCCTCCTCCCTGGACAACAAGGACAAGGTCAGCAAGTCCTCGCCGTTCTTTTCTTCTAAACTCTCGTTGCACGTTTTGGGTCTAAAGGCCTCTACATGCTACAGCAACTTCAAAGCAACTGCAACACAACATCAGCGCGATTTCAACGCGGTTGTTGCAGAGGGTCTTGTGTTGCGAGGATGCTGCGTACATCTCTCCAAAATCTAATCTAAACAACCGTTGCGTTGATATTGCGTAGCAGTGATTGGTTGGTAGTGAATGCGGGCGGGGCTGTCATAGAATAATATTGGTCCCGCAGCGAGGAATACCATCCTCCATTGTTGTAGCCAGCAAGCTATGCTATCAATATTAGCAAAATAATTAGCGTCATAACTGGCCTTTTTCTGAAAACCCAAGCACATATTGTTCCATAGCATACGCCTTCAGTTGATCATGACAAATCCTCTCTTACCTTGACGATTAAAAAGCCTCCATAATTTAGTAAATAAAGCTGTAGCCAGCCAGCTAGCATTGGTGCTATTCAAAATGCTATCCACATTAGCTACATAGCTAACCAACTAAATACAATGGTATCCTGAGGTAACGTTAAATACAAAGTTTGCTAGTCGAAATGACTGGACACACACAGGGACAAGTTAAACATCAATCAATTAATTTATTCCAACAGGTAGTTTGAGCTGCATGTGAGCCGAGGTCTTTCTCTCCTCTCCATTGGAAACTAATGACGTTACGTTAGCTCGAAAAAGCACAGAACCGGCCGACAAAAGTTAAGCTGCTAGCAACAGACACTATAACACTTCCGGTCGGGGGATTTCAAAATAAAAGAGCGACGTCTAAAAGCACCGGAAATACGTTTTTTGTACATTATCTAACGTTAACACGAACCTAAACTAATCTAAAGTTAGTTTAGGTTCGTGTTAACGTATTTCCGGTGCTTTTAGACGTCGCTCTTTTATTTTGAAACCCCCCGCCCGGAAGTAAAAATGATGCTTTTTTTTCTGCTTGTTATCAATGGGTTGGTTGAGAAGGGAAGTTTCATCTATCTAGGGAACCTAGCTACATCCGGGGTACAATGTTGCATAGGCTGCTCGTCGATGTTGCAGAAGCATAAAGGCATAGTGTCTGCAACACCGTTGCTTTGTCGATGTTGTGGTGCAGTTGCTTTGAAGTTGCTGTAGCATGTAGAGGCCTTAACGCTCTCCTCCCCGAGTGATGCTTTGTGATGGGCAGCAGATGTGAAGAATCGAGAGTTGGATTTCAATGTTTTTTTTCAGCCCAGCGTGAGCTCTGCTCTCTGTGGAGCGGGCGCCTCGGCAGCTGGACACCATCTACAATATATCAGTGGGTTTTGAAAGTAGTCATTTAACAAGGCAGCGGATGTTATGGTTGGAGGGTTTGAGCTGCCGTGCAGCTGTTGAACGTCACATTGTGCCCGTTAAGATTGAACTGTCATCTTCTTGGACGGCGGCCTCAGGGGAAAGTTAAAGTAGCCACCTCCTCGGTCGCAGCGCTCCTCTCTGGCATAGATGGTCATGTTTTAAGTGGCAGAGTGTGTCGCTTTCCAGGAAGCGGCCACTTCCAGAACACACTTGTCAGAGCATATATGCTGTAGTCGACATCGGTGCCAGTTACGGTTTCTTAATTTGGATAAACGAGGCATAAAAATGAATATCCATATTCCATGGCATGGTTTTTACAATAACATAATTAATACACGCATTCTAAACAACCAAGCCATATCTTTTCACTGCACTGTCCTGTTGCGCTCCATTCAGGGTTTCCGTTAGAAAAAATTGTGGCCGGTCTCAGGGTCCGGTAGATTTAAATCTACCGGTCAAATGAGAGAAATTCCGGTCAGAGTTTATTGAACTTAAAAACAATTGATATGCAGGCTATATAAAGAATGACATCCTCAATGCATGTAGATTTATAATATTTTAACTTAAAACTAGGCTACTTTTGCGTATACAGTCATTATATTCCAAATAAAATAAGTCCTCAGACTCCGTGCTGCTGCTGACTTTAAATCAAATGGGTGTCTGTGGGCAGTCGCCCGACATTAACAGCAGTCTGTTATAATCACATTTTTATGAGCTAACGAATTCCGTTATATTGGACATTTGTATTAATTATATCAAGCGAAGAACTGAGAAATTTGGCAGAGAGACGGCAACATTATCGTGTTTTTGCGTGATGACTCTCTCCACCTCACCTTGCGAGAGTATGTCGATGCAGAGCAGCGGATTCAGCTGTTTTCTGGCTCTATCTGGGGACCGCTCAACAGCGCCCCCCACCCAACAGCTGAATTGTCAATGGCTGAATTGGAGTACTGCACTGTGCCGCTGCTGCTCCGGCTCTGCAGCTGCACATGCACTCGCAAACCCAGCACTAAGCTCTCGCTGACAACATTATTATACCTGCTTGGTGAAGCAACGATGAAACAAATGTAATGATTGTTTCGTTCATCGCATAGGCTATTTAATTTTAGCCTATTTTAATACAATTCAAATAATCAAATTGTGCTTAGAGGGAATTATTTTCACCGGACATTAAGACCGGAGAGATTAAATATGTCGGACTTCAACAGATTCTGCCGGTCAAATACCGGTAATTACCGGACAACGGAAACCCTGGCTCCATCCCTCCCAGTGTTGCCAAATGTACGATAATTATTGTATTTGTACGATAATCCTGTCCTCTGTGCACCTATTATTATGTTCTATTGTTTGTGACACACAGAGCTTCATGTAGTGTGACCTGAAGGGTATCGATAAAGGTTTTGGAGGTAATTCCGGTGCTTAAATCTACCGTTGTCTCCACAGGAGAAGGACAAAGGCACCGCCAGACTCGCCTACGTGGCGCCCACCATCCCCAGGAGACTGGCCAGTACTTCAGACATGGAGGAGAAGGAGAACAGGTGAGGGGGGTCAGGGGGGGGGGGGCTCTCACTGTCCCACATGGACGAGAAGGAGAACAGGTGAGGTGGTACATCAGGGCGGGGGGGGGGCTCTCACTGTCCCACATGGAGGAGAAGGAGAACAGGTGAGGGGGGTCAGGGGGGGGGGGGGCCTCTAACCGTCCCGGACGTGACTCCGGTGTAAAGATTATTGAGAGGAGCGCCCCCTGCTGCTGACCGCTGTGTGTTGCAGGTCTCTAGCCCTCTGCCATGGTGCTTACTGCAGCCATTCTGTTGAGTCTCGCAACACATTTTTAAAACGTGTTTTGTTCCATTTACATTTTTAGTAGTAGTATTTAATATAGCAAGAGATTTGATGGATATGGGGGATATTGGGTTTCAGGTTATTTTATATTTGCCCAGCGTTGGGCTGGTTCAGAACCCATGAATGCACAGTATATCGGGGTACTAACTATTGTAGCTTGTGGTTCAACAGGGACTCCGGTGCCAGTCTGGTCCGTAGCGGCTCGTACACGCGGCGCCGCTGGGACGACGACCTGAAGAACAGCGAAGGAAGCGCCTCCACCACCAACAGAACCACCCCCACCTACCAGCGCAGGTTAGACCCGGCCCGCTGTGCCAAGCACGGTCAGATCACTGCCCCTCTCGATCCGACGGGTTGGCTTTCGTTAGGTCATCTACTGTACATAGCTTTTGGATTTGTAACCACCCTGAACTAACAACACCATGTTGACGGTTGTTGATGTTTTGCCTACTTCTAATGTATTCTGAAGACCTGCATGTCCATGCTTCCATTATGACAGCAGCCGGTAAGAAGAGCCATGCGGTCGGCTCCACACCTCTCTGCCACAGAGCCTGTTGCATGACTGTCCCGTCGGGTTGATGTGCCCTATAGTCTGTAGTCATTTCAACAGGCCCTGGGGCCTGTATGCTTTACCCAACCCAGTTGTGTTTCCGGGTGCGAGTTTTGCTCTCTGATTGGCCAGGTCATGTGACTTGTGCGCCAATCGTGGGACAGCAAGTTCTGCGCCTATTTCCGGGTCTAACAGCCTGCAAACTACCTGGTGTTCTATCACCATGCTCTAAGACAAACTCTAACCTTAACCAACTTCGAAAGAGCGCCTAAGCTTAACCAGTGTAGACACTTGCGGTCCCACGATTGGGGCGTACATGTCACATGACCAGAAATGACCTGGCCAATCGGAGACGCGGAAACACAACTGGGTTGGGTAAAGCATTCACGCGGCCCTGGGTGCCTGGGTAGCATCCAAAGAACTACAATTCCCACAATTCTCTACGGCACACAACCTAGACAATGGACATGGTGTGTCACAGCTTTTAGTCTTTACATCTGCAAGTGTGTGTTTTTTTGTATATTTGTGTGTGTGTGTGTGTGTGCGCGCGCCCCCCTGCTAACATGCCTCTCTCGCCCACCTCCTGCCCACCTCCCTGCCCCCCCTGCCCACACGCAGCACGTCCCACACGCTAGCGCTAGGGCGGAGCGGTAGCACGCGGGACGTGCCAGCCAAGTCTTCGTCCGCCTCCAGCCTGGACCCTAACACCTGCAACACTAAACCCTGGCAGTCCACCCCGCCCATCTCCCACTACCAGTCATACAGCATCTACCGCAGGTACACTGGCCTCACCAGGACGCGTGAACACTTAAGGCAACCGACTTGCACTTCCGCGTTTCTCTGATTGGCCGAGCGCCTTCCGCGTTTCTCTGATTGGCCGAGCGCTAAGCTCCAGGAGAGAGGCTGAAAACCCGCCGTTCTTGTATGTAGTCACTGTGTGTTGTTGTAGCCACCGGGTAGATCGCGATGACAAACCAATTACATAATCCAACATATTTGTAAAGGCACAACATATTCCAGTTAACTTAACGGTATATTTTTTTACTGATTCGTTACGGCGCAATCAATACTTCCATTCAGTCGGGCAAGAACTGCGGGTTTTCAGCCTCTCTCCTCTCTCCTGGAGCTTAAAGGGGAACTCCAACATTTTGGGAAATTAGCTTATTTAACATCTTCCCTGGAGTTAGACAAGAAGATACATACCTTTTTTGTCTCTGTGCGTGCATTTTAGCTTTGGGAATAGACGCTCCGTTAGCATAGCTTAGCTTCATCACTGGAAGTGAGGCAGGACAGTAGCCTTACAGTGCCTTACAGTGTATTGCAAGGTCTGACATTGACCAAACTTGATATGCATGACCTTGGTGGGCTCTAGGTCAACTCCTGAAAAGGGGGTCAATGTCAGACTTTGCAATCAAAAGTTAGGGGGCTAATAACCCTTGCCATAATTTCAGTGCGCCCCCTAACTTTTGATTGCAAGGTCTGACATTGACCCCCTTTTCAGGAGTTGACCTAGAGCCCACCAAGGTCATGCATATCAAGTTTGGTCAATGTCAGACCTTGCAATACACTGTAAGGCACTGTAAGGCTACTGTCCTGCCTCACTTCCAGTGATGAAGCTAAGCTATGCTAACGGAGCGTCTATTCCCAAAGCTAAAATGCACGCACAGAGACAAAAAAGGTATGTATCTTCTTGTCTAACTCCAGGGAAGATGTTAAATAAGCTAATTTCCCAAAATGTTGGAGTTCCCCTTTAAGGGGGAGCTTAGTATTCCTGCCTCTGAGGAGCGCGTCACGGCTCATGCGCGCGCTCGGCCAATCGGAGAAACGCGGAAGTGCAAGTTGGTTGCCTTAAGTGTTCACGCCACCAGGACACCCCCCCTTCTGTCTTCTCTGGCTCTCTTCTCTCTCTCCGTCTCTCTGTCTCTCCCCCCCCCCCCCTCTCTCTGGCTATCTCTCCCCCCCCCCCCCCCCCTCTCTCTGGCTTTCTCTCTCTCTCCCCCCTCTCTCTCTCTCTCTCTTTCTCGCTCTCGCTCTCTCTTGTCTCTTGTCTTTACATGCATTATTGTTATTTCTAACCTTCTAAGGTGATTTGGTCGACTATTACCAAATAATTGATGATTCCTGGTATTTTGTTTTTAAATGGATGTTTCTGTGGGAAGTTATTAATCTGTGCTTGTGAACCTTTAAATATGACCTTTCTGTGGCATGTTGTTGTGCTATTTGAATAGAAAAATTACATGCATACCTTGATTGAATGAGTAAGTAAGTAAATTAATCGCATGCCTCACATATTAATCACAAGGCCAGGGTTGTTTGCTAGTGATGTACATCTTGATGGACTGGATGGCAATACAACGGTACATGCAAGTTCATTCTGGAAAAAGGACGGTGTATTTTCTTAAATCTTGAGACGCCGCGTACGGAAGACATTTCCCCTGAGCATCACTGTGCACAAGTTTCAAGTTTGTTTATTTGTCATAATACAATTCTGAATACTTTATGATAATGCTTGTTTCTGTATGAGCCCCTGAGTGTGCTACATATACAGTAAGTAAAGTAATTAAGAAGTAAGTAAGAAGTAAGTAAAGGAATGTTCAGTCAACATACATAATACAATACAGAGTAAAATGAGTAACAGTGAGGTACAATGCAGAAATGAGATGAGGTACAACACTTAGGGTATAGGGTGCAAATGAGGTATGAATGTAGTGCAAATCTCTTTAATAATAGATTAATATAAATGTGTTAAGGTGAGTGTTTGTTTAAAGTGAGTGTGTACATGGGAATGTATGTGCTGTGAGTGTAGATGATGGTTGTTACATAGTGTTATTGTTCGTTGAGCAGCCTGATGGCCTGGGGATAGAAGCTCCTTCCGAGTCTCTCTGTACTGGCCATGAGACTCCGGTATCGCTTGCCTGACCGCAGCAGTTCAAAGAGGCAGTTGTTTGGGTGGCTACAGTAGGATATGTATTGTATGTCGCTTAGGCCTCGAGAGCTGTCAAAATGTCTTCGAGTGACTGAACTAGCTGAAGTAGAATGAATGGAATTAACGTTTTATGAGAAATATTTTCATCACTTGAGTTTGTGTTTAACTAGCACAAGGGTTTATAGCCGCAAAGAAACTCCTAGATAACTGCTTCTCTGCTACCTTGCTAATGTTAGCTGGTGTGCTAATGTGATTAATGAATTTGCTTGGCTGGCGCTTTTATTTTGAAGCCAAAACCTCTCCATTAGGAAGTCTTATTTTAGCTTAAACTCGCAAGGCCCAAGCAACATACTGTACATATTGTGCCCAGTACTGAGCAGGGAAGTGTCTGTCTAGCTTCCTGTGAGCTGTCTCAAGATTTAAGTCCTTTTTTCCAGAATTAAAAAAATAAAAATTATTAATTTACGGTAAGTATTCAATGACATTTTCCTGGCAATAGGTCGTTATATTCTCTGATTCAGAACTGTGCTCACTGCCATGAAATAACGGGTCATTCAGGTGTAAGTGAAACGTTTCTGTGGAACATTTGTCTTCAGATGATATTGACGTTTTGGTTTTATGTATTCCAGGATTGGGATCAAATTGTTTTATGTGAATGGATACTAACTGAACTGTCCCAAGATAATAGGAATAACATTATGTGAAGATTAAACCTCAGGCTTGATCCATCCTTGCTGTTGCACAGAAGCAGCGCCTGCCGTCAATACGATCCATGAAGCGGCATGAAGATTAGGACTGAACTAGGGATGTTCCATATTGGCTTTTTTACCCATATACCGATATTGTCCAACTCTTAATTTCCGATACCGATATCAACCGATACCGATATATGCGGGGTTTCCCCCCCCCAAAAAACTGAATAATTTCAGGTAATAATTAACATTACCGTACATATCTCTTGTCGTGGAATTAACACAACATTATGCATACTTTTGACAATAAATAAAATAAGAATTTGTTCTTACTTGCTTGCCTGGGTAAATAAAGGTTGAATAAATGTATATAAAAAAAATTATATATATATTTTTTTTTAAATCGATACCGATCATTTCCGATATTACATTTTAATGCCCATATCGGCCGATAATATCGGACATCCCTAGACTGAACCAATATATATCGAGTTCATATCGATAAAGCCATTTGAAAGAACACAATATCCATATCCCAAAGACTGCAATATGGACACTTTTAGTGATCATGATGAATAAATTAATCTCGTCAGGTGTTCTAAAGTCGCACCCAGTAATACTAGACCTTTATACTACAAACATGTTGTATCACGAGGGAATCCGATAAGACATGGCAGAATGCCACATGGTTGCACTTGCGTAGCAGAAAATGTACTTACTAAACTGTAGCTTACTACTGAGAGTTTTCACTATAGAAGAGAAAGTTATTCTAAACTTAACAACTAAACCTACATTTAATATGGTGAGTTATATAATGTATCTCGATATCTGCTAAATTAATCACAACATGACATTTTTTCCTTATCGGTCAGTTCAGCCCGAACTGCAAATTGTAAGTAAGTTGTACTTTTCATGAATCCCCTTGGGGAAGTTTCTCCCCTGCACTGGACCCAACAGGAGCAGTGGGCAGCCACACAGCACTGTCTCAAAACGCGGTCGGGGCGACTGGACCTTCTGCCTAAACTACACTGCTCTCCTGATTTTTAAAAGCCAAACTATTCCACGTAGCGATGGGCCGACGTCCCGTGTTGGGAGGAGTGGGGCCTCCCCGCCTCACATCCATCTCCCTCCCTCCCTCCCACCGTCCTCCACCTCACATCCATCTCCCTCCCTCCCTCCCACCGTCCTCCACCTCACATCCATCTCCCTCCCTCCCTCCCTCCCACCGTCCTCCACCTCACATCCATCTCCTTCCCTCCCTCCCACCGTCCTCCACCTCACATCCATCTCCCTCCCTCCCTCCCACCGTCCTCCACCTCACATCCATCTCCCTCCCTCCCTCCCACCGTCCTCCACCTCACATCCATCTCCCTCCCTCCCTCCCACCGTCCTCCACCTCACATCCATCTCCCTCCCTCCCACCGTCCTCCACCTCACATCCATCTCCCTCCCTCCCTCCCACCGTCCTCCACCTCACATCCATCTCCCTCCTTCCCTCCCTCCCACCGTCCTCCACCTCACATCCATCTCCCTCCCTCCCTCCCACCGTCCTCCACCTCACATCCATCTCCCTCCCTCCCTCCCACCGTCCTCCACCTCACATCCATCTCCTTCCCTCCCTCCCACCGTCCTCCACCTCACATCCATCTCCCTCCCTCCCTCCCTCCCACCGTCCTCCACCTCACATCCATCTCCCTCCCTCCCTCCCACCGTCCTCCACCTCACATCCATCTCCCTCCCTCCCTCCCACCGTCCTCCACCTCACATCCATCTCCCTCCCTCCCTCCCACCGTCCTCCACCTCACATCCATCTCCCTCCCTCCCTCCCACCGTCCTCCACCTCACATCCATCTCCCTCCCTCCCTCCCACCGTCCTCCACCTCACATCCATCTCCCTCCCTCCCTCCCACCGTCCTCCACCTCACATCCATCTCCCTCCCTCCCTCCCACCGTCCTCCACCTCACATCCATCTCCCTCCCTCCCTCCCACCGTCCTCCACCTCACATCCATCTCCCTCCCTCCCTCCCACCGTCCTCCACCTCACATCCATCTCCCTCCCTCCCTCCCACCGTCCTCCACCTCACATCCATCTCCCTCCCTCCCTCCCACCGTCCTCCACCTCACATCCATCTCCCTCCCTCCCTCCCACCGTCCTCCACCTCACATCCATCTCCCTCCCTCCCTCCCACCGTCCTCCACCTCACATCCATCTCCCTCCCTCCCTCCCACCGTCCTCCACCTCACATCCATCTCCCTCCCTCCCTCCCACCGTCCTCCACCTCACATCCATCTCCCTCCCTCCCTCCCACCGTCCTCCACCTCACATCCATCTCCCTCCCTCCCACCGTCCTCCACCTCACATCCATCTCCCTCCCTCCCTCCCACCGTCCTCCACCTCACATCCATCTCCCTCCCTCCCACCGTCCTCCACCTCACATCCATCTCCCTCCCTCCCTCCCACCGTCCTCCACCTAGGGCTGGGCGATATGACGATATTATATAAATATCGGGTACAGTTCATTAACGATACACTTTTTAAACGTATCGTGGATATCGTGATGTTTTGCCCAAGAGGCTTGTGTCGCGTCAATCTGGTCCACACGCTCAAACTTTTGAACAACGCCACCCCCCACACACACTACTGCATCAAAAGTGACTACTTATGATAACAAAGGCATTCGTTTTGTGGCATTAACGTTATAATAATAATAATGCAGGACCTGTTCAGAGGTCTCTATATAGTTACACTTTCAATAACATCAGCGTATTTACATAGTGCCGACCGAGGTCGACCTAGATATAGCAAGCTCGTTCATATCTCAGCCCGTGCTGACTCAGTTGTGCCCATTCTGCGGTCTGTTAATAAAGTTTTCAATCAGACAGATGTATGGAAAGGCTTTTATTATAACATCTGTTGCAGTAAAATCATTATGCCTCCAGTCGTTTAGTCCTTCTGCGGAGCTAAAAGCTAAACGTCGGTCGCGGCGAGCTGCCATTGTTATTGTCATTGAGCTCTCCAATGGCGGAAGTAAAAAATAAATACGCGCTTTCCGATTGGTGCTAACAGCAGGGCGGGTGCAAGCGATGTGACGTAATTGGCAGACGCGACTGTCAATCAAAATGATTCTGTTTGCCGACTGAATGAATGAGAACGTTATTAAAAGATTGCAGCATGGGTACAATACAGTACAGCTCAATACAACAACAGTCAACAGCGGACTGGAGGATGCAGACCAGAGAAAGACTTTCGTCTTGTTTACATCAGGGTCCCCCATTTTCAATTCATCATATTTCATATCTAAATCATATAATATCTCATTGCTAAATATATGCAATATATAATCTAATAATCTAAATCTAATATATAATATAAAAATGCTAAATGCATGGGTATTTTATTTTGTCTTTAATGTTAGCTTGCAAACTCATACTGTCTTGGTAAGCCTCATAATGAATTTTGGGGAAAAAAAGAAAAACATCGTGATGCGTATCGTGTATCGCCGAAAGGTCAGAAAATATCGTGATATCATATTTAGGCCATATCGCCCAGCCCTACCTCCACCTCACATCCATCTCCCTCCCTCCCTCCCACCGTCCTCCACCTCACATCCATCTCCCTCCCTCCCTCCCACCGTCCTCCACCTCACATCCATCTCCCTCCCTCCCTCCCACCGTCCTCCACCTCACATCCATCTCCTTCCCTCCCTCCCACCGTCCTCCACCTCACATCCATCTCCCTCCCTCCCTCCCACCGTCCTCCACCTCACATCCATCTCCCTCCCTCCCTCCCACCGTCCTCCACCTCACATCCATCTTCCTCCCTCCCTCCCACCGTCCTCCACCTCACATCCATCTCCTTCCCTCCCTCCCACCGTCCTCCACCTCACATCCATCTCCTTCCCTCCCTCCCACCGTCCTCCACCTCACATCCATTTCCTTCCCTCCCTCCCTCCCACCGTCCTCCACCAGCTGATGGTCTGTGCAGGGTTCGCACAAGGTCCTTGAAGTGCTTAGAGTGCTTGATTTACAAACAAAAAAGTCTAGGCCTGTAATTCCTTGAAAACACAATTGTTTAACACGGTGCTTAAAAAAGTCCTTGAAATTCAAATCAACCGTTCACATTGAATGTTTTGTTCATCCATGATCAAATTCTTCTGAATCAAGACGTCGTATTTTTTTGGTCTGTTCTAATAAAGTCTGATGATTTCTTCCTCGTGTGTGATGCTCTCGCTGGCAAGCAGGCCAAGAAGAGGCTTAAAAGAAAATGGCATTTAAAAGTGAATCGTATCCTTCGAGTGACATCCTTGAAAATAATAAATAGTGCTTGGAAAAGTACTTAAAAAGTCCTTGAATTTCATTTTGCAATGTCTGTGGGAACCCTGTGTGCGTCTGCCCCCTGCAGTGGGTCCTTCGGCAGGAGACAGGAGGATCTGAGCTCCTCCACCTCCTCCACCACCACCACCCCGTCTGTTACCTCGCCCACCGGCACCCGCGGCCTGCTCTCCAGCCTGGGCTCCACCTCCACCTCCACCTCCAACCCCCCCCGCAGCGGCACCAGCCTCACCAGCAGGTACACACACTTAGATACACACACACACACAGACAGACAGACACACAGACAGACAGACACAGACACACACACACACACAGACAGAGACACACAGACAGAGACACACAGACAGAGACACACAGACACACACCCAGACAGACACACACACACACACAGACACACACACAGACAGACACACACACACACACACACACACACACAGACAGACAGAGACACACACACACACAGACAGAGACACACAGACGGACACACACACACACACACAGACAGACACACACACACACAGACAGAGACACACACACACACAGACACACACACACAGGCAGAGACACACAGGCAGAGACACACAGGCAGAGACACACAGACAGAGACACACAGACAGAGACACACAGACAGAGACACACAGACAGAGACACACAGACAGAGACACACAGACAGAGACACAGACAGAGACACACAGACAGAGACACACAGACAGAGACACACAGACAGAGACACACAGACAGAGACACACAGACAGAGACACACAGACAGAGACACAGACAGAGACACACAGACAGAGACACACAGACAGAGACACACAGACAGAGACACACAGACAGAGACACACAGACAGAGACACACAGACAGAGACACACAGACAGAGACACACAGACAGAGACACACAGACAGAGACACACAGACAGAGACACACAGACAGAGACACACAGACAGACACACAGACAGAGACACACAGACAGAGACACACAGACAGAGACACACAGACAGAGACACACAGACAGACACACAGACAGAGACACACAGACAGAGACACACAGACAGAGACACACAGGCAGAGACACACAGACAGAGACACAGACAGAGACACACAGACAGAGACACACAGACAGAGACACACAGGCAGAGACACACAGACAGAGACACACAGACAGAGACACACAGACAGAGACACACAGACAGAGACACACAGGCAGAGACACACAGACTGAGACACAGACAGAGACACACAGACAGAGACACACAGACAGAGACACACAGACAGAGACACACAGGCAGAGACACACAGACACACACAGACAGAGACACACAGACAGACACACAGACAGACACACAGACAGAGACACACAGACAGAGACACACAGACAGAGACACACAGACAGAGACACACAGACAGAGACACACAGGCAGAGACACACAGACAGAGACACACAGACAGAGACACACAGACAGAGACACACAGACAGAGACACACAGACAGAGACACACAGACAGACACACAGACAGAGACACACAGACAGAGACACACAGGCAGAGACACACAGGCAGAGACACACACGCACACAAAGACACACACATGCACACACACATACAGACACACACGCACAGACACAATAAATATCAAAATGAAAGCACACGTTGTTGAACTTGATCATGCATATTTATTAGAACATTTAATTACAGCACTATGTTATCAATACACATTTATAAAACAAGGCATATTTAGCCAAAATATATTGCCAGAACATTAAAAATAAAAAAATAAAAACATTTATTTAAAAAAGATTTACTTGCCAATGCACGACCGACCCCACTGTCACCTACCCACAACCCCACTTTGGGTCACGACCCGTAGTTTGAGAACCGCTGAATTAGATCATTATAGGGGAGGGAGGGAGGGTGGGTTGGTGAGGGGGGAGAGAGGGAGAGATTAGATGCAGCTGGAGCTAGATTGCTAGTTTCCACATTCCATCCTGCGTCACCCTCTCGCCCCGTGGACCAGCCCCCCCCCCCCCCCCGTGGACCAGCCCCCCCCCCCCCCCCGTGGACCAGGCCCATCCTGCGTCATCCTCTCGCCCCGTGGACCAGCCCCCCCCCCCCCCCGTGGACCAGGCCCATCCTGCGTCACCCTCTCGCCCCGTGGACCAGGCCCCCCCCCCCCCCCCCCCCCCGTGGACCAGCCCCCCCCCCCCCCCCCCGTGGACCAGGCCCACCCCCCCGTGGACCAGGCCACCGGCACCAAATAAAACCCATTGAAGAGCTGCTTCAAAAATGCCTTTTTCACCACAACAACAGAAACAGACACACAAACACACCGTCACACTTGGCGGTTCCACGAAGGCAGCGCTGACGTCTCTGAAACAAGTTTGAGAGAGGTGCCTTGCTGACCCCCCCCCCCCCCCCCCGTGTGTGTTCAGGTACTGGGCAGAGGAGAGTGCGGAGAGGGAGAAGGAGAGAGAGAAGGAGTCTGCTGCAGTCATCCCCACTATAAACACTGGCTCCACCACCACCTCTACCACCACTACCACTGGCACCATCATCGGCTCTGATGGCAGGGAGAGACGCAGGTACTGCTTCATGTGCACACACACTATCACACGCACTAATTTGGGAAATAATCTAATTGTGATTTTTCTGACAAGATATTGCGATTGCGATTAAATTTGCGATTATAATACATATTTTTAAGCAGCCCCACAGAGGTTTATTGTAAATGCGGCTTGCATCTGGCCTACGCGGTGGGTCTTTTCAGGACACAGAGCTGACCATGTTTCTTTTTACCTGGGAGTCGATACCGGTCCCCAACGGTACCTTTTTTCTGTACTTTACTCTCCCTCTCTAAAGTCTAAACTTCACAACACACAATCTAAAACCCATTACCTCCCTCTCCCAAACCCATCTTGTATCTCAATGAGACTTCCTGGTTAAATAATAAAACATTTAAAAATAAATGTTTTTATTTTTTATTTTTTTTTTTGTGGTTTTATAATTGCATCATTCCAAATCGCGATTTCGATAAAAAATCGATTAAGCGTTCAGCCCTAGTGTGTGTGTACATGCTCACCCGCATGTGTGAGAATGTGTTTGAATGGGGTCGAGAGCATGTCTTCCTGTGACAGTGGTGAAATAAGCCACCTGTAGTGTGTGTGTGTGACTGTGTGTGTGTGTGTGACTGTGTGTGTGTGTGTGTGTGTGTTCAGAGGGCGCTCCAGAGAGTTCTCCTTATAAGGACGATGGGGTTGAAGAAGCATGTATTTCTCCAGGCTGAGACTTGGCTCACAAGTGAATGAGTTCATCAGAGACAGAGGCATATTCCAGGGTAGAGGAAGGCGTGCAGGAATTACCGCCCCCCCCCCATCTCTCTCATCTCATTATAGCTTCAGGTTTAACTTGACACCTGGTGTTTAAATGAAAGTGTAGAGATCTAGATAAAAATGATCTCCTCTCTTCCCCTGTATTTCTTCTTGTAGTGTTTATCTGAGCACAGCTCCGTGCTCACCCAGCAGTGAGACGTTAGACACAGGGTGCGACTGGGAAGAAGCACTTTGATCACAAAGTGTCTCTGCAATTATACATTTTAAGAAGCTGTCCTCTTATCAACAGTCATCCAGTGTCAGACATGGTTATTTGTAGTGATGCACCGATGTGAAAATTGTGGCCGATACCGATAACCGATATTAATATTGCTGTTCTGGCCGATACCGATATTTACCGATGTCGATATCACTGTATAGAAAACACTTTTTTATGATAATCAAATAAAGAGCTATTTTCCAAAACGCATTATTTTTTTACTTTTGTAACTTATTTTCAGAAATGACTGATATTTTGAAACTATTTAGGGCCAAAACATGTAAAAAGAAAAAAAAAAGATTAAAAAAAAAAAAATTAATATCGGATATCGGCCCTATCTTGATATCGGACCGATACCGATGTGTAAAAAAACGGCCATATCGGCCGATATTATATCGGCGGCCGATATATCGTGCATCACTAGTTATTTGTACTGTAAAGGGTTTCTTTTTGTTCATTGTGTGTGCGTGTGTGTGTGTGTCAGGTCGTACTTGACGCCAGTGCGAGATGAGGAGTCGGAGTCCCAGAGGAAAGCCCGCTCCAGACAGGCCCGGCAGTCCAGGAGGTCCACCCAGGTTAGTCCATACACTACCCTCCATCCAGACACTACCCTCCATCTATACACTACCCTCCATCCATACACTACCCTCCATCTATACACTACCCTCCATCCATACACTACCCTCCATCCATACACTACCCTCCATCCATACACTACCCTCCATCCATACACTACCCTCCATCTATACACTACCCTCCATCCATACACTACCCTCCATCTATACACTACCCTCCATCTATACACTACCCTCCATCCATACACTACCATCCATCTATACACTACCCTCCATCTATACACTACCCTCCATCTATACACTACCCTCCATCCATACACTACCCTCCATCCATACACTACCCTCCATCTATACACTACCCTCCATCCATACACTACCCTCCATCTATACACTACCCTCCATCCATACACTACCCTCCATCCATACACTACCCTCCATCTATACACTACCCTCCATCCATACACTACCCTCCATCTATACACTACCCTCCATCCATACACTACCCTCCATCCATACACTACCATCCATATATACACTACCCTCCATCTATACACTACCCTCCATCTATACACTACCCTCCATCTATACACTACCCTCCATCCATACACTACCCTCCATCCATACACTACCCTCCATCTATACACTACCCTCCATCCATACACTACCCTCCATCTATACACTACCCTCCATCCATACACTACCCTCCATCCATACACTACCCTCCATCTATACACTACCCTCCATTCATACACTACCCTCCATCCATACACTACCCTCCATTCATACACTACCCTCCATCCATACACTACCCTCCATCTATACACTACCCTCCATCTATACACTACCCTCCATCTATACACTACCCTCCATCTATACACTACCCTCCATCCATACACTACCCTCCATCCATACACTACCCTCCATCTATACACTACCCTCCATCTATACACTACCCTCCATCTATACACTACCCTCCATCCATACACTACCCTCCATCCATACACTACCCTCCATCCATACACTACCCTCCATCTATACACTACCCTCCATCTATACACTACCCTCCATCTATACACTACCCTCCATTTATACACTACCCTCCATCCATACACTACCATCCATCCATACACTACCCTCCATCTATACACTACCATCCATCCATACACTACCCTCCATCCATACACTTTCAAGGACCACTTTTATTAAATCTTACAGTAGAAAATTGCCTATATCTGTGTGTTAACTAGACCAAGGGGCCACTGCAATATCCCAGGAAGCAGAACTGGTGCCAACTCTAAGTTTGGGTAAACACTGACCGAAGCAGTTTATTTCACCTTTTTATATAACCAGGTCGCTCTACCCCTCGATGTGTCTCTTAGGCAAATGAGTGAATGAATGAACAAAGTAGTTTGTCTTGTTTTAATTATGACTACAACTCGACTCAAAACCATTATAAAGCAACTCTACAATTCTACACATCTAAACAAAAAGGTGAGCGCCCGTCACTGCCCCTCGTCATAAAGCCACGACCATGTAACGACCAACGACTTACTGCCATAATATAGCTTTATTAATAGCTGAACTTGGTCACATTGAAGTAAACGACTGGTTTAAATGTTAGTATCCTGGTACGTTTGGTTCTGTGTTAGTCTCACACGGACGCTGCCTGTTTACGAGGCCGAGTTCCCCCCCTTCTTGTGTAAATAACCCTGTGATTGATGATTCTTTTTATGGGTAATTACCCGCTTCATATGTGTGACGTCACTGGTTTCAGTGTGTGCCTAAAGTGATCAATGTGTTGGGCCGTTTATAGAGATCTATGCAAATGAATGTTTATGAATATCCAAGATTTTTTATTATAAGAATTGATGGAAGCCTACTACGTACGGTATGTGTATATGTGACCTTTATTTTGAAAACCGTGTTGCGAGGAGACCGTGTTTACGTTTGTACTTTTGACGGTGAAATGTTCAGTTCAACTGTAGCTCGAAGGACAGACGCCACCGAATCAAACCGGTTTAATGGACCCGTGTGAGGCCAGCGCTCTTACGGTGGGACTTTATAGAAGAGGAATGTAATACTATGCAAAACGAGAAACAAACTGTGATTTTACCAGCAGTAAGTGCCAGCCACTTTGATATAAGGGGATCCGTTACACCTCGACTTATTGTACTTTTGCCAATGTGCATCTAAATCAATGATGTTCATGTTGAACATTGTAAAAAGACCTAATAAACTGTTTACTACTTAACTAATGCGAGCAGTAAACTCTGCTGAAGTAATAAAACCGTCCGTGCGCAGCGCGCCAGGGAACCCGCCATTTTATAGCCCCGTCTGAATGAGCGACCCTCACGGGGGCTGCGGCTCCTCCAGGGACACTAATGATGCCCCCCCCCCCCGCAGGGCGTGACTCTGACCGACCTGCAAGAGGCGGAGAAGACCATCGACAGGAGCCGCCCCGTCCGGAGCCGGGAGGAGGAGAAGGAGGAGAAGGAGAAGCAGGACAAGGAGAAGCAGCAGGAGGAGAAGAAGGAGACGGAGACCAAGGAGGAGGACTACCGGTCGAGGTACCGCAGCTTCGAAGAGGTACGCACGCCGTGGCTCCTCCCCCCGGGGTCTGTGGCTCCTCCCCCTGGGGTCTGTCGTCGACACGTTCACTCTGCAGTCTGTCGGTCATAGTTTAGGGTCGATGCTGCATAGATCTGATGTACTCTGGTTTAAATAAGCCTGTTCTAATATGTCACCAGATATAAAAGTAGTTGAAGTGCTTTCATCTCTTCAATTCCTGAATTCACTATTAGACCTGGTATCTTTCACTACACCATTGACATTTTCACCCATCTCTCTCTACCTCCCTCTCCCTCTTTCTCTCTTTCTCTCTACCTCCCTCTCCCTCTTGGTCTCTCTTTCTCTCTCTCTACCTCCCTCTCCCTCTTGGTCTCTCTCCTCTCCCTCTTGGTCTCTCTCTTTCTCTCTCTCTCTCTCTTTCCCTCTCTACCTCCCTCTTGGTCTCTCTGTCCCTCATCCCTCTCTACCTCCTCTCCCTCTTGGTCTCTCTCTACCTCCCTCTCTCTCTTTCTCTCTCCCTCTCTCTATCTCCCTCTTGGTCTCTCTCTATGTCCCTCCTCCCTCTCTACCTCCTCTCCCTCTTGGTCTCTCTCTGTCTCTCTCTCCCTCTCTCTACCTCCTCTCCCTCTCTCTGTCTCTCCTCTCCCTCTTGGTCTCTCTCTGTCTCTCTTTCTCTCTCCCTCTCTCTATCTCCCTCTTGGTATCTCTCTGTCTCTCTTTCTCCCTCTCTCTACATCCCTCTCTCCATCTTGGGCTCTCTCTCTCCCTCTTGGTCTCTCTCCCTCTCTCTCTCTCTCTGTCCCTCCTCCCCTCTAGACGTACCAGCGGTACCGGCCTGCCTCCTCCTCCACCTCCACCACCTCCTCGGTCAGCACGGCCCCCACCCCGTCGTCCAGCGCCCCCCTGACCACCTCCAGCTCCAGCGCCCTCAACAGGCCCAACAGCCTGACGGGCATCACCTCCTCCTACAGCCGCGCCTCCAGAGACACTGAGAAAGGTCAGGACGGGCACAGGAGCTAGTGACCTACCTCAAGCCCCGCCCTCTTTTCTTGTTCCTCCAATCGCAGCTGTTGCTTCCCTCTGTGTGGTCCTTTAACAACACGGGGTCCACTCAGACCCAGAGGAGTCTTTAGAGATTCGGACGTTGGTTAAAATACGTTTACTTTGAATAACAATGTGAATACACGTGAATATACACTCTAGTGCAAACCCATCACTTTAAAATCTTAGTTAACCCTTTCACTGCCACACGACAGAAGGTTAGCCCTTTACTATCACACAACCGACGGCGATGCTCCATCATTAGCATCATTAGCTCCGCAAATGCGGAGCTAATGATGCTAATGATGGAGCATCGCCGTCGGTTGTGTGATAGTAAAGGGCTAACCTTCTGTATTGTCACAGTGAAAGGGTTAACCGGCTGTTGTGTGGCAGTGAAAGGGTTAAATCCAGCTGCACCACCAACCCCGGTGTGTCGTTGAATATCCTGGTCTGCTATTCCACCTCACCGGGCACTTGTGTTTATAGACGAGGGGGGAAGCTTATATCTCGAGTGCCGTTGTTTCATTTAGTTTAAAATCGACCAAATAATGTCTCGTTAGCGTTTGTTGGCAATTCTAATGAGAAATAAACGGTGGCAGCAGCTGGTGGCCGGTTACCTGGAGCCGTTTCTACCATTTGGTTTCCATCAGGAAGTGCTCAATAATGGCGGCAAGCTGTTCATTGGGTCGTCGAGCCGCCAATCGGGAATCTGAATAAGTGGAGCAAAGTTGAAAATGTCACCGTATTGTCATTAATATGAAACGGCTACGCTCCTCGAGCGCAGAGTTCAAGTGGACTCCACCTGGCTGGCGCCGGGCCCCGCAGGTCCGTGTTCACACGGGAACACGGCCACACGCTGATTAAGTGGACAGAGCGGCAGGGGGGATCGGGTTACCTGCTTAAATGAAATGGCTTCTCCTCTCCGCGGCGCTGAAGCCTCCCTGGGAACACGGAGCAGGGCTTCAGAGAGTCCTGCCTGCCGGAGGAACCGGTGGCCACTTTGTTTCCCCACATCCAGAGCTGCGTTCTCTGAACCCGGGCCAACTCTGTTGTTCCCCTGGCGGTGCTCTGGACCTGAGGTCAACTCTGTTGTTCCCCTGGTGCTCTGGACCTGAGGTCAACTCTGTTGTTCCCCTGGTGCTCTGGACCTGAGGTCAACTCTGTTGTTCCCCTGGTGGTGCTCTGGACCTGAGGTCAACTCTGTTGTTGCCCTAGCGGTGCGCTGGACCTGAGGTCAACTCTGTCGTTCCCCTGGCGGTGCTCTGGACCTGAGGTCAACGCAGGGTTCTAAAGGCCCGGTCCACAACTCTGTTTATTTTTTGGGACCGTATAAATTAAGGTTATTATTCAAATACATTCTGTGAGGATTTGATTTGGAGTTGGCAAATTATACTGTTATACTTTCTTAATCGAAATATAGGTCTGTTTTAATTAAATCTTTTACATACGTTAAGATTATAGTCTGAAATACAGTTAAACTCCTTTTATCTGTTGTCTAATCCTTAATTCAAAAGCTCAATCGGCTAGAGAATGAAAACGGGTCTCTTTTCCTGGTTGTTATTTATTAGTCCTGGGGACCACGCCCATTTGTTTACAGTATGTTAATTTAGATCACTGATTGGGTCTTTTAACCTGCATTTTTACCTTTTTATTGAAACCTCCTGTTGATGATTCTTCACAGGGGCTTGATAGCTTTGATTATTAGGTGAATTAAACCTGTTGATGGACAAAGTGTTTACCTGCCGTCTCCCCGTTTGTGGACAGAGTCGGACAAGAAGGAGGAGGAGAAGGAAGGCGAGGACAAGTCTCAGCCCCGCTCCATACGGGATCGCCGGCGGCCCCGCGAGAAGAGGCGTTCTACTGGGGTGTCCTTCTGGACCCAAGAGGTGAGGCACGCACGCACACAGACACACACACAGACACACACACACACACAGACACACACACACACACACACACACACACACGCTCACACTCACACACACACACACACACACACACACACACACAGACACACACACACAGACACACACACACACACACACACACACACACACACACACACGCACAGACACACACGCTCACACACACACTCACACACACACGCTCACACACACGCTCACACTCACACACACACAGACACACACACACACACGCTCACACTCACACACACACACACACACGCACAGACACACACACACGGACACACACACGCACACACACACGCACAGACACACACACAGACACACACGCTCACACTCACACACACACACACACACGCACAGACACACACACACGCACACACACACGCACACACACACGCACAGACACACACACAGACAGACACACACACAAACTCACTCTCACACACACTCACTCGCACGCACGCTCACACACACACACACACACACACTCACACACACACACACACTTGCTCGCATACACACACACACACTCACACTAACATTCATCATCCACCTTTATTTATTCTCCAAATTACAATTGAGGTCGCCCTCTTTTTCAATGTAGTCGAGACTTTACAGACATTAGTGACAGACATGTGTGTTTTAGGTACAAAGGCCTCGGCCACAAGAACACAGGAGATGCTAACGGCCGCCACAAAGCCAAACCTCAGCTGTTCAGCTCTGTGCTAAAAGGATTTCCAGCTATTTGGCTTTTGAAATCTTGCCTGTTGAAGTCGTGTACCAAAGATGGTCTCCTGTGACTGAAACAACACGCACGCTACACCACTCCACCCCACAGACTGCAGACTGTGTCATACCTTCTCCTAATGCATCTCGGGCAGCGTCCAGCCGTGGCAAGGTGTTGGGCAGAGGACTTGTTTTGCTTTAGGAACAGCCATATTGAGTATTTAACATGCTATATGATAATAACACATTGTAATCGGTGCCGACACTCTCGTGACGTTCAGCTAAGTACGCCCGGTGAATTGCTTGCGAGCATCGCTCACCTGGCGGTCGGTCTCCAGGGAGACGTGGTGGAGGACGACAGGAGCTTGGAGCAGCAGGTGACCCACCCGTCTGTCTGTCTGTGTTTTTATTTTATTTATTCTAGGGCGATGAAAATGACACCGACCAGCAGTCAGACTCGGAGGAAGGCAGCGTTAAGGGGGAGCCTCAGGTAACATGATCACACACGCACACACACACACGCACACACACACACACACACACACACACACACACACACACACACACACACACACACACACACACAACCCCAATAACAGCCTGTTCCAGCTGCTGAGGTCAGGCAGACGCCTGCGAACCCCAGCTACTAGGACAGAGAGGCTTAGGCTCAGCTTCTTCCCCCAGGCCATCAGAGTCCTGAACAATGAACATTGAGTGCCACAGAACACTGAACTATCCACACACAAGCACACACGAGCACACACACGACACGCACGCTGTGCACGCTCACACACTAGCAGCCACTTTAACACGAGCGGGCACACACTCACACTTATGGCCAGAGGAAAGGCCACTTTAAATTAGTATAACAACAGGAACAGTGTATTGCACTACTAAAGCTACCTAGCATGTCCTATATGCTCTGTAAATACTATGTACAGATACCGAGATGTCACTCCATGTTACCTGTTACCTGTTTACTGCACAATGTTTTTTTTTTTATTGGATTCTATTATATGTTGTAACACTGTATTGCACATTGTCGCGGGCAAGACCACCCGCATTTCATTGTATACTTGTATGCCGTGACAATTAAAACTCTTGACTTGACTTGACTTGACAACCTAGTAACCACTAAATTTGAAGTAGAAACCTTTTAGCCTGACATTCAATTTTTCAATAATGTTTTTGACATTATTATGGTTATCTATAGTTAAGTACTACTGGCCTTTGATGTGCTGTAGTTCAGTACAGTTACCCCCCCGCCCACACCGTCTTGTCTTCCCCCCCTCTCTCTGCTGACTTTGGGCTTCATTGTTCCCTCCGCTTCCATCTTCCTGCCATTGTCCTGTTGCCAAGGTGACCGGTGACCTCACACTAGAACCCAAAAAGCCGAGTCTGAGGCGCGGATCAGAAGGTTTCAAAACAAGCCACGGGAGGAAAGGAATTCTGGCTCACCGGTGTTCCGCGGTCAGCGGTGGAGCGGGTTTGAGACCTCTTCCTGGTGCAGCGTGTGCCGCGCCAAGCGCGCCCTGACCAGAGGGTCCACTGATGACCTGAAATAAAAGATTTTAAATCACAAATGGCTATTTTACTGCTATGCATTCAAATGCATTTGGGATTTTAAGGATGAAAGGATAAGAGTAGCTGATTAGTGGGCGGCTACGTGGCCTAGTGGGCAAGGCACTCGCCACGAAATGCTGGAGATGCTGGGCTCGCCTGTTCGAGCCCAGCGCTCCACATTTGCTTTCAGTTTAGCTGGTCGTTCATACTAACACACATTGGCAGTATTAGGGGGTGGGAAACTGATGGGTGGGGATCGGGCGTTGTGGACAGCGACTCCTACAGGTCGGTTGGTGCGCCTGCGCAGTAGAATCAGGAAGTGTCGGGGGCAGCGTGAGCCTCCCACGCGTTACTCCTCGCCACTGAGAGATCGAGCTGCGCAGGTGAAAAGATGCGACTGCTGTTACCTCAAGTACCGGAGGGGACTTGTGCTATGTATGACTTAGTCCACATTGCAGCCGGCTTGTGGGAGGCAAGAAACAGCGTCCGTGACAGGGGAGGGTTGAATTGGATGATACGAAATTGGGATGGGAGA
The DNA here is from genome assembly GCF_963971535.1 of Notolepis coatsorum. Taxonomy (NCBI): domain Eukaryota; kingdom Metazoa; phylum Chordata; class Actinopteri; order Aulopiformes; family Paralepididae; genus Notolepis; species Notolepis coatsorum. Next base: position 2,358,947 of record NW_028174866.1, read on the forward strand.
AAAATATAGAAAATGGGAGAAAAAGTGGATAAAAAAAAAAGAGTAGCTGATTAGTATTTTGGGTATTTATTAGCACGTCTCTCAAAGATTTAGGACACCGTGTCCTCCGCGGCGCGTGACTTGCGGTTGGGAGTGTCCAGGGCAGGCTGGGCGGCGTGTGTCCTGTGCAGGCCGGTGTCGGGAGCAGACGGTCCAGGCACCTGGCTCTAGATCAGACACCCGGCAGGAAGAGTAGGAGGAGGAGGGCAGGGGTTAACGGAACGCTAAATAGGAAAGGACTCATTATCTCTGCATGGATGGGAGGGCATCCAGCCCCCTGCTCCTGATTAGACCTGACTGTTTGCAGAGAGGCACGAGATCGCTACTCGTTGAAGATATGTGGTCATACGATACTGAAGCTTAATATTGACGCAGCGGCGCCCGGTGTGTTTCTAACCCCGACCGGTCATCATCAGGACGACTTCCACGTCTCTTTGTTATTCGGCTCAGCGCTCGGCTCGCATGATATATATCCGGACGCAGATAGTAGCGCTCTAGTCTCTGTAATCGTTTGCCGTCTGCTTCAGGAAGCTGGACTGCCATTTTAAAATAGCTGTAGGCTTGACCATCCACCCTGACCCCCCCCCCCCCCCCCCGCCTACTCCCGCTCTGTAGTCTCACGCTGAGGCCCTCTGCTGGGGCAGCATAATAAGCAAGGCGAGGCGGGGGAATCGGTGCTAGGCCCAGAAGGGCCCGAGGCATTGTCGGGCTTGGCAGCTGTTCAGGAATGTGTGTGTGTGTGTGTGTGTGTGTGTGTGTGTGTGTGTGTGTGTGTGTGTGTGTGTGTGTGTGTGTGTGTGTGTGTGTGTGTGTGTGTGTGTGTGTGTGTGTGTGTGTGTGTGTGTGTGTGTGTGTGTGTGTGTGTGTGTGTGTGTGTGTGTGTGTGTGTGTGTGTGTGTGTGTGTGTGTGTGTGTGTGTGTGTGTGTGTGTGTGTGTGTGTGTGTGTGTGTGGAGCAGGGTAACTAGAACAGGGGCAGGTCAGGTACTACAGAGGTGGTTCTCTCTCGTTTAGAGGAGAGCGCTCCACTGCGTTCACTCTGCTCGGAGTCTGAAATGGCTGCCTGGAAATAAACGGAGAGACGTATCCTCTTCCCCCGTGTCGTCGTTTCTGTCTTATCTGCCGTTTGTCCTAATGGCACACGGGCTCAGCAGGCCTGACACTGACACGACGCAGGGCTTCAAACAAGTGTGTCCCTGGCCGCCGGGAGGCTCAGCGGCCTCTCTTAACGCTCGCCAACCCATCTTCATGTCACACGGCCCAGGCCTCGTCCAGACACGAGGAAAACACTGCGCTGTGAATTAATTATGTTAATTTGAACACTGGCTAAAGATGTTAGAATTCACTCTCCGTTTGTGGCTCTTTTTTTTTTTCTCTCACAGAGTGACCGACTGTCCAGGTACGTTACGCTCACGTTGTTATCTATTCATCTCTCTCTCTCTCCGTTATCTATCTTTCTCTGTCTAAATAAACTGGTTACTTGAAGTGTGTTTTTTTAAAGGCAGTGTTTGGATCTTTGGACATTAAGTTGTATGAAATACAGTACATCTAAATTAGCTTACTTACCGAGTGCCGTGGCCGGCAGTTCTGGCCTCAGGGTTCTGAGCCAACTGGGAAGCAAACCGCAGAAACTGGGTCACAGAATCTGAACTGTTTTAATCCGCACCACAGCATGCAGGCAAAGGGTTACCCACCTCCGAAACAAAACCATGCTCCTCCAGAGTTGTGAAACATCTGATGGGCTGCGTTACCTGTGATACGGCTCCAGCCCATAATAACACTGGTTAGTAGCAGGTAACCCTTCTGCCTGTTGTGGTGTGTGTGTGGATCAAAACCTTTTGATTCCAAGACCCTGTTTGCTTTCTTGTTCGCTTGGAAACCGTTCCAGAACTCCAACCCACGGGACTAAGCTTTGCATCCACTACACTACTGGCAATTATGTCATACAAGTGATCCCAACTATCCCTTTTAACTAGGGATGCTCGATATTGGCTTTTTTACCGGTACCGATATACCGATATTGTCCAACTCTTAATTTCCGATACCGATATCAACCGATATATGCAGGGTTCCCCCCCCCAAAAAACTGAATAATTTCAGGTAATTAACATTACATATCTCTTGTCGTGTAATTAACACAACATTATGCATACTTTGACAATAAATAAAATAATAATTTGTTCTTACTTACTTGCCTGGGTAAATAAAGGTTAAATAAATGTAAAAAAAAATTTGAAAACCGATAGATATTTTCCGATATCACTTTTTTTATGCCAATATCGGCCGATAATATCGGACATCCCTACTTTTAACTAAACATTTGATGCAGTTGCTCAGGCTAAATCAGAGGCTTTTTTTTCCCGATGTAGGAACGAGAGTAGCACTTCATCCTCCGATCGCAACGATGCGCTGGGTAGCCGTAGCTACGGCGAAGCTCGGAGGCCTTACACCAGCAGGCTGGAGAGAGACGACACCACTGACTATAAGAAGGTATAGTGCCTTACACCAGCAGGAGAGAGAGAGAGAGAGAGAGACCACACCACTGACTATAAGAAGGTATAGTGCCTTACACCAGCAGGAGAGAGAGAGAGAGAGAGAGACCACACCACTGACTATAAGAAGGTATAGTGCCTTACACCAGCAGGAGAGAGAGAGAGAGAGAGACCACACCACTGACTATAAGAAGGTATAGTGCCTTACACCAGCAGGAGAGAGAGAGAGAGAGAGACCACACCACTGACTATAAGAAGGTATAGTGCCTTACACCAGCAGGAGAGAGAGAGAGAGAGAGAGACCACACCACTGACTATAAGAAGGTATAGTGCCTTACACCAGCAGGAGAGAGAGAGAGAGAGAGACGACACCACTGACTATAAGAAGGTATAGTGCCTTACACCAGCAGGAGAGAGAGAGAGAGAGAGAGAGAGAGAGAGACCACACCACTGACTATAAGAAGGTATAGTGCCTTACACCAGCAGGAGAGAGAGAGAGACCACACCACTGACTATAAGAAGGTATAGTGCCTTACACCAGCAGGAGAGAGAGAGAGAGAGACCACACCACTGACTATAAGAAGGTATAGTGCCTTACACCAGCAGGAGAGAGAGAGACCACACCACTGACTATAAGAAGGTATAGTGCCTTACACCAGCAGGAGAGAGAGAGAGAGACCACACCACTGACTATAAGAAGGTATAGTGCCTTACACCAGCAGGAGAGAGAGAGAGACCACACCACTGACTATAAGAAGGTATAGTGCTTTACACCAGCAGGAGAGCGAGAGAGAGAGAGACCACACCACTGACTATAAGAAGGTATAGTGCCTTACACCAGCAGGAGAGAGAGAGAGAGAGAGACCACACCACTGACTATAAGAAGGTATAGTGCCTGAGAGAGAGAGAGACCACACCACTGACTATAAGAAGGTATAGTGCCTTACACCAGCAGGAGAGAGAGAGAGAGAGAGAGACCACACCACTGACTATAAGAAGGTATAGTTCCTTACACCAGCAGGAGAGAGAGAGAGAGAGAGACCACACCACTGACTATAAGAAGGTATAGTGCCTTACACCAGCAGGAGAGAGAGAGAGAGACCACACCACTGACTATAAGAAGGTATAGTGCCTTACACCAGCAGGAGAGAGAGAGAGAGAGAGAGACCACACCACTGACTATAAGAAGGTATAGTGCCTTACACCAGCAGGAGAGAGAGAGAGAGAGAGAGAGACCACACCACTGACTATAAGAAGGTATAGTGCCTTACACCAGCAGGAGAGAGAGAGAGAGACGACACCACTGACTATAAGAAGGTATAGTGCCTTACACCAGCAGGAGAGAGAGAGAGACCACACCACTGACTATAAGAAGGTATAGTGCCTTACACCAGCAGGAGAGAGAGAGAGAGAGAGAGACCACACCACTGACTATAAGAAGGTATAGTGCCTTACACCAGCAGGAGAGAGAGAGAGACCACACCACTGACTATAAGAAGGTATAGTGCCTTACACCAGCAGGAGAGAGAGAGAGAGAGAGAGACCACACCACTGACTATAAGAAGGTATAGTGCCTTACACCAGCAGGAGAGAGAGAGAGACCACACCACTGACTATAAGAAGGTATAGTGCCTTACACCAGCAGGAGAGAGAGAGAGAGAGACCACACCACTGACTATAAGAAGGTATAGTGCCTTACACCAGCAGGAGAGAGAGAGAGAGAGAGAGACCACACCACTGACTATAAGAAGGTATAGTGCCTTACACCAGCAAGAGAGAGAGAGAGAGAGAGAGAGAGAGAGAGAGAGAGACCACCACTGACTATAAGAAGGTATAGTGCCTTACACCAGCAGGAGAGAGAGAGAGAGACCACACCACTGACTATAAGAAGGTATAGTGCCTTACACCAGCAGGAGAGAGAGAGAGAGACCACACCACTGACTATAAGAAGGTATAGTGCCTTACACCAGCAGGAGAGAGAGAGACCACACCACTGACTATAAGAAGGTATAGTGCCTTACACCAGCAGGAGAGAGAGAGAGACCACACCACTGACTATAAGAAGGTATAGTGCCTTACACCAGCAGGAGAGAGAGAGAGAGACCACACCACTGACTATAAGAAGGTATAGTGCCTTACACCAGCAGGAGAGAGAGAGAGAGACCACACCACTGACTATAAGAAGGTATAGTGCCTTACACCAGCAGGAGAGAGAGAGACCACACCACTGACTATAAGAAGGTATAGTGCCTTACACCAGCAGGAGAGAGAGAGAGAGAGAGAGACCACACCACTGACTATAAGAAGGTATAGTGCCTTACACCAGCAGGAGAGAGAGAGAGAGAGAGAGAGACCACACCACTGACTATAAGAAGGTATAGTGCCTTACACCAGCAGGAGAGAGAGAGAGAGAGAGACCACACCACTGACTATAAGAAGGTCTAGTGCCTTACACCAGCAGGAGAGAGAGAGAGAGAGACCACCACTGACTATAAGAAGGTATAGTGCCTTACACCAGCAGGAGAGAGAGAGAGAGAGAGAGAGAGAGAGAGAGAGACCACACCACTGACTATAAGAAGGTATAGTGCCTTACACCAGCAGGAGAGAGAGAGAGAGAGAGAGAGACCACACCACTGACTATAAGAAGGTATAGTGCCTTACACCAGCAGGAGAGAGAGAGAGAGAGAGACCACACCACTGACTATAAGAAGGTATAGTGCCTTACACCAGCAGGAGAGAGAGAGAGAGAGAGACCACACCACTGACTATAAGAAGGTATAGTGCCTTACACCAGCAGGAGAGAGAGAGAAACCACACCACTGACTATAAGAAGGTATAGTGCCTTACACCAGCAGGAGAGAGAGAGAGACCACACCACTGACTATAAGAAGGTATAGTGCCTTACACCAGCAGGAGAGAGAGAGAGACCACACCACTGACTATAAGAAGGTATAGTGCCTTACACCAGCAGGAGAGAGAGAGAGAGACCACACCACTGACTATAAGAAGGTATAGAGCCTTACACCAGCAGGAGAGAGAGAGAGAGAGAGACACCACACCACTGACTATAAGAAGGTATAGTGCCTTACACCAGCAGGAGAGAGAGAGAGAGAAACCACACCACTGACTATAAGAAGGTATAGTGCCTTACACCAGCAGGAGAGAGAGAGAGACCACACCACTGACTATAAGAAGGTATAGTGCCTTACACCAGCAAGAGAGAGAGAGAGAGAGAGAGACCACACCACTGACTATAAGAAGGTATAGAGCCTTACACCAGCAGGAGAGAGAGAGAGAGAGAGAGAGAGAGAGAGAGAGAGAGAGAGAGAGAGAGAGACGACACCACTGACTATAAGAAGGTATAGTGCCTTACACCAGCAGGAGAGAGAGAGAGAGAGAGACCACACCACTGACTATAAGAAGGTATAGAGCCTTACACCAGCAGGAGAGAGAGAGAGAGAGAGAGACCACACCACTGACTATAAGAAGGTATAGTGCCTTACACCAGCAGGAGAGAGAGAGAGAGAGAGACCACACCACTGACTATAAGAAGGTATAGTGCCTTACACCAGCAAGAGAGAGAGAGAGAGAGAGAGAGAGACCACACCACTGACTATAAGAAGGTATCAATCTTAACTATATTCACAGGACATACTTGACTCCTATAAGACTGAACAGAATGGGTCTTAAACAAGACTCCAAATGCTCCTTATGTACAAATGGGGACGAGGGGACATTTATGCACATGTACTGGGACTGCCCACCAGTTAAGATATTCTGGAAAGAAGTGACCCAGCAATTATCAAATCTCTTAATTCTGAATATACCTGTACACCCCTCTGTACTACTGCTGAATGATGTTTTTGAGTGTGCAGTACATCCACAGCTAAAGAGATTGGTTTTATCTGGTATTACAGTGGCTAAAAAACTGATAGCATCACGATGGATTCAACCGGAAAAAAGAAGGTATAAGAAGGTATAGTGCCTTACGAGAGAGAGAGAGAGAGAGAGAGAGAGAGAGAGCGAGAGGAGATCCCCTCCACATCTGTTTTGAACCCTGTTGTATATTGAATAGCAATTTCTTTTGGTATAGATTTTCCACCGAAAATGTTCAATAAACGACTGAAAACACCTCGACAGCGGCGTCCCCCCCCCCCCCAGTGGAACAGTGTGAACAGGGTGCTCTGATGACACGTTCTGCACAGATAACAATCTGTATGCTCACGCCTCCAAGAGGAGTTAACTGTAGAAGAAGAAAAAAACACTTGAGTGGAGGAGACTTTCTTATTCATAACAAACTCTTAAAAACACTATTGGGGTTCAAACTGTCTTTATTACACTCCTCAACAAATGGCCGCTGTAATATCTGCTCGCTGACTGCCGCCCTGTGTGTTCTCTTCCCCGACAGCTCTATGAGCAGATCCTGGCCGAGAACGAGAAGCTGAAGGCGCAGTTACGTGACACAGACGTGGCGCTGACGGACTTGAAGCTACAGCTCGAGAAGGCCACTCAGGTAGGAGGACCCGGCTCTGGTTTCTGGGTCAATATTGAGACCATAGAACAGATACGTTTATTGACCGCAGAGACCCGGGTTCAACTCGGGCAGGCGGTACCTCCGGCTCGGGTCAGTCGTCTCTACAAACACAATAGACCTATCTCAAACCCTGCCCCTTTTCTTGATCCTCCAATCACAACTGTCGAGATAAGCGACGGTTGTGGTTGGAGGATCAAGAAAAGAGGGCAGGGTTTGAGATGGGTCTATTGCCAGCGTTTGCGGGTGGGAAGCCGGTGGGGTATCAGTCCTGGTCGTTGTAATAGCAACTCATACTGGTCGGTCGGGCGCCTGTTCAGCAAGGAGCGGATCTGGAGGAGATGGGTAGCGCCAACCTCCACTTTTGTTACGCTCTCCCAGTGAAACTTTTTGCTGTCGGGTGAAAAGAAGTGGCTGGCAACTCCATATGTATCGGAGGAGACACGTGGTAGTCTACACCCTCCCCAGACCAACAGAGGAGCCATGTGGTAGTCTACACCCTCCCCAGACAGACAGAGGAGACACGTGGTAGTCTACACCCTCCCCAGACCGACAGAGGAGGCACGTGGTAGTCTACACCCTCCCCAGACTGACTGAGGAGGCACGTGGTAGTCTACACCCTCCCCAGACTGACGGAGGAGGCATGTGGTAGTCTACACCCTCCCCAGACCGACAGAGGAGACATGTGGTAGTCTACACCCTCCCCAGACCGACAGAGGAGACATGTGGTAGTCTACACCCTCCACCAGACCGACAGAGGAGCCACGTGGTAGTCTACACCCTCCCCAGACCGACAGAGGAGGCACCTGGTAGTTTACACCCTCCACCAGACCGACAGAGGAGACACATGGTAGTCTACACCCTCCCCAGACTGACAGAGGAGACATGTGGTAGTCTACACCCTCCCCAGACCGACAGAGGAGGCACCTGGTAGTCTACACCCTCCACCAGACCGACAGAGGAGACATGTGGTAGTCTACACCCTCCCCAGACCCACAGAGGGGGCACATGGTAGTCTACACCCTCCCCAGACTGACAGAGGAGACATGTGGTAGTCTACACCCTCCCCAGACCGACAGAGGAGACATGTGGTAGTCTACACCCTCCCCAGACCGACAGAGGAGACACGTGGTAGTCTACACCCTCCCCAGACCGACAGAGGAGACACGTGGTAGTCTACACCCTCCCCAGACCGACAGAGGAGACACGTGGTAGTCTACACCCTCCCTAGACCGACAGAGGAGACATGTGGTAGTCTGCACCCTCCCCAGACCGACAGAGGAGACATGTGGTAGTCTACACCCTCCCCAGACCGACAGAGGAGACACGTGGTAGTCTACACCCTCCCCAGACCGACAGAGGAGACATGTGGTAGTCTACACCCTCCCCAGACCGACAGAGGAGACATGTGGTAGTCTACACCCTCCCCAGACCGACAGAGGAGACATGTGGTAGTCTACACCCTCCCCAGACCGACGGAGGGTAGTGCAACGACCAGGACCGTGACACATATTGGCATAACGACTAAATTGGGGAGAAAATGGAAGAGCAAAGGCAAAATAAAGTCTTATTTGGTGATATCTAAAGCTACACATCTCAGCCGGGGAAATGAAGGTATAGTGGAATGAACTTTAGTTCCCTCTGTACGTCATGACATTTAATTGTACTTACTAATTTTTACTATGTTACCTGAACATAAAATGTGGGTGACACATGTTTTTAAACACTTGCCCCGAAGTTGGTCTGCTTTCTGGAGACTGACGCGGGGAATCGAACAAAACTTTGAGTGAAAGTGACAACTTTTTTTATCAAGATGATATATAAGTCGCCCGTATTTTTACATGAGAGGAGATGCATTTTCCTGATATGTCCGCTCACCCACTTTATTAATTTTTTTTTATTTTTTATTTATTTATTTGCAGAGGCAGGAACGTTATGCTGACCGGTCACAGCTTGAGATGGAGAAAAGGGTAATAACAATAATTTTGATTTCCATACGCTGCTTTGTATTTCAAACGTTGTCATTTCATCATTACTGCTAATGACATTCTCTGTAATTTCTCATTTGAATCCTACCTAAGAATTTATCTGTTTTTGTCCCTATTGTTTTGATGTTTCATACCGGTCTAATTTATGACTTCTGGCCATTACCAGAGACTGTCCATATAAAGTGTGTGTTTTGGTAGATCTCAGTCTACGTTTCACTTGAAAGTGATGAGGCATAGGTAATTAAAATGTACCCTTGTGTAACCCACTAGACTTTACGTTCCCTAACATTACATTATTTTTCTACTGCAAGAATGTTGAAGTTTGTATCAGAGGTTTATATCTATTTTTTTTTTATCCTAATTTTTTTATTTTTTATTTTTTTTAAACCTATTTTATTTTCCTTCTGCTGTGAAGCACCTTGATAGCTCACTGAGTTTAAAGTGTGCTATATAAATGAAATCTATTATTATTATTATTATTATTATTATTATTATTATATTGGTACAGTGGCTCTCAGAAGGCCGAGGGACATTATGCAGAAACTTTCAAACAACTTTCAAGTCTCATGGAGTATTTTCCATCCAAAACGTTTCCATCCCTTTTCAACATCAGTGACAGATTGAATGGTGTTTAATAAGGTAACCTGAGATCTGCTAAAACACACACACACTGTATACAGTATACACCTAGAAACAGACAATTTGTTCAAGACGGGGGCTATCTCCGGTCAGTCATCCCTACGAACACAATTGCCAGGTGTTCGCGGGTGGAAAGCCAGTCGGGTATGAGTCCTGGTCGTTGCAACAGCGACTCCTACTGGTCGTTTGGGGCGCCTGTTCAGCAGGGAGGCGTTCTGCATGCGTTGGGGATCAATCTCCGGAAACGGCGAGAAGTAAAAATTAGACTGGTGTGGTCATGCCTTTTGAAGTGAATTGGTGCTGGTTAAGACGGTATGGTTAACATTATGCCAACTGGGTTTATGTCTGAAGGTAACAAGCAGGCCCCAATATCATCTGGGTGTTGGTATGAGTTCAACCTGTTTTACTCTAGTCTTACTGCCTCTTCTGCTTCTCTCTCACCTCCATCACCACCACCGCCCGTGTTGCTGGCGTCAGGGGGCACTGCCTCCCTCCCTCTCACGTGTTTTTGATCTTTCCCAGGCAGCGTGTGGTCACCACCTCTCGCAGACTTAGTGGTTTCTGTTTGTAGAATGTGTGCAGAGTAGGTTTGGGTACCGGTCACATTTTAACCGATACCAGTACCTTTGCCACTTCTTAGAATTCGGTACCCAACGGTACCTTTTTTCGGTACTTTACTCTCTCTGTAATAACAAACATTAATTTAAAAGTTTGTTATTTCAATCAACACTTGGTTATTTATTGTTGTAACACGCCGCGCAAAATAAATCTCATGAGTCACGATTATGTTTCTAAATGTTTAAATATCAACATTATCTGGCCGTCCTCAGTAAATATGATCAAACTCCTCGAGAGACGGGACAGTACTATATATATATATATATATGTGGAAAAGGCTCCCTCTTGTCTAGTAATATTACTCTTGCACTAAACATGTAAAGTTACCGGAATTTGGTACCGTTTGATCTAGCGTCAATCGGTGCTCTGTAGTACAGATGTCATTCGAGCTCGGTACCCAACCCTCGTGCTGAGAGTGTGTGTGTGTGTGTGTGTGTGTGTGGTGTGCACTGTTTATACATGTCTGCAGACTCGATAGACTGATTAGTGGATTGTTGGAATTGCTGCTGAATCTCATCTGCATGTGCTTCTCACACACTTTCCACTCATTATTATTATTACTCTAGTTGCCATGGCAACTGAGAGGAACCATCCACTGAATCTCTCCCCATCCCCCATCTCTAACCCCATAGCCATATCACCATAACCCATTACTGATTGGTCCTCCACTACTGCTTAAAGGGCCATGCTACTAAACCCAGAGTATCATCTAACGACCCCAAGTCCTTCATCCTGCCCCAGCGTCTCCAGCATGAAGAATCATCCTTCCAAAACTACCCCTTCCTACTTAATGACTGTGTTGATCTGTCGAGTCCTTTCTCAGCACAATCCATGCCGTTCCTCGTAAGAGCTGTTGATCGTTGGCCATAAAACAATGCAAAGCCGATGGGGTCGAGCTCCTGTCTGAACCAGGACAGTCTTGAGTACATGTACGGGAGCTTCAGTCTGCTTGTACAGATGAGAGCTTGGCCCCATTGACTTTGCATTAGTTTGAGCTAGTATGAGCAGGGTTCCCACAAGGTCCTTGAAGTGCTTAAAGTGCTAGATTTTTTACCAAAAAAAAAACGCAAGGCCTGGAATTCCTTGAACAGCCCATTTTTTAACAAGGTGCTTAAAAGGTCCTTGAAATTCAAATCAACCATTCGCATTGAACGTTTTGTTCATCCATGATAAAAAATTTCAGAATCGAGACATATTTTTTTTAAGTGTAAATAATTGTCGGAAATTGGTTTTAAGCCATACATATTGGATACATTTTTTTTATATATATAAAAAAAACAGCATTTAACTCTGACTGCATCTGTACTTTTTTGACCATTTTCACGATGTTTGCAGATCTATATTATAGCTATGGAGACAATTTTTAAAGGAAATATATATACTCCAACAGGGGAAAACATTTTTAGTTCTACGTACCTTCGTTCCTGCGCTATCCCATGCTAAAAATCATCCCGTTTCAAAATAATCCAGTTAAGTTTCCTGGAACGTGAGATATGGCGTGTTTTGTGTGCATATGCCCATTTCATGCGGGTTGCTCCCCTGCCACCTATATTATTTCCAGGTCAAAGGTAACATGACCATAGTAGAATGATTCTCAAACCATGGGGGGGGGGATCATTACAAAGGCATGTTTTATGTTGGGGTTCGGTTTAATGCGTGGCAGCGCATAGCCATATCCCGGAAAACAGCGTGGCAGCCAATGAGTTAAAATGGAAAAATAGTGCTTGGAAAAGAACTTGAAACTCCTTGAATTTCATTTTGCAATGTCTGTGGGAACCCTGTATGAGGACCGGCATGGTTTGTGCTGAGAAAGGACTCCCCGATCGCCCACATCATCATCGAGAAGTAGGACGTGGAGCTTGGTTTCCTCATCTCTTTTTAATATGGCCCCCATTGTCCTGTCATCATTTCATTAACTCGTCATCCATGCAGCCTGCAAACATCCCTTTAATGGCCTCACCCCCTCAACTCCTGCCCACCGTTGTACCTCCTTAATATTTTTAGATGCAGGTTCTCTCCACACATCACTGAAAACACTAGCCTTGTAAGGATCCAGGCGTTCCTCCATCATGGTTGTGGCTTGCTGACACTCACGGTCATGCGTGTGTTCATGAGTGTGCTTCTAGCTCCATCCTCACCCTCTCTCTCTCTCTCCCATACAGACGTGCACACACACACACACACACGTGCAGCGTGTAGAGCCTATGCTGATGTGACGTACACGCGTGCTTGTTGTGAATATACAGCGTGTGCAAAAGCTAAACCTGAGGTTAACACTCGTCTCCTTTGCAGGAAAGAAGAGCTCTAGAAAGGAAGATCTCTGAGATGGAGGAGGAACTGAAGGTAACGTCTCACACCACCTACATTGATTTTTAACGGGTCTTGTTTGTTGGAACAAGAGGTTCCTCTATCACAGCCGGTCGAGTGAGACGGCCTATCGTCGGCGGCGCTCGAGGTAGCGAAGCTGTAGCGGGGGGGGTCACGACCTCGTTTTGTTATCTTAAAAAAAATGCACAGAACCGTCCAGCCGCTCTGGAACGAGTTGAGTTGGCCTGTTAAAAGAATCAGTTTGTTTTTCAGTGCCGAGTGATTCCCGGTGTGCAAATGTAACCTTACCGGCCATAGAAATGTAAATTACAGCTAATGTATTTGACTGCAAGGGAAAAAAGTAGTAGAACGCGCTCACCTCACTAGACTTGACACTGGGTGCTGTAACCTCTGATATCATACATAAAAAATAGGGAAACAATGTCCAGGCACGCACTCCAGGTTTTTCCAAATTTATTGGCAGCCTGTAATCATGACGTTTCGGTGTGAACACACCTTCTTCAGAATGGCTTGCATGAAGCATGAAGTGTAAGTGACCCTAGTAAATACAAGTCAAACAGGAAGTGACAACATAGGAAGTGACAACACATTCCCACAAGTGATCTGCAAAAAAGTACAAAATACCACTTACAAGCACAACCTTTTCAGAATTATGTAAATCAAAAAGAAGCATGTAAATAAAAATAAAAAAGAAACAGTAAATCACAAAGAGATATATCTATATATAGTTATATATATTTTATACAGAGTAGGCCTACATCTTAAACTCTAAACATAAACACTCATGACCCATATAAGCCATCTTTCAATTATAAAGAATGATAAATGAAAATAGTAAACAATCGAATGAAATGAAATAATCAAATGAAACAGGTCAAAACATTTTCTTCATTGAGGCCTCTAGGCTCTAGACAATCCAGAAAATGAATATAGAAGCATTCCCTTTGTAGCAAGAGCCTGTCTCTGTCGCCGCCTCTTGGTGGTCTCAAGACCTGCTCTATACCCATGTATTTTAAGCCAGAAATATCATGTCCTAACTTATTATCGAATTTCGGAGCACAAATGTTCTATAAGAAGAAATTACGAGAAGTCTTCAGTTGCAAGGCACTTTAATAAGTTAGGACATGATATTTCTGGCTTAAAATACATGGGTATAGAGCAGGTCTTGAGACCACCAAGAGGCGGCGACAGAGACAGGCTCTTGCTACAAAGGGAATGCTTCTATATTCATTTTCTGGATTGTCTAGAGCCTAGAGGCCTCAATGAAGAAAATGTTTTGACCTGTTTCATTTGATTATTTCATTTCATTCGATTGTTTACTATTTTCATTTATCATTCTTTATAATTGAAAGATGGCTTATATGGGTCATGAGTGTTTATGTAGGCCTACTCTGTATAAAATATATATAACTATATATAGATATATCTCTTTGTGATTTACTGTTTCTTTTTTATTTTTATTTACATGCTTCTTTTTGATTTACATAATTCTGAAAAGGTTGTGCTTGTAAGTGGTATTTTGTACTTTTTTGCAGATCTCTTGTGGGAATGTGTTGTCACTTCCTATGTTGTCACTTCCTGTTTGACTTGTATTTACTAGGGTCACTTACCCTTCATGCTTCATGCAAGCCATTCTGAAGAAGGTGTGTTCACACCGAAACGTCATGATTACAGGCTGCCAATAAATTTGGAAAAACCTGGAGTGCGTGCCTGGACATTGTTTGACTGCAAGGGGCCATCACACATCGATGACCTCTGGCACTCGCAGGCGCTGGATGGATAATTCATTTGTTGGCAAGGAAACCCCCCCCCCCCCCCAATTCGGTACACCGGCCACTCCACTCCACCCCACATCCAGCCTTATTGAGGGAGTGATTTTATACCTATTGCATTTAGTGCAGAATATCTACCCGAGCGTGTATTGGTCCGGTTGTTTCACCCGGCAACAGCATGTTGATATGAACGTGGACGCTGTTCTAAGAGAGAAGTCCAATTTAATAAAGGCCCTAGTTCTGTGTGGAAACATCCATTAGGCCCGAGTCAGCTGGTTCTGTCAGCCCTGCTGTAATGTAGTCTGTGTTGATCCCAGCCAGCCGCCCCCCCTCTCTCTCTCAGAGGCATCCCCCCAAACAAACAGGCCGCCACCACGGAGAGCTCTCATCATCCCTCCAGTTTCAGAAGGCTGTCGTCCCACATTTTCTAACCGTCTTCCCTTTCTTCTTCTTCTTCTGCTTCTGCTTCTTCTTCCTCTTCCTCCTCTCGGCCCCTTCACTTGTCTTTTTTTAAATTTGTATCGTTTCATCTTTCTCTTTAATTCCTTTCAATATAATTCCCTATTTCTTCTGCCACACTCCTCCTTACATTACACCCTCCTTCTCTGTTCTATCACGTTGTTTCTCTGCCCCTTTCCTCCTTTCTATACCTCTTTTCACCTCCCTTGTTTCTCTCTCCGGTCTGTTTCTCTTCCTCCTGTCTGTTTCTCTCTCCGGTCTGTTTCTCTTCCTCCTGTCTGTTTCTCTCTCCGGTCTGTTTCTCTCCTCCTGTCTGTTTCTCTCTCCTTCCGTTTCTCTCCTTCTGTCTGTTTCTCTCCTTCTGTCTCTCTCTCCTTCTGTCTGTGTCTCTCTCTCTCTCTCTCTCTCTCTCTCTCTCTCTCTCTCTCTCTCTCTCTCTCTGTCTTTCTCTCTCTCTCTGTCTCTCTCTCTCTCCTTCTGTCTCTGTCTCTGTCTCTGTCTCTCTCTCTCTCTCTCTCCTTCTGTCTGTGTCTCTTCTCTCTCTCCTCTCTCCTCTCTTCTCTCTCCCTCTCTCTCTCTCCTCTCTCCCTCTCCCTCTCTCTCTCTCCTCTCTCCCTCTCTCTCTCTCTCTCTCTCTCTCTCTCTCTCTCTCTCTCTCCCCTCTCCCTCTCCCTCTCCCTCTCCCTCTCCCTCTCCCTCTCCCTCTCCCTCTCTGTCTCTGTCTCTCTGTGTCTCTGTCTCTGTGTCTCTCTGTCTCTCTCTCTCTCTCTCTCTCTCCTTCTCTCTCTGTCTCTCTCTCTCTCTCTCTCCTTCTGTCTGTGTCTCTCCTCTCTCCTCTCTTCTCTCTTCTCTCTCCCTCTCTCCTCCTCTCTCTCTCTCTCCCTCTCTCTCTCTCTCTCTCTCTCTCCCCCCCCCCTCCTGTGTTGTGGTTCTCCTCTCTCTCTCTCTCTCTCTCTCTCTGTCTCTCTCTCTCCCCCCCCCCCCCCCCTCCTGTGTTGTGGTTCTTCTCCCTCCAGAACCTCCCCCAGGTAAAGCAGGTACAGGCCCTGAGGCAGGTCCAGGAGCGGCTGCAGGCAGAGAACCGGGCCCTGGCCCGCGTGGTGGCCAAGCTGTCCCAGTCCGCCTGCAGCCACCTGCCCGCCGTCCACCTCTAGCCACGCCCTCCTCCTCCTCCTCCCCAGCCCCCTCACCCCAAACCCCCACCCTTCTCATGCTCCATTCGTGCTGCGCCCCGCGCGCCCATAGACAGGCAGGTGTCCAGCCGCCCCCCCCCCCTCCATGGTGTTTGATGCTCTGCCTCCCCCTCCTCCGCCTCCCCAGGCCTCTTGGGTTTCAGATCGGGGAGGGCGTTTTTTGTTTGGTTTTTGACCGGGCACTCTCCTTTTACAGTACAATATCCATAATAAATCTGCACAAAATCCATATAATGATGGCTCTTATGTGGTTTATAATTATATATATAATGTAGATGAAACGGTAACAGTCAGGTGAGTGAGTATCAATTTAGGTTGTTTGCAGGTGTTTTTGACGACGGCTGTCGGAACTGAATCCTCTGGGGTTTCTTAATAAAAAGAGTTAAAGTTGCACGGTTTTCTTATCAAAACGACTCTTACAAAGTACTGTAAAGGAAAGTCCCTTCTCTTCACGCCCACCTCTGAGTCTTGAAGCCTCCTCCTCCGCCAGGGGGCGCCGGCGTTCCGTTTGGCTTGTTCTGGCTTCTTTGCATGACGTGGCTTTTCTTTTCTGCGTCGACACGTGGCCCACATCTTGAAGAGAGATTGGACACGTCTTCAAACCCCCCCCCCCCCCCCTCATACTTTTCCCAGATGACATCACCAAAGCCTCACCTCTCAGTGGCATCAGGCCGCAGCAACAGGTGCACCAGCTGTTCTGATCAGTGTCATGCAATACTAAATATTGGGCTTCCTGTTCATTCGACCCCGCCCCCCGACCTGTCACTCAAGTGGTTTGACCTTGTGGTACAAAGAGCCCGCAGGTTGGTTGGTTGGTTGTCATCTGTAGTGCTATCTGTTGGTTTTTTTGAGTTGGTTGTGATCTTTTCTGTGTGCAGTGTGTGTCAACAGTGGACTTCAGAATAGATTGAAACCATTTTCTATGATTGCTAAATAAAAGTGCTCTAGCCGTAATGGTTCAACACATATCTACAAACCGCCAGGCGATTATGCTGAGTAGGTACAGTTTTAGAGTCGACAGCCACTCCTCTATGGTCACCCAGTAGAATGGGTAATCTTCATATAGAATGCTTTTTCCACAGTAATTCAATATATTTTTCTATTGCAGCCAGTTTGAGAGTTAACCATCCTGCTGCTGTGAGTTGTCGAGCAGGGAAACGGTCATTCTGTTAAATTGCTCAGAGGCAACGACGACCCCGGCAGTTATCTGCCCAGAACCTGCAGGATGCGAGTGTCCGCGGCGAGAGCCAGAGTGGACACATTACCGTTAAACGCTCCCCTGTTTATGAGCTGAGGGTGGGTCTAAAAAGTAGATTCTGGAGCCACTGTCCAGGTGTCTGTAGACGCTGCGTCGTTGGCCTGCGATTCTGCATCAGAAAGTCTTTATTGCCAAGTAGTTCGCATTTACAAGGAATTTGATTTGGTCCTTTTTTGGTGCGACATTATAACAGACGAGACAATTAATGTAGAATAAAATGGAATATAATCTTAAATTCAAATAAAAGAATAATTATAAAATGGAAAAGGCCAGAGCTGTACTATTGTGCACGGTTGTACACGACCTCACAAAGTGTCAAATAAAAAAGAGTGACTGTTTTGATCAGGTGGAATTTTTTTTGTTTTCTTTTTTTGGCTCTGCTATGCATTTGAAGACCTTGACGTTTATTTCCTGGTTCTGTGAGCAGCCCCTGTGACTGTTGCATGGCTCTGTACCGGAGACTCTTGGCCTGTAGTGTGCCTGCTGCCTCCACCTGCCTGGAACAAGAGAGAGATGCTGTGTGACTGCCGCTCCAAGATCACAGACACACACGCATATATACACACACACACACACACACACACACACACACACACACACACACACACACATATATATACATGCATACATACACACACATATATACATACACACACACGGTGCAATATGTAAAAAAACGCCCCCGTCTGGTCAACAACACTGTATCTGTCGAGACTCATTTAAGCCCTCTCCCCCCTCCCCCCCCCCCCCCCCCCCTCTCTATCTTTTCTTTTTTTGTGTTCTCTCTTTCAGACGCTACCAGACTTGAAAGCAGACAACCAGAGACTAAAGGACGAGAACGGAGCCCTCATTCGAGTCATTAGCAAGCTCTCCAAGTAGAACACCCCCCCCCCCCCCCCAGCCCACCCCCTTCTGCACACCCACTCCCCCGTGACAGTGACTAATGGAATTGCACATTTAGATATTAATTGCAACAGACATCAGAGACAAGAAGACTCCTTTTTTCCCTTTTTTTTCCTCCACGCACCCCTCCCCCAAACTCCTGTCTCCCTCTGCTCCTCCTCCTCCCACCGCAGCCTCCACCCCTCCATCCATCATCCCCCCCCCCCCGCGTGGAGTCTTTTACCAACACACTTGCAGTTCAGCGTTCGGGTTCTGCGATCTGATTGGCCACTGACGTTTCTCTCTGCGCCAATCGCGTTACGCCTAGTTCTACTCTACTATCCTCAGTTAACGTAATTTATACAAATGGAAGTATTGATTTCGCCGTAACGAATCATTAAAAAAATATACCGTTAACTGGAATATGTTAGTTTCTTACACATATGTTGGATTATGTAATTGGTTTGTCATGACAAACTAATATAAAATCGTGAATTAACCGGTGGTTATCCTATAGCCCTAGTTATATGTACATTTCAACAAAGTGGAGCGGCAGGGGAAGACCTCCATAGCATACGCCTTCAAATCCAGCTAGCGTTGATGCCATTCAGAATTTATTAACATCGCTACAACAACACAGTAACGTTAATATAATTACATGCATCATTGTTTACAATGAACGGTGGGGCTAATCGAAAGGACTGGACACGGACAAGTTAAACAGCGATCAATTAACCGGATACACAAGCAGAAGGCGACGCATCAATACTTACTTCCGGTCGGGGGGTTTCAAAATAAAAGAGCGACGTCTATACGTTTACACCGGAAATACGTTTATTTTGTACATTATCTAACCTTAACACGAACCTAAACTAACTTTTCCCCCGACCGGAAGTAAAAATGATGCGTCGCCTTCTGCTTGTGTGTCCGGTTAATTGATCGCTGTTTAACTTGTCCGTGTCCAGTCCTTTCGATTAGCCCCACCGTTCATTGTAAACAATGATGCATGTAATTATATTAACGTTACTGTGTTGTTGTAGCGATGTTAATAAATTCTGAATGGCATCAACGCTAGCTGGATTTGAAGGCGTATGCTATGGAGGTCTTCCCCTGCCGCTCCACTTTGTTGAAATGTACATATAACTAGGGCTATAGGATAACCACCGGTTAATTCACGATTTTATATTAGTTTGTCATGACAAACCAATTACATAATCCAACATATGTGTAAGAAACTAACATACCGGTATTCCAGTTAACGGTATATTTTTTTAATGATTCATTACGGCGAAATCAATACTTCCATTTGTATAAATTACGTTAACTGAGGATGGTAGAGCAGAACTAGGCGTAACGCGATTGGCGCAGAGAGAAACGTCAGTGGCCAATCAGATCGCAGAACCCGAACGCTGAACTGCAAGTGTGTTGGTAAAAGACTCCACCCCACCCTCCCGCCCTCTCAGTAAAAGACTCTACGCACCCACCCCGCCCTCCCGCCCTCTCAGTAAAAGACTCTACGCACCCACCCCACCCTCTCAGTCCACCCCGCCCTCCCGCCCTCTCAGTAAAAGACTCTACCTACCCACCCCACCCTCTCAGTCCACCCCGCCCTCTCAGTCCACCTCCTAGGGTTTAGAATCCACCTGAATCCACCCGACTCTGTGGCTGCTGTACGGCCAGAGGGAAAGCATTCAAGTTGTACCTGGCGAGGAAGGAAAGGGGGTCGTGAGCGGCGCGTGGAAAGCCTGAAAACTATTAACCAATAAGCCTTAGATGTACATAAGAAAAAGAAGAAGAAAAAAAAACACTTTCATCAATCTCTCCTCTCTCTCTCTGCTGTCACAGAAGAAGTTATTACTCAACACTTGATTTTATTTGTGCCACAATCTCTTATTTGATGTATTTTTTCCTCTATTATTTTTTCCCCGTTCCTCTTCCTGTGTAAGTGTTGTGTGATGTGCAGTTTCCCCCTTTACACTCCTCCTCCTCCCTCCGTTCCTCCTCTCTTCTCCTCTACCCCCCAAGTGCCAGTTTCTGCCCCACGCAAAGGGCTCTTTCATGCAGCAGAGGACTTCCAAGCTGCCCCTGTCTTGGTGCAAGTGATACCCTTGCTCCGCACCCCCCCCCTCCTCCCACCTCTGTACCCCTCTGTTTGTCTTCCTCCTGAGAGGGAAATGGAATTCTCGCTTTACAGAGCAAGGTGGACCTGGTGAATTTAAGCTTTCACTGTATGTGCAATATGCATTTATTTCTTTTTAATAAAAAAAAAATGCTTTAATGATGAGTCCATCAACAGTAGGATTTTCACTCCCCCCTCCCACTTCCATTGATCACTCGCCATCACCCCCTACCCCCCCCCCTTTTTATTTTTCCTTTTTAAGTTTGTAGTGTAGTCAGATTGTACTCTTGTATTTCTCACTTCATTTTAGCAGGTACTGAGTGATGCTGTATATACCTGTATGTATTGTTTGAGACCAGCACATGGCATGCGTTTATGATTCCCGTCTGTTACTATTAAAAATATACAAATTCCAGAGGACAAAAAAGTGTGTTTTTAAACTTTTTTTTTTTTTTTTTTTTTTAATAGTCTAAAGACATTGGATGCCAGTAGGGCTGCTCTCATATAAAGGGGACGGCCGCCAGTGTTCAGTGCATTTTCTTTTTTCTTTTGAGTAAAAAAGAAGAGAGAAAAAAAACCTGTTCACATAATTGTGAGATACAAAATAATAATATAATTGCTTCACTACATTTCACACATTGTATCCAATATCTTTGGAAGAGTGCTGTTCATTTTCTTTTCTTTTCTTTTTTTAAACAAAAAAAGCTGTAGTATTATAGCCGAGGTGTTTGTTGTCACTAAGAGATCTTAGGTATCGCTAACCCAGTCCTTTTTACACGGTCTACATGCACTGTCAATGCCATGTGAGGAGTCTTGATGTCGGGTTCATGCAGAAACTTCATCAAAGATTTAATGAGTCCATGCATCAGAGAAAAAATACAATTTATGCATTTCAGTGGCCTTTTTAAGAATACTGTAGTAAAGAAAAAAGACGTCGCTGCAGATGGACTGTTGGCCATCGACTCTTTCGTTTAGAGTTTTTTTTCTTTTCACCCCCCCTTCCCTGCCCCTCCTTCCCTTTTTAAATGTTCCTGTCATCATGTAAAATAGTTGTGTGGCTTCATACATGCAAGCTGTGCTGTGACTACCAACCAACCACTGAAGAGTTCATTAAAAAATAAACTTGTACATTGTAACGCTCTTGTGTTTGCCTATTTTCTTCTTGGCCTTCTAATTTTTTTTTACGTTAACATGTATTTCATTCATTTAAAAAAAAAAAAAAGATTTATCATGTGAATTTTGATGTGGATGGTGAAATGGTACCGTGACATTTCACAGGAGGTTTTTGCTTATTGTAATTGTTCCGTTGTGTGAGTCTATGACGGCTCATAGAACCTTTTTATGAAACCAAGATGACTGATACATTAGATTTAAATGTACGGGCATCATTATACATACGCTCATCATTATACAGCACAAGTACAGTACAACGAAAAGAAGTGCAAATGTCACAGTAAAGTGCAACGGCAATATATAACATACAGGTGATTAAAATGGGTACAAAATATACAAATGAGTACTACTGAGTGTAGTGCTAATCAGATGTATGTACAGAGTTTTAGTATAATATGTATGGTGATGCAGGTATAAAGACGATATGGTAGTAGTCATACTGGCCAGCAGCGTAACTAGTAAGAGTAGGATATGTATAGATATAGTATCTACAGATTTGTAAGAAGGATATATGGTATATACAGCATTTGTACATGCTATCATACAGAGTTATGGGTTATATGCAGGTATATTCAGACAAATATGGATACTGTATGTATATATATATATATGCAGTAAATATGTGGTATATACAGCACTGTTGTAAATGCTATACTATACATATAACTATCAATTTAGCAAAGTTGGTGACCCCATGACCTTTACTCTAGCACCACCATCAGGCCAAGTTCAAAAGTAAAATAAAAAAAACTTTAAAAATCACCAGAACTGTTGTCTGCCCAAATGAGAGGAACATTGTATGCTGGTACCCATAGATATATAGATATCTATGCTGGTACCTATCCCTTGTGAGGTGTTTGTATTTTTTTTATATTTTTGTTACTCATCATTATTGGGATTTTAAAGCCTCAACAATTCATGTAAATTTGAAACTTTGTCAATTACACACACTTTTGCCATTGGCCTCTGCTATTTATCAATAAAAGTGCTATTCGTTTTTATTGTTTATATTATTATTATATACATTTTTACACAGCCCCGTTTTTTTTTATATATATATAACTGATGGGGCACACAGACCCCCCTCTGCACCTTTGATCACACTGCCTACTTGCTCATATACGTATATTCATAGTTAATTATATTGTTTACAGTGCCTATTTTAACTTTTTTACTGTACTATAATTTTATTGCATGTGTTTGTCTTCTACTATTACCATGCACATGTGCCTCCCTCCCCTCCCCCATGATGCTGGAATTTCCCCAAGGGGATCGTTAAAGGAATATCTTATCGTATCTTACAATGACCTATGAGATCTTGCCATATTCGATTAGCTAACTACCCCTATTTGGGATATTTTTTTAATCCCTTCCTTTGTTTCAACTCTACGACTGTAACTTGTGAAATTTGCTGCATGGCATCTAGGAACCAACATCTTTTAATGCATTATTTATGAAGTTCATGCTGTATGACCGCATACCGTTAATATAAACCTTATTTGTATAGCACTTTTCATACAGAAATTGCAGTTCAAAGTGCTTCATAGCAGTAAAAAATACAGGCATAAACTAGCATAAAAAAGATAAAAGAGCTAGCAAGGTTACGGTAAATCAGTTTTTCATATTAGGATCTAACATCCCAGGCCTTTGTTTACGGTTTCATTCAGTAATAAAATAGAATAGAATATCCTTCTCCTAGGGCGGCTAGGTGGTGTAGTGGTCTAAGGCACTCGCCACCAGTGTGGAGACGCTAGGATTCGCGTGTTCGAATCCAGCTCTCCACATTGTTTTTC
The DNA here is from genome assembly GCF_963971535.1 of Notolepis coatsorum. Classification (NCBI taxonomy): domain Eukaryota; kingdom Metazoa; phylum Chordata; class Actinopteri; order Aulopiformes; family Paralepididae; genus Notolepis; species Notolepis coatsorum. The sequence goes on from NW_028174866.1 coordinate 2,382,230, forward strand.
AGTTTGGCTGGTCGTCCGCAGTAATACACATTGGCCGTATTACGGGGAGGGAAAAACTGAAGGGTGGGGATCGAACGTTGTGAACAAGCGACTCCTACAAGTCGGTTGGTGCGCCTGCGCAGTAGAATCAGGAAGTGTCGGGGGCAGCGTGAGCCTCCCACGCGTTACTCCTCGACACTGAGAGGTCGAGCTGCGCAGGTGAAAAGATGCGACTGCTGTTACCTCAAGTACCGGAGGGGACTTGTGCTATGTATGACTTAGTCCTCACTGCAGCCGGCTTGTGGGAGGCAAGAAACAGCGTTCGTGACAGGGGAGGGTTGAATTGGATGATACGAAATTGGGATGGGAGAAAATATAGAAAATGGGAGAAAAAGTGGATCAAAAAAAAAAAGAATATCCTTCTCCTATTTTTCTTCATCTTCTTCGTGTTCTTGGTGTCTTAATTCTTTTCACGTCTCTTGTTACGTGTGGACTTAATCGCCGCCCGTGGCTGTATTTATATTGATTGTTTTACTTCATCCCTCGTCCAATAGGGTCCAGCTGCAGCGCCGGAGAATCCTCTCACTGGGCAAGCCTGTGGCGGCCACGAACCTGCGCTGTTTTAAGTGAGCGTCAGGGACGTGCACAGGACTTTAGAGGGGCAGGTGCTCAAAGGCTGAAAAGGGCACTGGGCCTGTGCTATTTTTGGGGGCCCTTTTTGGGCGGGGAAGACACTTAAAAGACACTTTAAGTCACTGACTTAAAAGGCCCATACATCTCCATAAATGTGTTCGCGCAAATCTGTTAGCACAGCACTCGGTTGGCAATGCTCAAAACTTACCCTTTTAAAATAGCTTTTAAATGAATTATTATCTTTATTTCATTGTCTTATTTTTCTTTATTTCTATACATTTTACTTAAATATTTTATTATAATTTGTATCATTGTTTTATGTAGTTTTATCATTTTATTTGTTCTTTTTTAATGTCAACATATTTAAATTATTCAAATGGAACTCAAACATGTTCCATTGTGATGTCACAGTATGATGTCATAATCAAACATTCTAGAACATTTGTGATGTCACAGTATGATGTCATAATCAAACATTCTAGAACATTTGTGATGTCACAGTATGATGTCATAATCAAACACTAGAACATTTGTGATGTCACAGTATGCTGCGTGGCACAGCGGAACATTAACACAATCATCAAATTTGCTGATGACACAGTAGTGGTGGGCAATGTTCCCTCTAATTATTTTTTGGTCTGAGCAAACACTCAAACCTCCTGAGCAGACATCAGCAACTACTGAGCAACATGTCACCTGCCGATTAACCGGTTAATATATTTTTTTATCCCAATTTCTCACATTACATTCACCCTGAATGTTGACGTTATCCAGGTGAAAAGTTAACTTCATTCAAGCGAGGCATTGCAATCCTTGACATAAATCATTTAATGTATAATTAAATCAAAGGAAATGTGTTTGGGTCTGAGAGTGTGGCTGGTCTGCCGTTCTGCAGCTGGATACTATTGGTTTGTTTTGGCAAAATTCTTCTGCTCTGTGTGACAATAAATAAATGAATGATGATATGCAATTTAAAACCAAAACTAAGGCCTCAGTATGAGTTTAAGATGTGAACATATTGTTGAATAAAAAAAAAAAAAAAAAAAAAAAAAAAAAAAAAACAGATTTTTTTTTTTGTGACCGATTTCAGATGTGCGCAGGAGCGTTTTGCCATGTGCGCGCGCGCGCACGGGCGCACCTTAGGGGGAACATTGGTGGTGGGCCTGATCTCTGCCAACGACGAGAGGGCCTACCTGGAAGAGGTAGAGAATCTGTCACAGTGGTGTCAGGAGAACTGCCTCTCCCTGAACGTCAGCAAAACAAAAGAGATGATTGTGGACTTCAGGAGGTCGGGGGTCAAGGACTACAGCCCCCTCAGCATCGACGGGGCACCGGTTGAGAGAGTGAACAGTTTCAAGTACCTCGGAGCCCACATATCCGAGGACTTGACATGGACCACACACATTGACAGTGTTGTGAAGAAGGCACGACAACGCCTCTACTTCCTCAGGCGCCTAAGGAAGGTCCAAGTCAGTCAGAAGATCCTTAGGAACTTCTACTCATGTACAATAGAGAGCATCCTGACTGGCAACATCACCTCCTGGTTTGGGAATAGCACTGCACAAGACCGTAGCAGACTACAAAGAGTGACACGTTCAGCCGAACGCACAATTGGAGGGGGGCTTCCCACCCTCCAGAACATTTACAACAAGCGGTGCAGGGGGAAGGCTAAGAGAATCATCAAGGACTCCAGCCACCCGAACAACTGCCTCTTTGAACTGCTGCGGTCAGGCAAGCGATCAGGGCCGGACTGGGGAAATAATTCATACTGGGAGATATAGCGCGAAATATAGCCCCAATCAGGCCACTTTTTAAGCGGGGGGTCTGGGGGTCCCCCACCCGGAAATTTTTTGTTACAAAGACTTAATTTCCTGCATTCTGGTGAATTTTAGTGCATGTGAATCACAAACTAATGAGCCAACAATTGCTTAGTACAATGTACTGTTATGAACCTCAAATAAAACTGTTGTCGCACTAGCAATGGTACTCTCTCCATCTTCAAAAAGAAAAAAGCAAGAGCACAACATATTTTTCTATTTACTATTATAATACAGTTAACCACTCTCTCCACCTATTCAAACAGAGCAAGAGCACAATACCATATTCACTTTACTGATGCACTACCCATCAACAGTTAAAATAGCCCTTTACACAAACATTAAATAACAGACCTTTCATTACAATACTCTAATAACAGTAGCCACTGCCAGAATAGTGACACATGTATCACGTGTGGTGAGCATTGCGTTGTCTCAATCATTTTAACTATAAAATGAGCTCAAAGTATGAGCTCACTGACTGAAATTTCCAACAAAAAGCATCAATTGTCAAATAATATTGATCACATTAACTAGACTAGATGTTTTTGAGGAAATTAGAAAGGGAACAACAACTTAACCCTTGTGTGTGATCAGATTCTTATTTGTTTGATAACTTTGCAGTGATTATGTTTGTAGCCAATGTGGCAAAGGTGTGTAATCTTTGAATTATCTTGGAATTATTTTGACTCTCTCTTTCATAAATTGTTTATTCAACTTCAGCCCCAATCATTGATTGATTGATTGATTGATTGAAAACTTTATTAACAGATTGCAGAATGGGTACAGTACAGTACAGCTCAATACATACAATTGTTAAGGGGATGCAGACCAGAGAAAGACTTTTGTCTTGTTTACATCAGGGTCCCCCATTTTCAATTCATCGTAACATATATGACATACATGACATTCAGATAGACAGTACTGCTACATCTATACATTTATGACATACCAGATTTGCAAATACAGTAGTTTGTGATACAAAAAGAGTCCAGAAAAAAGAGTATATACATTTGACGTAGAAACTGTACATTGGATTGGGTAGGTGGGGGGGGTGGGGGTGGGGGGGACTGTACATTGGAGGTGGATTGGGTGGGGGGGGGGGTTGGGTAGGAGTGGGGGGGAGGGGGGTTGGGTAGGAGGGGTGGGTGGGGGACACTGTACAACTGTACAAACAAAACTGTACATTGGAATATTGACAAGACCATACTTGGTAATTTACTGTACATTGGAGGGGGTTGTGTTCGGACATTTACAGGGGCCAGTTTCGAGTTGCAGTCTCCCTTAGGTGTTTTTTGAGAGTGTTTTTGAAAGTGGGTAGTGATTCACATTCCTTTACAGCTTTGGGTAGGGCGTTCCACATTGATGTGGCATAATTGCGAAACGTGTTTAGTCCCTTGTTTGAGCCGAATCTGGGTTTAACATGATTTGTGGAGCTCCCTCTGGTGTTGTGATCGTGGTATTCACTGACCTTTGGGAAGTATTTTGACATGTACATGGGTACCTTGGTCGTGTAGTGTATCTTGTAGACCAGGCCCATTGCAAGTTGCTGTACTCTGTCGTCTACTCTAAGCCATCCTACTGTAGGTTGTCAAAGTGGGCAGGGGTGAGGTGGGTTCTAGGAGTAAGGTCAAGCAGTAGTCTGGCCAGTTTGTTTTGAGATGTTTGTAATAACCACCACATATTGTTTTTTGTAATGTCAGATTTAACAACTCCTTTTGGGAGTGTGCCATCTGCCATTCCATTTGCCGCCTCCACTGTCAATCAGTTGTATTGCCTGGTCCCGCCTCCACCAATCACAAGCGGCAGCACGGCTCCATTGTGTGTGTGTCCGCTTGAGGGAGAGAGAGTCAGATAGTTCTCCAACTCTGTCGCAGACAGTGAAATCCTGGTTGTTCCCCATCCACCTGTTTATCTAAAAACGATCGCGCCGCGCCGCCGCCACAACTAGAAACAATGGCCTGGCAAAAAATTAAAATTAAAAATTATAATAAAAAATATATATAATATTTTTTTTTAATATAATTTTTTTTTTTAAATCTGTGCAGGCCAGGCCACCGGGAAAACTCCCGGTGCTCCCGATGGCCAGTCCGGGCCTGCAAGCGATACCGGAGTCTTAAGGCGAGCACAGAAAGACGCAGAAGAAGCTTCTATCCCCAGGCCATCAGGCTGCTAAACGAACAATAAACACTATGCAACAACCATCAAATGCACACAGCACACACACCCACACACACACACTCACTTAAACAAACAACACACTGCAGCACCCACTCTCCACACTCTAGATCACACAAACACACTTTATATTTATTGATAAAGGATTTGCACTACAACTCGTACACCTACTGTAAATTGTACCTAAATTGCACCTCATCCCATTTCTGCCTTGCACTATATAGTATTGTATATTAGTACACTGCATAGTATTGTATATTATATGGTAACTCAGTTACGTCTATTCTGCATCGAACATTGTACATATGTCTATACTGAACACTGTGACCTCACTTTTTTACTTCTATTTACATGCTATACTATGTTATTTTATTTCATACTTATCTTGTCTTGCAGTCTCTGGAGCGTAACAGTAAGAAGCATTTTGTATAAAAGTATTCTGTACTTCTGTATGACAACTATTAAAGAAACTTGAACTTGAACTTATGTCATAATCAAACATTCTAGAACATTTGTGTTGTCACAGTATGATGTCATAATCAAACATTCTAGAACATTTGTGATGTCACAGTATGATGTCATAATCAAACAATCTAGAACATTTGTGATGTCATAATAGAACATTCTAGAACATTTGTGTACAGTATATATTCAACAATTCTCAGGATTGCGGAGGGCAGTAATACGCCTCGATGCGTCTACTCTGCCGGAAATTCAAATAAGAAGAAGAAGAAGAAGATCTCAGATCTCAGAAGACCAAGTCAAGATAGCACTTGTTGTTTCTGGCTACTTGTCTGTAAGCTTGAATATATTCTGTAGATACAATTTAAAATCCCCACATGGAAAAGGAAACAATGTCCTGTACAATCCTTAATGAGCTGCGTCTGGAGAGAAGGCTCTGTGATGTGGTTATTAAAGTCAACAGCACTGAGCTGAATGCCCACAAGGCCCTCCTGTGTGACTGCAGTGACTATTTCAGGTAAGTTTAGCTTGGTTCAGGTTAGCTTGGTTCAAATGGCCTCAAACATGTTATTATTTATTATTCAAATGGCCTCAAACACGTTCCATTGTGATGTCACAGTATGATGTCATAATCAAACATTCTAGAACATTTGTGATGTCACAGTATGATGTCATAATAGAACATTCTAGAACATTTGTGATGTCACAGTATGATGTCATAATCAAACATTCTAGAACATTTGTGATGTCACATAATAGAACATTCTAGAACATTTGTGATGTCACAGTATGATGTCATAATCAAACTCTAGAACATTTGTGATGTCACAGTATGATGTCATAATCAAACAATTCTAGAACATTTGTGATGTCATAATAGAACATTCTAGAACATTTGTGTACAGTATATATTCAACAATTCTCTCAGAAGATTTCAGATCTCAGAAGACAAGTGAAGATATCACTTGTTGTTTCCGGCTACTTGTCTGTAAGCTTGAATATATTCTGTAGATACCATTTAAAATCCACATGGAAAAGGAAACAATGGCCTGTACAATCCTTAATGAGCTGCGTCTGGAGGGAAGGCTCTGTGATGTGGTTATTAAAGTCAACAGCACTGAGTTGAATGCCCACAAGGCCCTCCTGTGTGACTGCAGTGACTATTTCAGGTAAGTTTAGCTTGGTTCAGGTTAGCTTGGTTCAGGTTAGCTTGGTTAGTAGACAGATACCATACTGTACTTTTACTGTAAACAGATACTATACTGTACTTCTACTGTAAACAGATATTATACTGTACTTATAATGTAAAATATACTATACTGTACTTCTACTGTAAACAGATACTGTACTTCTACTGTAAACCGATACTATACTGTATTTCTACTGTAAACAGATACTATACTGTACTTCTACTGTAAACATATACTATACTGTACTTCTACTGTAAAAAGATAATATACTTCTACTGTGCTAAGACCCTATACTTCTACAGTGAAAATATATTACTACTAGGGCTGTCCCCGACTAAGGATTTGGATAGTTGACTATGATTGGCCAAAATTTGCCGTTAGTCCACTATTAGTCGACTACCATAAATCCTCAAATAGAGGAGGGACCTCCAATAAAGGAGGGGCCTCTTATAATGGCCGGGGGTTTGATGCATTTAGACAAACACAGGCCGGTCTCAAAACGTTATTTTTTTTATTTTTCGTGCCGTGATATAGAATGAGATAAACTCTTGCCAATGGAAATCAAGTGCTGCCTCCTGCTACACTGACTACCGTACATTAACGTTTCCCTCTGGTTAGCTTTAGCGCTAGCCGCTAGCTAACGTTGTCATAATATCTAGATCTGTGGTGTCAGCTGGATGACGTTGACTTCGTTTGCAAACGTTAACGTTCGCTATATGGCGTTGGCAGGAGAGGCTGGCGTTGTCCAGTTGACACATTACAGATCATGATGCTATGATAACGTTAGTAGCTAAAGCTACTGCATGTCAACAACTCGATTCGACTGAGGAAGTCGAGAAGGTACCACACGCTAGGGCTGGGCGATATGACCAAAAACGTTATCGCGATAAAATTATAAAATTATTTTCATATAATTCGATATCGATAATTATCGTCGATATAATGTCTGTCAAGTTTAATTAACTTCTTATGCTGCTGCGAATGTCTCAAGTCGAGTTGATGTCGTCATCAGTCCGCGCACGTTAGCAGTTAGCCGACAAGTGGAGTATCTCATGACAATAAATATGACACTAAAATACTCTCTTCCGCCACAATATATTGAAACGAACTGTATACCCCACACTACTATAAACGTGGCCTCAGAATTCAAAACACACACATACTCTGCACGTAAATATATAAAACAGTGCCGTGCAAGCTAGTTATCCTAGCCAGCCTGTTGTATCTAAGCGATGTATTCCATGACAATGTGCTAAATATGACACTAAAATACTCTCTTCCGCCACAATATATTGAAACGACGTCCACTGTATACCCCCACTACTATAAACGTGGCCTCAGAATTCACGCCACACACATACTCAGCACGTAAATATATAAAACATCGCCGTGCAAGCTAATTAGCCTAGCAAGCCTTGTTGTTGAGTGAGTCCTACCTCCTTCCGGGTCTACTTCGCTCTCGGCCATCTCCTTCACTGATTGGTTGTTAGCTGTTGTGCGTAAGCACGTCATCACGTAACGTTGGTTGTTGTTAGTGAGTGTGCTGAGCCGAGGCTGAACGGAGCCAAGCTTGGAAAATCGATATATCGAAACTTTGCGACCACGTTTCATGTTTATTTCGAGGAAATAATTTATCGCGATAGTTATCGTTATCGTTTTATCGCCCAGCCCTACGCTAAACCGTCCCCGGACCCCGCAACCTAGTAGACAGTTCCAACTTCAGTGTGTGAATTACGTTAATCCCACAATTACTCAACTGCACTCAATATTTAAATACCAATGCTAGTCTAAATAAATGTAGACAGACAATGTACGTATTAAAAAATAAAAATAATAATAATAATGCTATAAAAGTCTGAAAATGAAGGGATTATGTCCATGAGTGTCATTTTTAGAAATTAAGGCCTGCCTCTTATATAAGCATCTCTCTAATAAAGGCCTGGTGCTCTTTGCAGCTGAGGTAAATAGAAGACCCGTCCTATATTTGAGGATTTACGGTATATATAAAAAAAGTTTGAAAAAAAGTATAATATATATATATTTTTTTTTATCATTCCATTTTTGGGTGTGGGGGGTGCTTAATGTCTGAAGGAGTCGACTGAAGGCTTCTTGTCCTCTGCAAAAGCATGCAATTGGTCCACTGATGGATACATCTTGATATTTGTCTAGTCTAATGTGTTCATTAGATGGGTGAAATCCTCTTTCAGTGCCTCTGTGCCTGTTTTCTTAGGCAGTTGGCCTCTGGTATGCATGCCATTAGCGTTAGCCACGCTTCTAAGAAGTTGGCAGTCGACTACGGCTCCTTTCGACCGATTAGTCGACTATTCAACTAATAGGGGTCAGCCCTAATTACTACACAGGACAGAATGTTGCTTACTGTTTACTCATCAGATATCTTTATACTCTGCGTCCCACAGAGCCCTTTTCACTCGCTGGAGCGACTCAGAGCAACTCGTCTACACTATCCCTGGGGTGTCCCCGGGTATGATGCAGCTCATCATAGAGTACGCCTACACACGCTTTGTGCTGGTGACAGCAGAGAACGTGGAAGAGCTTCTGGTGGCTGCAGACCAGCTTCGCGTCACTGGCATAGTAGGAGCATGCTCTGACTTCCTAGAAGGCCAGCTGTCTCTGGAAAACTGTGTCGGCATCTGGAGGTTCGCGGACATGTACTGCTGCCCTGACCTGAGGCACAAGGCCCAGCTCTGCATCGTGTGCCACTTTGAGGAGATGTTGCACGTCTCACAGGAGTTTGTGGAGCTGTCCCCGCAGCAACTGGTGGACATCATCGAGAGGGATGACCTGAACGTGAAGAGCGAGGAGACGGTGTTCGAGGCCATCCTCCGTTGGATCGACCACTCCTGTGAGGAGCGTAAAAAACACATCACTTTGCTGCTGCCCAAGGTAACTAATTGTATTACGGATACACAAACATGGTTGCTAGTGCCTGAGCCACATTTATTTTTAATTGAATTTGTATTATTTTACTTTTTCTTGTTTGTCTGTCTCTTGTCAAGGTCATTATGATTCATGTTACTGTTATTATTGTTGTCGTCGCTGTTGTCATTGTTATTATTATTATTATTATTATTATTATTATTATTATTATTATTATTATTATTATTATTATTATTATTATTATTATTATTATTATTATTATTATTATTATTATTATTATTGTACTGTTATGTTCTGTTTTATGTATGAAAATAAAATAAAATAAAAACATTTATAAAAAAAAAAAAAAAAATGTATTACTGTGCATTACATTAAAACAACACTAGGTTCCCTAGTACAGTGGTTCTCAAATATTTGGGTCCAAACTGTTCCCTAGCAACAGAAACCGTCTACAACCGATGTCTAAGTTGTACCCGCTGTCTGCTTGTCTCTTCCCAGGTTCGCATGGGCTTGATGAGGCCTGACTACTTCAGGAGCAACGTCCAGAACAACCCTGTGGTGAGGGACAGCCACGACTGCAGGCCCCTCATCCTCAGCGTCCTGAACCCCCCTGGCTCCGACAGGCTCCCAAACCCCCTGACCCGCCCACGCCGGCCCCAGGAGGTCCTATTGGCCATCGGAGGCCGAGGTGGCATGGAGGCTTACAATATCCGAGCCGGTGGATGGATGGACGTGAGCGTTGAGGGGGAGAGTCCCCGGGCCTTCCGCGCCACCGCTCATCTCCACGCCACCGCTCATCTCCACGCCACCTCTCATCTCCACGCCACCGCTCATCTCCACGCCACCGCTCATCTCCGCGGTCTGGTCTACTGCGTCGGCGGCTGGGACGGCGTAGAGGATCTCAGCAGTGTGTGCAGGTTCAACCCTGTCACTCGCAGCTGGCTGCAGGCGGCTCCCATGCACTCACGCCGCATTCAGCTCAGCGTGGTCGCGTTGGACGGCTGTATCTACGCCATGGGAGGGTTCGACGGAGGCGTGCATCTGAACACCGCCGAGCGCTACGAGCCTGAAACCAACCAGTGGACAGTGATCTCACCCATGCTGGAGCACAGGAGCCGCGCCGGGGCAGCAGCCCTCCAGGGCAAGGTGGGTGGAACTGAGGGACACAGGGTGCTAGATGAACACAAGGAACGTTAGATCAGAAATCATAAATGTCTTTATTGCCAAGTAAGCTTGCACATACAAAAGATGTGTCTGGGTCCTTTGGTGCATCAACATTAACAGACAATTAAAGTAGAATGAAATCAAATGGAATATATAAACTAAATTAGAATATTCGTTCTTATTACAGGTTTACATCTGTGGTGGCAAGAACTGGACGGAGTATCTGCTCACAGCTGAGTGCTACAGCCCAGACACCGACCAGTGGACTCTGATCGCCCCCATGAGCAGCAGGCGTAGCAGAGTGGGAGTCGCTGCGTACGGAGGACAAGTCTATGTGGTAGGTGCACACGGAGACAAATGCTTTATACTAGATATTTCTATAGATATGTATCATTTGACTTGCAATGCTTTTGTGATGCCCTCATTTCCCTAAGTGGATTAATACAGTGTATGCCTGCCTGCCTGCCTGAGCCACACACTAAATCATTCCTCTCATGTGTCCTGTCCTCAGGTGGGAGGGGAAGACCGTGGACACGCCCTGCGTAGCGCGGAGGCCTACAGCCCCTTGACTGACTCCTGGAGCGCCCTGCCCGACATGCTCACCCCCCGCAGCCACTTTGGCATCGCGGTGCTGGACGACCTGCTCTTCGTGGTCGGAGGCCACAATGGCTTCACCTCCATCTCCAACAAGGTGGAGCGCTACGACCAGAGCAGCGACAGGTGGACTGCAGCCGAGGACATGAAGACACAGCACGGTTACCTAAGCTGCTGCATAATGCATGGCCTGCCATTTAACATGAGCCAGTACGCTGCTCCCCGTGGAGGAGGAGGAGGAGGAGGAGGAGGAGGAGGAGGAGGAGGAGGAGGAGGAGGAGGAGGAGGAGGAGGAGCAGGAGGAGGAGAGGAGGAGGAGGAGGGGGAAGATGAGGAAGAGTAGGAGCAGGAGCAGGAGGAGCAGGAGAAGGAGGAGGAGGAAGATGTGGAAGAGTAGGAGGAGGAGGATGATTAGGCGGAGGAGGAAGATGAGGAAGAGTAGGAGGAGGCGGCGGAGGAAGAGGAGGAAGAGGAGGAAGAGGAGGAGGAAGAGGAGGAAGAGGAGGAGGAGGAGGAAGATGAGGAAGAGTAGGAGCAGGAGGAGGAGGAAGAGGAAGAGGAGGAAGAGGAGGAGGAGGCAGCAGGGGATCCATCTAAAAACCTTAAACATTTATTAGACCAAAATAAATCCTAATAAATTAATAAATTACTATAAGCCAAAGGTGGTGCATTTCTTTCTTCTAGTAATTCAGACAATATCTGTTTTTAGTTTGTGTAATGTAATGTAATATCTGTTTTTAGTTTGTGTAATGTAATGTAATATCTGTTTTTAGTTTGTGTAATGTAATGTAATATCTGTTTTTAGTTTGTGTAATGTAATGTAATATCTGTTTTTAGTTTGTGTAATGTAATGTAATATCTGTTTTTAGTTTTTGTAATGTAATGTAATACAGGTACGTTGGAACTTTAAATCGGCAGGGGGTGCGGCCTATCTGAGATATTTTTTTTCAGAAAGCCGTGAGAGGAACGTTCGTTGTTTAGAATGGCTTTGAAATAAGTTATTTCTAATGACCCTTTAACTGAAAATTACGTGAGACGTGAGGCAAACGAGAAGAATATAATAATTGTTTTATTTTGACTTTTCAAGCCTGAAGAAATAAAAACAAACACACCTCACTTGAACTTCTGAATACCTCACTTGGCTCCATCTCCAAGTCTGTATGACACATTTCTATATATGGGTTAGCTTCAATGTTAGAGTTAATGAATCTCCTACAACGACACTGTCGTGCCTAAATTAAGCCGTTACACAGCTGATACCAATTGTATTATCAATGCACGGCTAATTAAGTGTTTTATATTACATCGGTCCGCGACCCGATGGTTGGGGACCTCTGCTCCGTTAGGCACAAGTTTATAGACTTTCGGAGTGCGTATAATATATATATTATATATACACTATTATTCAATGAGACTGCCAGCCAGCTCTTGCTCGACGGAGAAATACAATTTCAATTGTGACGAGAGAAGATCATCTCCCGATTCAGATACAATTGAACACAAACGGTTCCAAAGATATTAATGTTTTGCGGCAAATTTTCAACCGCAATGGATTTTGGTGCGTCTATGGAACAACACTATGAATTGAAAATGGGGGACCCTGATGTAAACAAGACAAACGTCTTTCTCTGGTCTGCATCCCCTTAACACTTTCACTGCCACACACAAGATATCTCGGGTTTCCGATAGTTATGTTGAAAGCCACACACGAGATTTCTCAGATTTTTTTTTATTTATTTTTTTAGCGATCTGAAATCATATTGCATCACGCGAGCCTACCTGAGTATACCCGAGCGCCGCCGGCGATCATATGTGGAAAAAAGCGCCCCCTATCGTCTCCTAGATGACATAAGGGATTTTGGAATGGACTCAATGAAAATGGATGGGGGAAAAAATCCAGTACTCCACATTTTCCAGTCCACTGATCCAGCCGGGGTTACCACAGTTCATTCTGGAGCCTCTCAGCCCCGCGGAATCATGTGTACTACTGTATCACGTTGGATCCATACACTTATCGATTTTTTCGAATGGTGATCAGGAATTGGAATATACCAGTTGGATACCATCTGATGTCAGGTAAGGAATCTATGTTATCAGTGTTAGGATAATCAGACAAATTTTGATGAAGATATAGGCTGTTTTGTGAAATGGGCTCTTTCGGTTTCACTGTAAAAGTCCAAGAGGAAATGAACACGGCGATTATCCGTGCGCGGCGCGAATGTGCTTGCGTGCACGTATAATATTGATCATCTAGCGTTTATTTGAAAACGATTCATAAATAGGCAGACGAATATCAACGTTCTGGAATATTCCAGTAAAAGACGATTATCACAGAATGGTCTAGAATGAACAGTTTTTTACCTCAAAACGGGTGCTTTTCAAAATGCTCTGAAACGGAAATGAAGCGATAAAAAACCAATCTGCCTTGACAGCACTGACTGGAAAAGTATTCTTTGATAAGCGACGGGCAGATTAGACACATAGCCATAATTTAAAACATAGATTAGGCGATATTAACGTTAACATTGAAGTGGACCGTGGCATCAAGGGGGTAAAAAGGAAAACCCGGCGTGGCACTCAAAGTGTTAATTGTGTGTATTGAGCCATGTATTGTACCCATTCTGCAATCTGTTAAATAAAGTTTTCATTCATTCATTCTCATCTCCTCTCTCATCTGTGCGTCTCCTCTCCGACACCCGAGACAGCAGGGAGCACTGTCAGCCAGCGGCCACTCCCCTCAGACACAACTGTATTCCACACAGCGAGGAAAATAATACAGTCGGGCAATCTAACAAGAATTAACGTATTTACAAGTGTGTCAGTGTAATTGTGAAGTCAAGTGCTTTGAGCAGGATCAACTTATAACTTATATTGTTACAGTATATAAAAATACCGTTTTTACTTTTGTGCAGTAACTGAAGCTGCCACTAGGGGCTGCTGCACCCGCCGCACCCCCTGTTCCAATGTGCCTGATGTAATATCTGTTTTTAGTTTGTGTAATGTAATGTAATATCTGTTTTTAGTTTGTGTAATGTAATGTAATATCTGTTTTTAGTTTGTGTAATGTAATGTAATATCTGTTTTTAGTTTTTGTAATGTAATGTAATATCTGTTTTTAGTTTGTGTAATGTAATGTAATATCTGTTTTTAGTTTGTGTAATGCACATAATATGGGAACTTGTATCCATATGGTTGAGCCTGTTAGGAATTGCACCCCCAACCCAAGCAGATTGCAGATCACTCTCTCTATATGGAGGTAAAAAAGAAAATATGGTCAAAATAATTGGCATAAAAAGGGCACTTTTTTATGAGGCACAAAAGGGCAATTGCTTGTGCACCCGTTGGGCTCTATGTGTGCACGTGCCTGCTCGCTGTGCCCTGGAGCAAGGCACCTCAGCTTTAACCGCTCCAGTGTTGTTAACTGCTCAGGGGCCAGTAGTAGAGTGCCTGACCATAGTGTCTTTATACCTGTATCACTGGACATCTAAATGCATATTAAATCAAATCAAATTGATTTGTAAAGCCCGAAATCACAAGTTAATGTCCCCATGGGCCGGCCAAGTCTTCTTTTAAACTATTCAAGAAGAAACATCCCAATAAATCAAGAACAAAAAACCCACCATGAAATCCAAAATAAATGTAAAGTAATTGTGAGGTTCTCCTCTCCCTGGACCTTTAATTCCTGTTCCCTGTACTTTAATTCCCTGTCTCCTCACTTCACTAGCCCCCACCCTCGCGTTCGTTTGCTCTTCAGCAGCCACACCCTTGGACTACCTGTCATTATGTGTTTGATTGGTCTGGTGCCGAACACACACTTCTAGTTCAAGTATCAATTACCTTCACGCACCTGACGTGTATTCTAATTAGTTCCCCTGTGGGCTTTAAGTACCTCGCTCTCCCCTCAGTTCCTGTCGGGTCGTTCCGTATCATATCTCTATCACCTAACTCCTTCGGGAGGTTCTCTGTCTATAGGCTCCTACGGGAGTTCTGTTTCTGTCTGTATGCTGTTTTATCTCCGGCGTGAGACGAGGTGCAAGCTTTGGCCACCTGTCGCCGTTGCCTGGAGGGAGAGATTGTACTGCGCTCCCTAATTCTCTACGGGAGGTATTCCAGTGTTCCACCCCAGACCTCCGCGCCAGATGCGCTCAAGCCTTCGCCACCTGTCGCCGTTTGCCTGGAAGGAGACACCGTACTGCGCTCTCTAAACCTCTACGGGAGGTATTCCGGTGTTCCACTCCAGACCTCCGCGCAGCAGATGCGTCCTCCGTACCGGCGCGTACTCCAAGCAGACGCGCACCATCCAGACCTCCGAGCCTGACGCGCTCTTCACTCCAGACGCGCATCCACTCAGACCTCCGCTTGGACAACCCGTTCCCCGGAGCGACGCGCTCGCCCTGTTTGATCCTGCTCTCTTTACACACAGCGCCTGGGTGAGTTTTGCAAGACTGTCTTTTGACCCTATCGTTTTTCGTGTGTGTTAAACACTGAAGAGATCCTGCTTTTTGTTCAGACTGTCACTCACCCTGTGCCTGCTTTTTGGATTGTTCATTTGGGATAATATTTGCTTGAACATCGCTCACTGTGTGTATTCACACCGAAGATATTATCACTTGGATTATAATTGGGACTTCGCTCACTGTGTGTATTTGCACCGAAGATTCTATCACGTGGATTGTTGTTGGGACATTACTCGCAGTGTGTATTTACACCGAAGATTCAGTCACTTGGATTACTCTGTTTTGGGACAAGTCACTTCTCCTGTCACCTGCTCTGTTCCCAACTGTACTCTGAGCTAACCCGCTCTCTCTCTCCCTCTCTGTCCCGTTTCCACCTCGGAGAGCTGCCGAGAGGATTCTGCAGAGCGGCTCTGACGTCACTGTCAGATTCCTCAGACGAACCTTCCCGGGAGAAGCTGCAGAGCAGCAACATTCTTCTAATGCTTGTATCCCAGTCTTTGTCTGTTTTCCCCTCTCTAGTCCTCCTAGTCCTCCCTGTCCCCAGCCCGCCTCCGCGGGCCTCTGTCCCTGTTTCCCCACCCTAGTCATCCTAGTCCTCCCTGTCTAGTCCTCCTAGTCCTCCCTGTCCCCAGCCCGCCTCCACGGGCCTCTGTCCCTGTTTCCCCACTCTAGTCCTCCTAGTCCTCCCTGTCCCCAGCCCGCCTCCGCGGGCCTCTGTCCCTGTTTCCCCTCTCTAGTCCTCCTAGTCCTCCCTGTCCAGTCCTCCTAGTCATCCTAGTCCTCCCTGTCCAGTCCTCCTGTTCCTCCTAGTCCTCCCTGTCCAGTCCTCCTAGTCCTCCCTGTTCCTGCCTTGTCCCTTGCCCTCGCCCAGTCCGTTAGCCTTCCCTTAGCCTTCCCCTTAGCCAGCTCGCCTCTTAAAGGCACTGTGCCTATTTTCCCATTTCTTGTTTCCCTGTAATTTGTGTTCTCCCTTAAAGGGACAGTGCCGTTTTCTGTGTGTTTCAATAAATGCCCAGTTCTTGGCTTACTCTCATACCTGTCTTGTGTTGTGCGATTGGGGTCGGTTACAAACCATAACAGTAATAAATGCAACACTCCCAGACATACCCCAGCGAAGGTAAGGAAAAACCTAGCAATAGGAAAAAAGCACCACAGGCGATGTGGAGGAGAGAAACCTTAGAAGGGCCGTTCAAGGGGGGATCCCCCTTCTTGGATGTCGGTGATAATAGTGTTGCTATGGATGGGTGGAGAATAAAACAGGCGAATAGTTGGTATGTATGTACATATACATGTAATAAAACAAATATGTGCATGCAATAGCAACTGGGGTACATAAGAAAATGTTTTAAACATTTAAATATATTACAACTCTGTACATACATGTGATTAGCATTATACTCAGTAGAACAAATGTATATATCTTATACCCAGCTTAATCACTATATTAATATTACTATTGCACTTTACTGTTACATTTGCACTCGGGTTGGATGCCCCACTTATTTTCATTGTAATGTACTTATGCTGTATGATGACAATACATTTCAATGTAATCTAATCTAACTGGTACTATGACCTGAATGATGGTCCTAGAGGTCAGTGATTTGATGCTCTTTTGGTGTTTTGGCGATGGTGGCGTAAGAGAGTGCTGTCTTAACGTAAGAGAGTGCCGTCTTAACAGGTTGTGGGAAATCTCCCATATAGGCATTGGATTGGGTGGAGAGCTGGTGACTGCATGCGAATGCCCTCGTATGCCCTGTGTATGGGGACATGTCACCCATATAGAAACACCCCTCTTCAATCAATATCTGAAATGCAAATAAATAAATAACCTTCTTAATAAATATAATATTTATATTGTAGTGGGTTCTATAGAGACATAATTCCCCATGGTATTGTTTTGATGTGTTGATGGGGCACTGTCACTTTAAGGAGGTTGGTTTTATCTTTATCTTTATTACGGATCCCAGGAACAAGTTTTGGGGTTGGGCTGAGAGGAGACGCCCTGTGTGGGGTTTCATTGATAAATGTTTGATTACTACGAGCTGTCAGAAGCTAGCACGGCATAGTTCAAGTTTCTTTAATAGCATAGTTCCGACAGCTGTCACTTGTGCTACTGCGAAATATATGACACACGGTTTTGTGTTGTCAACTGATAGAAATTGTGCGTTTCTCTATTCCGACGATTTCTACAATATAATATATATATAAATAACTGTCTTTTACTAGTACCCTACTACTATGTACGATGTTACTATCCGTATACTACTAATGCTAATATGTCTATTATACTATGCACTCAGGGTGTAACACTCAAGTCCAAGACTATTTGACGAACAATGCCACTGACCATAAGCTGCCAGAGATGCACATCTCCTGCTGACCAGAAAACCACACACTTTTGTGATAGTTGGGTGCCTGGACACTCAGTAATTTAAAATGTATGCGAAAGTTTCGTTTTCACTTCTAATTTGAAGATAAGGATCTATAGAACAATTTGGGCTTGAGTGTCAAGACACCAGTTGAATTTAATAAAAATGTATCCAAAATGGCCACAATCGAAATCATGAATTCTTTAAAAACTTCTTAATGTTCACACAATTGCTGTGTAATATAATTTTGTATTGCTATTTTAAGTTAATACTGTGTGAGGAATCAACTGGAGTTCAAATATTGATGTTTTGAATGTTCTGGTATGGCAAAAATCAAAGATGGCTGCAATTTCTGTATTTATTTCGAATTACGCTTCATAACTTTTATTCTATTGAACCTAGAATGGTGATGTTGGTGCCTGTACCTAGGGTTTCATGAATGAGTAATTGAATAAAAATTAAATAAACATGACTTACTGTTGTTCCATGAGAAGAAAACACAGAAAATAAGCTTGAGAATGCAGCACTTCAAACATCATGCAGAGCTCTATGGGAAAGCTTTTATTGTGCTAGACACAATACACGTCAAGTAGAGATATTTCTGTTGACGAGGAGTTAGTTGCGCCAGGTCTAACAAGACATTTTATCATTCCTGTCAAATAAGTTAACAGATGGACAGTTCCCAGATGACAAGGATGTCTACAGCAGGTGATCAAGTCCACCATGTTGGAAACAGTCCACCAATGGATCAATGCAACCATGAGGAATCTGACACTCGTATCCTATAATACATCTCCTCCACACCCTCCAAACATCATCACTTGGGAGGGTGCATACTGGAGATACAGATGTTTGTCGTAATCCTTCTGACTAATTTCCATCACATCAAGCCACTAACAGATACACACCCACTCAGGGACGTGCACAGGACTTTAGAGGGGCAGGTGCTCAAAGGCTGAAAAGGGCAGTATACCTGTGTGTGTTTTAACCGAGCGCGCGTAGCGCACAAGCCCGATTTTTAAGGGCCCTTTTCGGGCGGGGGGGCCCCCTTTTTATGCTTTTTGGGGGGTTTTGGTGATCAAATATTGAATATTGAACTATAATAATCAGTGCAGGAGCTCACTTATCCTTGAAAGACACTTTTATCACTGACTTAAAAGGCCCATACATCTCCATAAATGTTCAGGGGGGAGGGAATAAGTGCTTACCCTACAGGCCCCAAGAAGTGCTGTATATTCTGTATTGTTAACCTGTTCCACCCCAGGTGAAAATCTGCATAAAATGTATACCTAGGTAAATGGAATATTGCTCCACTTCTACAAGGGCTATTTGCATATTCTTGGTATCTAGGAACATCTATGGACCTCAATGAATGTATTCTCAGTGTCAGAAATATTGTGTCTATTACTAGGCTTGCTTAAATTCTGATGAAACAAAGGAAAATATGAATTATGATTTTTCTTTTCATCTTTGACAGTGAATAAAACCATGATAATAATGACCAAACTTAAAAAACTGCCACTGGGCTAATTCAGTACCCTCTTGAGATCATGTGTACAAAAGATCTAAGGAAATTAATAAAGGGAAGATGATAAAATTGAAGGTTTTGTATATACAGTACTGAATTCTCCCATCCGGACCAATGCAATTTGAAATATTATTATAGAATATAGAATATATGCTTATAAATTACCTTATTATAGCCAATTCGCACATTTATATATATATACATATAGTATCTTTCAAATGGCCGAGTTCAATTTGGATATAGTATCACCAGGCATGCGTAATAACATATACAGTTATTTAATGTAATCGACTGTACTTTTTTATTTCTCCCACAGTGTAATCATTCTGTAACTAATTTCAGATCTGATTCTTCCTACATGATTACAATAGTGTGGAGAAACTGACTGCGTTTCAATATTTGTCAAAAACGTTACCTTTTGTAGCTTATTATCGCGAATCATAAGAATTATTGATATGATTGCTTCAGAACGCCGAACTTTGAACGACCATAGCGGACCACAGGAAGTGTAGTTTGGTGAAATTTCAACACTGCCAGATAGCTAGCGAGGTCCTCTTGAAAATGGCCGCAAAAAGATTCCAATTCTGATCGTTCAACATTTTCATTTCCGCTTCCGGGTCAAGAAACGCGAGTTGAAAAAAAAACTTAAAATGATAAAAACTCACTTTTAACCTATTGCTAAACTATTGCCAACCTAACGTTTTACATTCTACATGTATTTGTGACATAGTAGTGATAATAATACTTGAAAACGTTTGATTTTAAAAAACGCAAATTTATTGCATCACTCATAAAAATATTAATATATGATAATAATGTCAAAAAGGGGTCGGTACCGACCCCGTGGGGGGGAACAGGTATAAATGCATTTTTTATTCCAATCCCGATTTGTATTTGAGATTCCCAAATCCCATCGGACTTGACTTCTTTGTGTCCCTCAGTGAGTGTAATACCAGCGTTCAACTGTATGCGCCACAGCGGTTTCTATCATCATCATCATCACCACCCACGCTATGCATAAAATATATACGCTGAGGAGGCCGTGCAAACTGCAATGGAATATGGGGCATCTCTCTATCTTTACCTAATATTTTGATTCTATCCTAACATTTTCAGTTGGAGAATCCGACACTGGAGCCAGCGATGTGGGAGATGGCTGAATGTATTACTGCCCTCATGGAGGAGTATAAGCCGGAGGCTAGGGTAGCTAGCCTGCCGACTGTTCTCAGGCTCACGGCCAGCCTAGAGCCCCCCACAGCCGTTGAGGCTGTTCAGATGTCCCCAGTTAGCACAGCTCCACCCGTTAGCTCCACTCATACAGCTGACCAGACGTCCGCAGCTAACACAGCTCCACCCGTTAGCTCCGTCCCTATAGCTAACCGGCCGTCCTCAGTTAGCACAGCTCCGCCTGTTAGCTCCGCCACTATAGATGGCCAGACGTCTCCAGTTGGCACAGCTCCGCCCATTAGCTCTGCTCATACAGCTAACCAGACGTCCACAGCTAACACAGCTCCGCCCGTTAGCTCCGCTCATACAGCTAACCAGACGTCCACAGCTAACATAGCTCCGCCCGTTAGCTCCGCTCATACAGCTAACCAGACGTCCACAGCTAACATAGCTCCGCCCGTTAGCTCCATCCCTATAGCTAACCGGCCGTCCCCAGTTAGCACAGCTCCGCATGTTAGCCCCGCTACAATAGCTAACCAGACGCCCACTGCTAACCTAGGCTCCAGGTTCACGGTGAGTCTGGTACCTGAGACGGACTAGATGTCCCCAGCTAGCACAGTCTCCACTGCTAAACTAGGCTCCAGGTTCAGGGTGAGCCTAGTAACTGAGACGGACCAGATGTCCCAAGCTAGCATTGTCCCTGCAGCTAGTCAGGTCTCTGCAGCTAGCAGGCCTAGGAGGGCTATCAGGACAGGAGCTGCTAGGCTCTCTCCGACTGTTAGCTTAGCCTCGGCAGCTAGCCAGGCCTCCCCAGCTAGCACAGTTCCCACAGTGAGTCCAGGGCCCACAGATAGCCTAGCCCCTGAGGCTAGTATGGCTAACAAGGCCTCCACAGCTGGTCCAGCTTCCACGCCCAGTCCAGCCTCTCCTCTGGGTCCTGACTCCTCATCCCCGGATCCTACATCACGCCTCGCCGCCGAGACCGGTCCGGTCTCCACGCCCTGCCCGGCCTCTACACCTGGTCCGGCTGCTGTGCCGGCTCCCGGCTCCTCGACGGATCCTGGCTCCCCGTCTGGTCCAGCTCTGCGCCGTGATCAGCGTCCTGGTCCTCGCCGTGGTCTTCGCCGTGGTCTTCGCCGTGGTCTTCGCCGTGGTCTGCGTGGGATCCTGCTCCGGGGGTCGTTGCCGCCGCACCTCCGTTCCGGCTCTCCCGAACCGGTCCCTAGTCCGGCGGCTGGAGGGTCTCTCGTCCGGGATCCTGCTCCGGGGTCCGGCTCCCCTTCCTGGGCTTCTACACCTGTTCCCAGGTCCAGTCCCCCTCGTCGGGCCTCGGTTCCCAGGTCCAGTCCCCCTCCCCGGGTCTCGGTGCCCATCCCCACCCCCCCTCGTCGGGCCTCTGTTCCCAGGTCCTGCCCCCCTCCCCGGGTCTCGGCGCCCGTTCCTATCCCCCCTCGTCGGGCCTCTGCTCCCAGCTCCGGCTTCCCTCTCCAGCTCCCTGTTTCTTTCCCCACCTCCCCTCTCCGGGCCTCTGTTCCCGTCCCCACCCCCCCTCTCCGGGCATCTGCGCCCGTTTTCAACCCCCCTGGCTGCTAAGCCCCTCCTGGGGTTTTCGCTCGGCCTCCCGGTCCCTGGTCTTCGGGTCATCTCCCTGGGTCCTCTCCGGGGTTCCGGCTTCCTCCCTCACCTGCTTATGGACGTTGAGGGGGGGGTACTGTCATGTTCCTAGGCCCGGTCCTGGCTGGACTGGGCAGGATGGTAACATTGGGCAGTGCCCTCCACCTAACATTGGGCAGTGCCCTCTACCCAACAGTGGCTCTCTACCTAACATTGGCTCTCTGCCTAACATTGGTCTCCTACCCTCTGGTGGCCATCCGCAGACGGTGCGGTCCAGTACACTGGACATCCTGACTACTGTTTTAACCTTAATTAATAGTGTGATCAATGTGGTGTCCTGGTGTGTGCTGTCATTGACTTTCCCTTCCTTGGTGTGATGTGGTGCACTGTTTTGGGTTGTTATGAGTTGCTTTTGTGTTTAGTTGTGTTTAGTTGTCATTGCTTATTGTCTCGGTTGTGTTGTGATTCTGTGTTGGCCAGGTGTTCTTGATTGTTAATTAGTTGGGGTATTTAGGTGTCTGTCTGTCCTCCCTTCCTTGGGGGCGACACTCCTCCTGTCTCCCTCCCCGTTTCCTGTCCACGCCGTATTGTGCTGTCATCCTCTAGTAAGTGTTAGTGTTTGTTGTTTTGTTTTGAGAAGTATGTTAAGTAGTTTCTGTATGTTCTTTGTATTGCCCTTGGTTCTACAGTAAACTCCCTTTTCCAAGCTTCAATCCTCGTCTCTGCCTCCTCCATTCCGTTCCCTTTCTGCAAACTGTGTTCTAACCTACCCCATCGTAACAATAAGATACCGTTTTGTTGACATCGTTCCTATTATTGCAACACGGAACACAGAAATGCAAATGCTGTCGAGCCCTCACTGCTTTGTAAAATAAACAGCACATTGGAAACTGACTGATTACCGGAGCCCGGCTTCCGGGTTGTTGTGATCACATGACTGACAAAGCCGTGCAGTGATAGGCCAGAAGTCAGTTCGATTGCATCCAGGCTTGATTGCTTATCCTGTCTGGGTAGCCCGGATGATGGTTTTTACATCAAATTCTATACACCGCAATTATGCATTGAATCTTTTATATTGTATTTTATACACCGCAATTATGCATCGAATTTTTTACATTGAATTTTATTATGCATTCGAATTGTTTACATTGAATTTTAAACACTGAATTTTTCACATAGGTAAATTCTGAGCAAAGAAATTCAAATACATGATTTTCAAAGTAATTATTTTCAATGCTATAAATTCGGTGTCTGATCAAATTCAAATACTTCTGTCACACCTTTGCTTCCATATTCGTGGCTGCCACAGGCTTGCCCCTTGAGAGGATTCTCCGGCGCTGCAGCTGGACCCTACTCCCCTCGTCAGGTAGGGAGGAGAAAAAAAAGGTTTTATATTCTTGAGTTCCCCTGAAAATACTAGCGTTCCTTCTTGAAACGCAGGGACGCGCCCGGGAGCTTGTTGTGCTCCCTGGTTACAATATGGAATATAAATACTATACTAACAAGCTCGTCTGGGGGACAAGAAAACAACCAATTAAAATTCTAAATGTCAAGGTACTGCTTTTCAATGGAACTTTTAGTGACACTTCTCTGTGTGATCTTATTATCATCATTATCATTTGTTGTGTATGTCATAAATGTCACTATGAATTGAAAATGGGGGACCCTGATGTAAACAAGACAAACGTCTTTCTCTGGTCTGCATCCCCTTAACAATTGTGTGTATTGAGCTGTACTGTATTGTACCCATTCTGCAATCTGTTAAATAAAGTTTTCATTCATTCATTCATTCACCCTTTCACTACCAAATGGTTAACCCTTTCACTATGACAATACAGAAGGTTAACCCTTTCACTACCAAACTACATAAGGTTAACCAGCTTTCACTACCACACTACATAACCCTGTCACTAACACACTACATAAGGTTAACCCTTTCACTACCACACTACATAAGGTTAACTCTTTCACTACCACACTACATAAGGTTAACCCTTTCACTACCGCACTACATAAGGTTAACCCTTTCATTACCACACTATGAAAGGTTAACCTCCTGTAGTGTGGTAGTGAATGGGTTAAGAGTGGACCAGGTGTAAGAAGAATCAAGGCCTCTGGGATCATGCATTCTCTGGGACACGTGTCCCACACGTTGAAAAGCACTTGAGAGCATCACACACATGCTCTTGGCTTCAACGGAGAAAGAAGTAAAAATGTACCCGTCTCAAAACCTCACTCTGAAGCGGCATTTGTGATCGGAGGATCAAGAAAAGAGATCGTCCATTAACACTGGGTGAAGAACTCTTCTGTCTTCTTGGGTACCTTTCTTCTGTCAAAGGATCTGTCCATACCGTATCACACCACTAGATGGTGCCCATCCAGTGGGTCACAGTTAACATGGTTTTACAGAAGCTTGTTTTTTGTGTGAGTGTACAGTTGTGGTAAGCAAGGTCAGTATTCTCCAAGGCCTAACCGGACACTTAGTTGCTGCATGGACAACTTAAGGATGTTAATACTAAACACCATTACAGAAGGATAACACATCTACATACATACAGTAGACACGCATACATAATGTGTCACCATGTTTGTGCTCAGTCCACATATAAATGTGATGTCATATAACTATTCTATTATAAATTCAGTTTGGAATGCATTTCTCTTGCTTCTCAGCCTCAGAATCTTTATTGACAGACAACACTGGCTTTGTGGAGCCATAAAGATTTAATCGAGTTCTTTGTGGAGCCATAAAAATTTAATCGAGTTCTTGCACCCAATTACGTTTTATATCTTAGCACTGCTAACAGATTTGAAGGGGAATTTAGGCCTCATTAGGGCGCGAGAGCTCACAAAAAAAAGTATGTTCGCACAACGTCTGTGCCTCATTTCACCATCAATGAAGCGGCCCCTGATTTTACGTCCAGGTGACGTCGTAAACATGCAGGTTCTCTCTCTGATCTCTGGCTTCAGGAGGGAGACGTGGTGCGTGTTCACAAATATTCACCCAACCGCGTGGGCGTGGCCAGGGGTACAGGAATAAATGGGTGGCATTCCCCTTTAAGTGGCATGGGAGCTTGCCACTCCTCGGTGGTGGCACAGCAACCACTACGTTCTCTCCTCTTCCTCTTCCTCCATGGGCCTGGCATCACTACAGCCTTCACCATAGTCCACCGCCCGTCTCTCTCGTACTTAGCGTGGCGCTGGCGGAGGGTCTGCGCCTCGAGGCTCGTCAGAAGACAGGTGCTCAGTGCCAAGTAAGTAAGTAAGTAAGTAAGTAAGTAAGTAAGTAAGTAAGTAAGTAAGTAAGTAAGTAAGTAAGTAAGTAAGTAAGTAAGTAAGTAAGTAAGTAAGTAAGTAAGTAAGTAAGTAAGTAAGTAAGTAAGTAAGTAAGTAAGTAAGTAAGTAAGTAAGTAAGTAAGTAAGTAAGTAAGTAAGTAAGTAAGTAAGTATTTATAAAGCACCTTTCATACATGTCATGTAGCTCAAAGTGCTGTACACAAACATAGGCATATATAACGATAAAAGCAATAAAGTCACAGTGATCAGTTAAGATCAATGTTAAAAAAAAAAAAAAAAAAAAAAAAAGCATCACATTAGTAAGACAACAGTAATAAAAGTACGGCAATAGGCAAAGTACAGTAAAATAACATTTCAGTAAAAGATCAGTACATAAAAAATAAAAACAATAATAAAAACATTTCAATAAGATACTCGCTTTCCCTAAGGCATGGTACACTATTTGTAAGCTAGACTGTATAGGTACGTGGCCGCCAGTAACTCGTGACCACCAGTTATAATAGCTGTACAGTAACTTATTATACTATGAATGTGGCCTTACAGATACCTTAACTCAATGGACGCCAGACCCGAGATAAGTCGGGTTAACTCGCCAACGCTTGAGCGTCAAACCTGAGAAAAGTCGGGTTTTGGTCGTTATTTCTCTTATTCGATATTTCCATTCATTATCCATCCAGGGAGCCTGGTGTTATCATTGGGAATGGGTCTGAGATCGCACAAGTCCAATACCGCCGCCTGGTAGGTTGCGGCCGGTATTGCACATCCTTTGAAACTCCTGTGTATTCGGGTGTGCGTCGATTATATAGGTCCGGGGCGTACTTCTCCTTGTCGGGCATGACGAGCGTTTATAACGCATGGATTGATAAGTGTTGACAGAGTCACATGGGGAGCAATAACTGGTGATGACGACGAGGTCTTCTTTAGCCTTAACTGGCTGGTTTATTTCATATGTACATTTGCACCACTAGACCTGCTCTCCATGAGAGCTAGAGAGAGAGAGAGAGAGACAGAGAGGCAGGGAACAATCCCTTATACCTGATACCTGACGTCAGTTACAATAGCTGCGTCTCCTTACGCCTATAGCCCCCTCTTACTGTGGAACAGTTAAAGTGCAATTACATGCAAACATATTAATACTTACACTTAACAAATCAAACACTGGCCTTTTAACTGGTTCTGCGCCAAAAACGAGTATACTCATTATTGGCCGCCAATCTAATAACGCCAACAACGAGTTTACTCGTTTTTATGATCGTTATTTCCTTTATTCACTATTGCCATTCATAATTCATCCAGCAAGGCTGTGGGAGCCTCTGGACTGTGTCTGATATTGCAACGCCTCAATACCGCCGCCTGGTGGATTTCGGGCAAGTTGCACTCCACTCTAAACCGGATGGGGCGCTCTGTGCATCGGGGAAAATTTCCCGGGCAGAGATATCTTGTTATGTGGATCCAGACAACACTTGAGTGCTTGCTTAGATGATATAGATCGCTTGAAAACGCGCCCGGCTTCCATCATATTACATCATATTTCAACGCACAGTGCGTTACGTGCGTTGACCTATTTGATTGGCTGCGAGGATACAGCGATGAAACCAGTGCACGCCCTGCTGTGCGCGATATGCCTCGCCCCGGCCTGAGAGGTAGTTACTAGTGACTTCCTGTGAATGAAAAACTATTATTTATATTTGATATATTAACGTTATATTGTGCATTGGAAACACAAACACTTAAAATGAGTAAATATTATTTAAATTTATTTAAACATGTTTATTTTATTTCTAGGGCTCTAAAAAAATATATATATATATATTTTCTTCTTCTTCTCTCTTTTAACCAGGGAGGGCGGCGCTCTAGCGCCCACTATCGGCCGGCTGCCACTGCAGTAACGGCTTTCTTTAGTACGACATCATACGTTGATCAGATGGATTGCAATGAAATAAATGGACAATCGAGCTGGAATTAACTTTAGATTTCTCTTACCTGTGGCCGATGAGTCTGGAGAAAAAATATTCCAATTATTTGATTGCGATCTGCTAGATCCATTTTCCGTTTGTACGACGCAATAAACGCTGAAAGCATATTGATTCTTGCATCTTAACTCGCTGGGCGACGCCGTTAATACTTTTCATCTCTCACACCCTTCAGGAACATTCCCCGCAGCCCCAGCAGATCTCGCACCTCGGGAACCCCATCTCTCCGTCCCACGGCTGTTCGACGGTAATCCCGAGGAGTGTGCCACATTCATCATGCAATGTGAGTTGGTTTTCCGTCATCAACCAAGCCGTTTTTCTGCTCATGGGTCCCGAGTGGCTTTTATAACCAACCTACTTTCAGGCCATGCTGCCCAGTGGGTCACTTCCTCCTGGGCAATGGAAGCAGATTTTTTGTTCTCCTACCCAGACTTTGTGGCGGAGCTCCGCAGAGTGTTCCACCATCCAGCCCGAGGTCTGGACCCTGGAGCCCGGTTGGGGACCTTCCGACAAGGGAGCGGCAGGGTGACGGACTATGTCATAGAGTTTCGACTGGCGGCGGTGGAGAGTGGATGGAACGAACCTGCTCTTCGCCTAACCTTCATAAGGGGGCTCAGTGACGCAGTCCGGGACCAGCTCGCTACCAGGGAGGTGCCCGACTCCCTCGAGGAGCTGTTTAGCCTTGTCATCCGTATTGACGGACGCCTCCTGGAGAGAAGGCGCGAGAGGACCCGACTGTCACCTCCCGAAGCACCCCGGACTCCTGGACGCCCCGTCCCCAACACTACTGAGGGTAACAGGCTTCCCCGTCCGGTGCGCGAAGAGGAACCCATGCAGCTGGGACGCTCTCATCTGAGCCAGGCGGAGCGTCAGGCAAGGCTCAGGTCCGGTCTCTGCCTCTACTGCGGAGGTGCGGGACACCGTATCGCCGACTGCCCTACCCGGCCAAAAGATCGGGCTCACCAAGACCCCGGGAGATCCTGGTGAGCCGTTTTTCCCAGTCCCAGCGCCGCGCACCACCTGACCATCTGATGAGCGTCACCCTGGCCTGGGGGGACCAACGTGCCACGGTGGAGGCCCTCATCGACTCTGGGGCAGACGAGAACTTCCTCGACTTCGAGTTTGCCACCCAAGCCAACATACCTCTTGAGGCCCTTGTGAGGCCCTTGGAGATCTTTTCGTTGGACCAACACCGCCTGGCCGACATCTCTCAACGCACCGGCCCAGTCGTGCTGACCATCGCTGGGAACCACGTCGAGAGAATCCAGTTCCTCATTACCCAATCCCCCCTTGTCCCGGTGGTCCTGGGTAGGCCCTGGCTCGCGCTGCACGAGCCCCACATCGCCTGGTCCTCCGGTACCATCAGGGGCTGGAGCTCCTCCTGTCACGCCCGCTGTCTGCAGGCGGCGTCCTGTCCCCCGCCCCGGAGACCGGCTGGTGAGTTGCCCCCGGACCCCTCGTCCATTCCTCCCGAGTACCACGACCTCATGGAGGTATTCAGTAAGACCAGGGCTCAGGCCCTTCCACCTCACCGCCCCTATGACTGCGCCATCGACCTCCGCCAAGGGGCTCCCCTTCCCGGCAGCCGCCTCTACAGTCTGACTGTCCCGGAGAAGAAGGCGATGGATCTCTACATCTCTGAGTCATTGGAAGCAGGACTCATTCGGCCTTCCTCCTCCCCGGTGGCAGCCGGGTTCTTCTTTGTTGGTAAGAAGGATGGGGACCTGCGGCCCTGCATCGACTATCGTCAGCTCAACGAGATCACCATCAAGAACAAATACCCCCTACCTCTCATGAGCTCCACCTTCGAGCCACTGACCCAGGCCTCGTTCTTCACCAAGCTGGATCTCCGAAGTGCCTACCATCTTGTCCGTATTCGTGAGGGCGATGAATGGAAGACCGCCTTCAAGACCCCCAGGGGCCACTATGAGTACCTTGTGATGCCGTTCGGCCTCACCAACGCCCCGGCGGTATTCCAGGCACTCATGAACGATGTCCTCCGTGACATGCTGGAGGTGTTCGTGGTGGTGTACCTGGACGACATTCTTATCTTTTCCAGGACCCTCGAGGAACACATCCTGCATGTCCGTCGGGTGCTGGAGCGCCTCCTCCACAATCGGCTCTTCGTCAAGGCGGAGAAGTGCCGTTTCCACTCCAACTCCGTCGAGTACCTGGGCTTCATCGTTGAGAAGGGCTTGACCCGAGCGGATCCTCGCAAGATCCAGGCTGTGGAGGATTGGCCGGAACCCACCACTCGGAAGGAGTTACAGAGTTTCCTCGGGTTCGCCAACTTCTACCGAAGGTTCATCCGGAACTACAGTCAAGTGGCGGAGCCTCTTACCAAGCTGACCTCCCCCGCTCTGCCGTTCGACTGGTCCCCAGCGGCATGCGCTGCGTTCCGCTCCCTCAAGAGAAGGTTCACTTCCGCCCCTATCCTGCTCCACCCTGACCCCAAGAGACAGTTCATCGTGGAGGTGGACGCCTCGGATTCTGGTCTGGGCGCTGTCCTATCCCAACGTTCTCCTTCCGACCTGAAGGTACATCCTTGCGCCTTCTACTCGCGTCGCTTCCTCCCCGCCGAGAGGAACTACGACACCGGCAATCGGGAGCTACTGGCGGTCGTGGCTGCGCTGGAGGAGTGGCGTCATTGGCTAGAGGGTGCCGAGGAGCCTTTTACCATCTGGACGGACCACAAGAACCTAACGTTCATCCGCGCTTCCAGGCGCCTCAACGGTCGGCAGGCGAGATGGGCCAGTTTCCTCAGTCGGTTCGACTTCTCGCTGACCTTCCGCCCCGGTTCCCGCAACACGAAGGCCGACTCTCTGTCCCGGATGCACTCCAAGGGGGCTCCACCCTCTGAGGTCCCATCTCCCATCATCCCGGAGGCCCGAGTGGTTGGAGCCATCACCTTGGGCATCGAGGGTGTGGTGAGGCGTGCCCTTCGCTTCCAACGTGCTCCAAGCAACGTCCCTAGGAGCCGTCTCTTCGTCCCCGACTCTGTCCGGTCCCAGGTACTGCTGTGGGGCCATACCAGCCGGTTCGCCTGCCACCCAGGCGTCCATCGCACGTTCTCCTTCCTGGCTCGTCGTTTCTGGTGGCCCACCATGCGGAACGACGTCAAGGAGTTCGTATTGGCCTGCGCGGTCTGTGCCCGCAGCAAGGCCTCTCACCAGGCACCCTCTGGGCTCTTGCAGCCCCTTCCCGTTCCAAGCCGTCCGTGGTCACATGTGGCGCTCGACTTCGTCACTGGTCTACCCTCCTCCCAGGGGAACACCTGCCTTCTGACCATGGTGGATCGATTCAGCAAGGGGGTCCACCTCGTGGCCCTCTCCAAGCTTCCCTCAGCAGCCGAGACGGCGGACCTCCTGACGCACCACGTGTTCCGCCTTCACGGCTTTCCCCAGGACATCGTCTCTGACCGGGGGCCCCAGTTCACCTCCCAGGTATGGCGGGCTTTCTGCAAAGGATTGGGGGCAACGGTCAGTCTCTCCTCTGGCTATCATCCCCAGACAAACGGGCAGACTGAGAGGATGAACCAGAGCGTGGAGTCTGCTCTTCGGTGTGTGGCAGCCGAGAGGCCGGCATCCTGGAGCCGTTTCCTTCCCTGGGTTGAGTACTCCATCAACTCCATGGTCAGTTCCGCCACCGGCCTCTCCCCTTTTGAGGCCTCCCTGGGCTACCAGCCCCCTCTTTTTCCCGCACAGGAGACGGAAGTGGCAGTTCCCTCCGTGCAGGTCCACCTCGACCGCTGCCGTCGAGTTTGGGAGATCACCAGGACCGCGCTGCTCCGAACATCTGAGCGCGCCTGTCGTGGTGCCGACCGGCGCCGGGTTCCCGCGCCGACTTACCGCCCTGGGCAGAGGGTGTGGCTCTCCGCGAAGGACCTCCCGCTACGGTCCTCGGCCAAGAAGCTCAACCCCCGCTTCGTCGGGCCTTTCGAGGTCCTGAAAGTGCTCAGTCCGGCGGCCCTGCGCCTGAAGCTTCCTGCATCCATGCACATCCACCCCGTGTTCCATGTCTCCCGGGTTAAGCCCGTCTCCCTCTGTCCCCTTATGCCTCCAGCTCCTGATCCGCCGCCTCCTGTGCTAGTGGATGGTCACCCCCAGTGGCAGGTCCGCCGGTTGATGGGCGTTCGTCGGCGGGGCCGGGGGTTCCAATACCTGGTGGACTGGGAGGGTTACGGCCCTGAGGAGCGTAGCTGGGTCTCCCGGCAGCTCATCGTGGATCCCGGCTTGATCACCGACTTCCATCGGGCCCATCCTGACGAGCCGGGTCGGCCTGGTCGCCGGGTGGCTCCCGTGGAGGGGGGGGTACTGTGAGGTTTCTGTCCTTGCGCTCTCACTCGTTCTGTTCCTTTAACCACCCTCGCTTTGTTTTCATTCATTTTCTGTCAATTGGTTCTATCCCCTCGTTCACACGTTTCTCCCCGTTGACGTCATCAGAGACGTTGCTGATTGGTTCTCTCACTTCCCCACGCTTTTCAATCACATTCCCCAGCTGTCACTGCTTTCTCCCCGTTGACGTCATCAGAGACGTCGCTGATTGGTTCTCTCACTTCCCCACGCTTTTCAATCAATCGATCCCTCATTATTTATACCCCGTTTTTCCCCACCCTAAGTTGTTGGATCGTCTTGTTTTGTCGCCTTGATTTGTCTCTGGATGTTTTTTCCCGTTGCTGCTGCTGCTGCCTTTTTCTCTGTGCTGTTCTCCAGGAATTCCTAGAAGCCTTCGCTTGGATACCTGCTCCCGTGGCGCGCGCTCGCCTCCACTGTTGTTCCAGTTCCAATTACGCATCTCGTCTGGGTGAGTTATCTTTTTGACTGTTCTTGACCTATTCCATTTTTCGTGTGTAAACTTACACTGAAGACTACCACCTTTTTGTCAAACAGTCACTCACCCAGCCATTATCTATTTTTGCGTATTCCTTTATGGAATAATATTTTGGGATCTACCATCTCCCTCTGTGTGCTTGCTCACACCGAAGATATTATTTCACAATTGGACTGTGTGTTTACATGAAGATATTCACTGTGTGTTTGCTCACACCGAAGATATTATTTCACAATTGGACTGTGTGTTTACATGAAGATATTCACTGTGTGTTTACATGAAGATATTCACTGTGTGTTTACATGAAGATATTCACTGGGACTGTGTTTGGATTTAGCTCACTGTGTTGTAACACGAAGAGTTTCACTTGGGCTGTTTTTGGAATTGTGCTCTCTGTGTTGTTAACACGAAGAGATTCACTTGGGCTGTGTTTGGAACTGTGCTCACTGTGTTGTTAACACGAAGAATTGTACACCCTGTTCTCCTGCTCGTTTAAGACTGCTCTGTCACTGACTCGTTCCCTCTCTCCCTCTCTCGGTCTCGCAACAACATCTGAGAACCCACCGAGAGGATTCTGCAGAGCGGTTCAGAAGTCAACACCTGCTTCCCAAGACAACCCTCACGGGAGAAGCTGCAGAGCAGCAGAACTTTGCCCCTTGATCATTGTACCTGTCTTGTTTGACTTGCTTTCCCTGTTTCTCTTATTCCTAGTACCAAATAAACAAGCCCTCGTATTTGGCAACTCTGAATCCTACTCTCTTGTGTCGTTGCGTTTGGGGTCGGTGTCAAACCATAACATAATGGATGAATGAATGAATGATAACTTGTTTAAAATGACAAGATATATATATGTGTTCATTATTGGATTGATCATACGTGTACTAGTGTAGTATGAATGAACTCGACTTAACGTTGGAAACGGGGTAACGTTATGAGTCAGTATTTCACTTGGTCAGCTGTCCGCTTGCCCCCCCCCCCCCCCTTCACCCCCCCCCCCCCGCGCCCACCCAAATGTACTTCACATCGGCCGCCACTGCGTTACTGACAATCAAGGAATCATAAACGACCCCCCCCCCCCTTTCCTTCATGCATGATGGAGCATAATGTATACCGATCATATGCATTTGCATTTTTTAATATAGCGTGTATAGGAACAAAACGCCAATCGATTATGGATAATATGCGTCGGGCCTATAACTCGCGTTCTAGGAATTACTGCTCTACACTCTGAAAACATACTTATATTCACGACGGTATTAACACGACAATGTATGAATGGAAAAATATAACGTTCCCACATCCGGAACGATAGATACCCGATGTTGAATGGGCCATAGTAATGTCGATATAGCTATAATATTTAAAAAGTTTGGCGGCTGGGTGGTGCAGCGGACATTGCACTCGTCACCAACGCAAGAAACACCGGGTTTGAATCCGGCTGTCGCCGTTGCCTCTGGCTTGGGCCGGCCGTCATACTAATTCAGTTAGCGGGTGGAAGTCGATGGATGGTAATCTGGACGTTGTGGACAATGACTCCTACAGGTCGGTTGGGGGACGCCTGCACAGCAGAGACAGGAAATGGCGGGGGTAGTGCAAGCCTCCTACACCTCACTACTGAGAGTCCGCGCTGGCAGGTGAAAAGATGTGACAGGCTGCCTCCTTTTGTATTGGAGCGGACAGGTGATGCAAGTCTTCTTTCCTCCCTACAACCGGCCAGTGGGGGGCATATGCGAGCAACGTTCAAGACAGGAGAGGGGAGAATTGGCACAGCGAAATTGGGATGGGAGAAAACTTGAAAAAGAGGAGAAAAAGTGGATAAAAAAAATATTAAAAAAGTTATAGCCCTGCAAATAAGGTGAGCGACTCCATAGGCTTACAGCACTGGCAGAGAGTGGTATAAGATGGGCAAACTGCGTGGCAGACAATGTGTTAACCAACACAGTACACAGCGCTAATTTCCCAAAATGTATCTATTTCGGCACCTGAGAAGGATTCAATAGGGAGGTGTAGTCTGACGTCACTTTGGACCGCCCGCGCAGTCTACCCGTTTAGGGATTTATCATTGGGAAAATGGATTATCGGCTATTGTAATAATTATGCCTCATGAACATTGGCAAGCTTTCCATTTTTGCACAAAATGAGTTCCCTTCTATCACTAACATTATTGTTTAAGCATTTTTGGTTGAAATACAATTTTACGTAATCTTTCTTTACGATTAATTGCAAATATTTTCATGTTGAGCTATATATTGTGGATGAATACGCACAAAAAGGTACATCATGCAAATGTTCATGCTTTATTTGTTTTAAACGAGACGATTTAGAAATGGGCAATGGGGAAATACATTGCGATTTCAAGCGAGGTGGACCGGCCGCGTCTATATTAAAGCCAGCCCAAGAGTGCTTCCGCATTCGCCTGATTGGCCCCGGTAACGCAATGCAATGCGCATTTTCTTTTTTCCCACTCACTCGCAGAAATGGAATACATATTATCCAAACGAGGACCAGATTCACTCATAACGCCATAACGTTATTTTGCGAGCCCAGCTGTCAGAAACTATACATTGTAACGTTATGTTATTTTGGGCGTTTTATTCATAACAAACATTGACGCGATTCCGCCAACACATGTAATATTAATAGGTTTTGCTATGCATATGTAGCAGGGTGGATTATCCCTGCTTCGTGGGAACGGGTGTGCACCGTCACTGGGTAGCAGGACACAGTAGAGCTCCGTCTGACTGCACCCTCGTCTTTGGGCCTGGAGCGTCAAACTGGAGGCCGGCAGTGAGAGTGGATGGGGCCCGGGATTTACCAACCTGGTCTGGTACTCTGGTCTTCCTCGCCTCTCCGGGGCGGTCAGCAGTACTCCCCAACTTGCTCTCACTTCCCCCAATACCTCCGTAACCCTCTGTAAAGTGTCACAGCCAACTAAGTGACACTGGGTATGACATCCTGATCTTATATATGATTATGGGGAATGTCTGTAGATTCTTCCTGGACAATGGAATAGAAACACGTTATGTGTAAACACATTTTAAGTGCCACAAGTCGACGAGTGACACTTTGTATAAAATTCATGTGTTTATTATATATGATTGAAGCTATGTATATGACCTGTATACTCTTTATACACTTATAAAACTATGTTACAGTTAATGTGCAGTCGGAGTGAAGAGCAGGCCTGAGCTGAGAGCAAGTCGGCACAGTTTAACCCTGTCCTGTCTGCATAAAATAAAACCAGTATGTGCATATATATGTATACACTGTATACTATATATATATGTGCTGTATTATACATGTATGTGTATACACATACATGTACCATGTACATGTACTATCCACTATGTACTGTGTACTATGTACTCATGCTGGAGAGTCTCCCTCCCTCCTCTCCGGCGTCTCCATAGAAGGGGCCGGTGTCTGTGAAAGGGGAGTTAACCTGAGGAATGTGGCCCTGAGGAGGAGAGAAAGCTGTAATGTTAACCCTTTCAGACGGGAAGGGTTGCTGGTTGAATCCTAGGGATGGCTTCGTGCCCGGTACCATGTCACGTGATCCCCACAGACAAAGCAGTTGTCTGTTCTGAAGGAATAAGGGACTTTCTGTTACTTAAAAACCACTAGGTAACGAGAAGTAACGTTAGTACCAAGAAGGAGGAGCTCATACGAATTACGTATTGTACTCTGGTTTGCTAAACAAAAGTGAAAGCCTGTGACTTCACTGGGTTTAGACCAATCGGAAATATTGTAAGATGGATATAAAAGGGACGGTTGCCCTTTCAAGAGCCAGACTTTTTTGAGAGATGAGAAGAATGCTGCCAGACACGGGGCACAAGCCGTGCAGAGATGAGATGTTTTGTTCTGTGCATATTTTAACTGAAATGGACACTTTTCCACTTCAGTCTCTTCTTGTAACTAGCTTTTTCTAATTAAAATTACCTCTTTATAAATATCCTTTGTATCTTTTCTTCACTCTCAGACGGCCGGGTAAGCATTGAAATGTGTTCTGCATTTGTAACTTCACCCCATGCATTTTTGATTAATGATGTAAAACAATAGAATAAGTGGCTTTATCCCTGCATTAAGGACTAAAGGTGGATTCTGTATAATGGGATTATCAAGTAAAGCCATATAGTGATAATATGTGTACTTAGGAGACATATGATTATGTATTAATGCAAAATAGAATAAGTGGCTTTATCCCTGCATTAAGGACTAAAGGTGGATTCTGTATAATGGGATTATCAAGTAAAGCCATACAGTGATAATACGGGAATAACGGATAAGGAAAATGGACCTCATCTAATTAAAGAGAGTCCGTCCCAGTGCAAATAAAATAAAAGATTCCGCAACTTCAATCACTCGACCTAAGGTCGATGACTGACGGGGGTCGGAACGGTGCATTCGCTGTCTCTTGTCGGTCAGTGGTAACAACAACATTTTGTAGACTCGGTTGGTTCTGCGTGTCAACCACTTCACAGGACGCTGTTTGAGGTGTGGATAGGCAGACCAATGAGTTATGAAGTTATCGATCTGAACTAAGAGCGAGCGTGGGCATTCAACATGGCGTCCCTGGCGATGTGCATTTATACTAACCAAAATAGGTGCTAAACGGCCGAAGAAGACAGGACTACTGTCAAAAGCCTCTGGAGTAAAATTAAATTACAGATTTGGCAAAAATTAAAGTATAAAGCTCTACTGGCGACTCGAGTGGAAGGCTGTACTCGGGGATATCACAAATGAATAGAAAGCTCTATCTTGGTGATTAAAGCAACGTTTACTCACAACTAAAGGGTAACATAATGTTTATAGAGCTCTGGGGGGAGTTACAAGTGCAACATAATTTCGTGCTTTGCCCACAGGAAGCGAACTGGCCCTACCCAAGACGAGAGCCTAGCCCGGAGACACTGTTTGTAAGGTGGGGAGACTGGATGTGAAGCGAAGTCAAAACGACCGTTCACAGAAAGGCGAGGGCTCCCTAGCCCAGAGACACTGTTTGTAAGGAGGAGAGAATGTATGTGAAGCGAAGTCAAAACGACCGTTCACAGAAAGGCGATGGCTCCCTAGCCCAAAGACACTGTTTGTAAGGAGGAGAGAATGTATGTGAAGCGAAGTCAAAACGACCGTTCACAGAAAGGCGATGGCTCCCTAGCCCAAAGACACTGTTTGTAAGGAGGAGAGAATGTATGTGAAGCGAAGTCAAAACGACCGTTCACAGAAAGGCGATGGCTCCCTAGCCCAAAGACACTGTTTGTAAGGAGGAGAGAATGTATGTGAAGCGAAGTCAAAACGACCGTTCACAGAAAGGCGATGGCTCCCTAGCCCAAAGACACTGTTTGTAAGGAGGAGAGAATGTATGTGAAGCGAAGTCAAAACGACCGTTCACAGAAAGGCGATGGCTCCCTAGCCCAAAGACACTGTTTGTAAGGAGGAGAGAATGTATGTGAAGCGAAGTCAAAACGACCGTTCACAGAAAGGCGATGGCTCCCTAGCCCAAAGACACTGTTTGTAAGGAGGAGAGAATGTATGTGAAGCGAAGTCAAAACGACCGTTCACAGAAAGGCGATGGCTCCCTAGCCCAAAGACACTGTTTGTAAGGAGGAGAGAATGTATGTGAAGCGAAGTCAAAACGACCGTTCACAGAAAGGCGATGGCTCCCTAGCCCAAAGACACTGTTTGTAAGGAGGAGAGAATGTATGTGAAGCGAAGTCAAAACGACCGTTCACAGAAAGGCGATGGCTCCCTAGCCCAAAGACACTGTTTGTAAGGAGGAGCTGGCACGCCAAAAGCTAGCTCAGGAGGAGCTAGCACAAGAGAAGCTAGCTCAGGAGGAGCTAGCACGAGAGAAGCTAGCTCAGGAGGAGCTGGCACGACCAACGCTAGCTCAGGAGGAGCTAGCCCAGGAGATGCTAGCTCAGGAGGAGCTGGCACGCCCAAAGCTAGCTCAGGAGGAGCTAGCCCAGGAGATGCTAGCTCGGGAGGAGCTGGCACGCCAGAAGCTAGCTCAGGAGGAGCTAGCACAAGAGAAGCTAGCTCAGGAGGAGCTAGCACGAGAGAAGCTAGCTCAGGAGGAGCTGGCACGACCAACGCTAGCTCAGGAGGAGCTAGCCCAGGAGATGCTAGCTCAGGAGGAGCTGGCACGCCCAAAGCTAGCTCAGGAGGAGCTAGCCCAGGAGATGCTAGCTCGGGAGGAGCTGGCACGCCAAAAGCTAGCCCAGGAGATGCTAGCTCGGGAGGAGCTGGCACGCCAGAAGCTAGCTCAGGAGGAGCTAGCACAAGAGAAGCTAGCTCAGGAGGAGCTAGCACGAGAGAAGCTAGCTCAGGAGGAGCTGGCACGACCAACGCTAGCTCAGGAGGAGCTAGCCCAGGAGATGCTAGCTCAGGAGGAGCTGGCACGCCCAAAGCTAGCTCAGGAGGAGCTAGCCCAGGAGATGCTAGCTCGGGAGGAGCTGGCACGCCAAAAGCTAGCCCAGGAGATGCTAGCTCGGGAGGAGCTGGCACGCCAGAAGCTAGCTCAGGAGGAGCTAGCACAAGAGAAGCTAGCTCAGGAGGAGCTAGCACGAGAGAAGCTAGCTCAGGAGGAGCTGGCACGACCAACGCTAGCTCAGGAGGAGCTAGCCCAGGAGAAGCTGGCACGGGTGCCGGCTGTACAGCCAGCAGTAATTGGCACAGAAAATAAACCATACTACTGTGACCAGTGTGGAAAGAGCTTCAAGACGAAGCGTTACCTTAAACGACACCACGTGGTACACACAGGAGAGAAACCTTACTGCTGTGACCAGTGTGAAAAGACCTTCAAAACGAAGGAGAATCTTAAAAGTCACCACATGGTACACACAGGAGAGAGACCTTACTGCTGTGACCAGTGTGACATTAGCTTCAAGAGAAAGGCAGATCTTGAACGACACCACGTGGTACACACAGAAGAGAGACCTTACTGCTGTGACCAGTGTGGGAAGACCTTCAAGACGAAGGCAGAGCTTAAACAACACCACACGGTACACACAGAAAATAAACCTTACGGTTGCGCCCAGTGTGAGAAGGCCTTCAAGACGAAGGGAGAGCTTAAAAATCACTGTACGGTACACACACGAGAGAAACCTCACTGCTGTGACCAGTGTGGAAGGGCCTTCAAGACGAAGGCAGAACTTAAACAACACCACACGGTACACACAGAAGAGAAACCTTACTGCTGTGACCAGTGTGGAAAGAGCTTCAAGGCGAAGCGTTACCTTAAACTACACCACGTGGTACACACAGGAGAGAGACCTTACTGCTGTGACCAGTGTGGGAAGACCTTCAAGACGAAGAGGGAGCGTAAAGGTCACCACATGGTACACACAGGAGAGAAACCTTACTGCTGTGACCAGTGTGGAAAGAGCTTCAAGACGAAGAGTCACCTTAAACGACACCACATGGTACACACAGGAGAGAAACCTTACTGCTGTGACCAGTGTGAAAAGACCTTCAAAACGAAGGAGAATCTTAGAAATCACCACATGGTACACACAGGAGAGAGACCCTACAGCTGTGACCAGTGTGGAAAGAGCTTCAAGGCGAAGCGTAACCTTACACTACACCACATGGTACACACACGAGAGAAACCATACTACTGTGACCAGTGTGGAAAGAGCTTCAAGACGAAGCGTCACCTTAAACAACACCACATGGTACACACAGGAGAGAAACCATACTACTGTGACCAGTGTTACATGAGCTACCGGAACCTGCAAGGGCTTGAGAGACACAGACGGCGGAGGCAGCCATGCAAGGTGCCAACCTGCTTAACGGGGGCAGTAAGGGGTGATGTGTCTCGCTCAAGAACACTGCGACGCACTATCAAAGACGAGTGTGGAAATGGAAGAAACCAAGAAGACGATGTAGTCATTCTTCCTCTTTATGAGGCACCAGGCTCCACCTCAAAACGAGTATCTCCCTCCACTGACATAGAGGCGTTCAACTCTCTAGACGAGTACCTAAAGGCCAAAAACATAAATTACGAGCACTGTTCCATTTTCTATGGCTCAGAAGAGGAGAATGGCAACATTCAGATCAAGGATCAGAACCCGGGGCCACAGATGACACCCTCAGGTGAAACTGAGTCTGTGCCTGAACAAGATGGGGAGCTAAATACCTCTGAAACTGAACACAGTTCTGATTACTCAACATCTTGAGTAATAGCTCAAGAGAAGCTAGCATAAGGAGACGCTAGCTCACCAAAGGGGCTTCAATGGCCCAAATGATGGAAAGAGAAGTAAGGACCCCCGGTCAAGATCCAGGGGATAAGATGGTGGAGAAACCAACCC
The DNA here is from genome assembly GCF_963971535.1 of Notolepis coatsorum. Lineage (NCBI taxonomy): Eukaryota > Metazoa > Chordata > Actinopteri > Aulopiformes > Paralepididae > Notolepis > Notolepis coatsorum. The sequence goes on from NW_028174866.1 coordinate 2,422,689, forward strand.
CCGAGCAGCAAGCAGAGATGAGGGCAACAAAGGGAGAAATTACCTTCTGGGGCCCTGACACAAGTGACTCAAGCAAGTGCAAACTGCACTTGACATACCGCTCATCTGTCAAGAGGAAGAATATGTAGTGTTATTGTCATTTAGGAAGGAACATGACATAGAATACTACATGCATTTTGTATATATTTTAAGTATAATATGTAAAGATGTCCGTCCTTGCTCTACACCCAGAGTAAAGTAAAGTGAATTTGTAATCTATTTCAGTCGGAAGGGATTTCCTGACTGCTTGCCTCAACGACTACCGCCCTGTAGCTCTCACCTCCATAGCCATGAAGTGCTTTGAGAAGCTAGTAAAGGGCTACATCTGCTCCTCCCTCCCCATCAACATGGACCCCCTGCAATTTGCATACCGCCCCAACAGGTCCACGGAGGACGCCATATCCCATGTGCTGCACACAGCAGCATCACACCTGGACAAGAGGCAGGGGAACTATGTGAGAATGCTATTCATCGACTACAGCTCGGCATTCAATACCATAGTCCCCTCCATACTCATAGCCAAGCTCAGGGACCTGGGCTTGGGCTATGACCTCTGCCAGTGGGTCTTGGACTTCCTGACTGGCAGACCCCAGGTGGTGAGAGCAGGCAACTGCACCTCCTCATCCATCACCCTCAACATAGGGGCCCCCCAGGGCTGTGTTCTGAGTCCCCTCCTCTACTCCCTGTACACACACGACTGTGTGGCTCAGCGGAGTAGCAATACAATCGTCAAATTTGCTGACGACACAGTGGTGGTGGGCCTGATCTCTGCCAACGACGAGAGGGCCTACCTGGAAGAGGTCAAGGTCCTGGCGGGATGGTGCCAGGAAAACAGCCTCTCCCTGAACGTCAGCAAAACAAAGGAGATGATTGTGGACTTCAGGAGGTCGGGGGTCAAGGACTACAGCCCCCTCAGCATCGACGGGGCACCGGTTGAGAGAGTCAACAGCTTCAAGTACCTCGGAGCCTACATATCCGAGGACTTGACATGGACCATACACATTAACAGTGTGGTGAAGAAGGCACGACAACGCCTCTACTTCCTCAGGCGCCTAAGGAAGTTCCAAGTCAGCCAGAAGATCCTTAAGAACTTCTACTCATGTACAATAGAGAGCATCTTGACCGGCAACATCACCTCCTGGTTTGGGAATAGCACTGCAAAAGACCAAAGCAGACTACAAAGAGTGACACGTTCAGCCGAACGCACAATTGGAGGGGGGCTCCCCACCCTCCAGAACATTTACTACAAGCGTTGCAAGGGGAAGGCTAAGAGAATTATTAAGGACTCGAGCCACCCGAACAACTGCCTCTTTGAACTGCTGCCGTCAGGCAAGCGATACAGGAGTCTCAAGGCGAGCACAGAAAGACTCAGAAGTAGCTTCTATCCCCAGGCCATCAGGCTGCTAAACGAACAATGAATGAACACTACACAACAACAACCACCAAACACACATAGCACACACATCCACACGCACACACTCACTTTAAACAAACACACTGTAGCACCCACTACACACACTTTATAGCACGCACCCACTTTAAACAAACACACTGTAGCACCCACTCCCCACACTTTATATTTATGGATGAAGGATTGCACTACAACTCGTACACCTTACTGTAAATTGTACCTAAAATTGTACCTCATCCCATTTCTGCTTTGCACTAGATAGTACTGTACATTAGTACACTGCATAGTATTGTGTATTGTATATTATATGGTAACTCAGAACATTGTACATATGTCTATACCGAACAACTGTGACCTCATTTTCTTCTTCTAAATTCATGCTATATTATGTTATTATGTTATTTGATACTATCTTGTCTAGCACAGTCTCTGGAGCGTAACAGTAAGAAGCATTTTGTATGAAAGTATTCTGTACTTCTGTATGACAACTATTAAAGAACTTGAACTTGAACTTGAGCAACCATTTGGTGGGTTAGCACCCTACCAGCCATATCAGCTGCATGAGATGTACACTCACCGGCGCCTATGGGTAAAAAATTGAGACTCTGCAAACTCTCATCAAGCTTAGCACCTTGACGCGGGGGGACAGAGCGAGCATCAGGGTCTCTGTATCCGACGGGCCTATCAGATTTGTGGGGACTTGGAAGCCTCAGCATACAGGACGCTGTGGTGCTTGGGCGGCCAAGTCACTGGTTTATAGGTCTGTCAAAACGGATTGGAGGTTCCGGGGCTAAGAACATAAGTTCAAGTGAGTTGGGCTTTATACTATTTAAATAGGTATCAAAAGTCGAAAGAATATGAACCGAAATGACTGCTGTCAGGTGCCTCTGGAGTGGAATTAATTACAAATTTGAAAAAACAAAACGTAGAAGGTTCTACTTAAAGAAAGAATCACGCTTAAAGTATATTTTTGTGATTACGGTAAAAAGGTTTACTCATGACTAAAAAGTTACGTAATGTTTTCTTACAGTCAAAAACGTAGAAGGTTCTACTTAAAGAAAGAATCACGCTTAAAGTATATTTTTGTGATTACGGTAAAAAGGTTTACTCATGACTAAAAAGTTACGTAATGTTTTCTTACAGTCAAAAACGTAGAAGGTTCTACTTAAAGAAAGAATCACGCTTAAAGTATATTTTTGTGATTACGGTAAAAAGGTTTACTCATGACTAAAAAGTTACGTAATGTTTTCTTACAGTCAAAAACGTAGAAGGTTCTACTTAAAGAAAGAATCACGCTTAAAGTATATTTTTGTGATTACGGTAAAAAGGTTTACTCATGACTAAAAAGTTACGTAATGTTTTCTTACAGTCAAAAACGTAGAAGGTTCTACTTAAAGAAAGAATCACGCTTAAAGTATATTTTTGTGATTACGGTAAAAAGGTTTACTCATGACTAAAAAGTTACGTAATGTTTTCTTACAGTCAAAAACGTAGAAGGTTCTACTTAAAGAAAGAATCACGCTTAAAGTATATTTTTGTGATTAAGGTAAAAAGGTTTACTCATGACTAAAAAGTTACGTAATGTTTTCTTACAGTCAAAAACGTAGAAGGTTCTACTTAAAGAAAGAATCACGCTTAAAGTATATTTTTGTGATTACGGTAAAAAGGTTTACTCATGACTAAAAAGTTACGTAATGTTTTCTTACAGTCAAAAACGTAGAAGGTTTTACTTAAAGAAAGAATCACGCTTAAAGTATATTTTTGTGATTACGGTAAAAAGGTTTACTCATGACTAAAAAGTTACGTAATGTTTTCTTACAGTCAAAAACGTAGAAGGTTCTACTTAAAGAAAGAATCACGCTTAAAGTATATTTTTGTGATTACGGTAAAAAGGTTTACTCATGACTAAAAAGTTACGTAATGTTTTCTTACAGTCAAAAACGTAGAAGGTTCTACTTAAAGAAAGAATCACGCTTAAAGTATATTTTTGTGATTACGGTAAAAAGGTTTACTCATGACTAAAAAGTTACGTAATGTTTTCTTACAGTCAAAAACGTAGAAGGTTCTACTTAAAGAAAGAATCACGCTTAAAGTATATTTTTGTGATTACGGTAAAAAGGTTTACTCATGACTAAAAAGTTACGTAATGTTTTCTTACAGTCAAAAACGTAGAAGGTTCTACTTAAAGAAAGAATCACGCTTAAAGTATATTTTTGTGATTACGGTAAAAAGTTTTACTCATGACTAAAAAGTTACGTAATGTTTTCTTACAGTCAAAAACGTAGAAGGTTCTACTTAAAGAAAGAATCACGCTTAAAGTATATTTTTGTGATTACGGTAAAAAGTTTTACTCATGACTAAAAAGTTACGTAATGTTTTCTTACAGTCAAAAACGTAGAAGGTTCTACTTAAAGAAAGAATCACGCTTAAAGTATATTTTTGTGATTACGGTAAAAAGGTTTACTCATGACTAAAAAGTTACGTAATGTTTTCTTACAGTCAAAAACGTAGAAGGTTCTACTTAAAGAAAGAATCACGCTTAAAGTATATTTTTGTGATTACGGTAAAAAGGTTTACTCATGACTAAAAAGTTACGTAATGTTTTCTTACAGTCAAAAACGTAGAAGGTTCTACTTAAAGAAAGAATCACGCTTAAAGTATATTTTTGTGATTACGGTAAAAAGGTTTACTCATGACTAAAAAGTTACGTAATGTTTTCTTACAGTCAAAAACGTAGAAGGTTCTACTTAAAGAAAGAATCACGCTTAAAGTATATTTTTGTGATTACGGTAAAAAGGTTTACTCATGACTAAAAAGTTACGTAATGTTTTCTTACAGTCAAAAACGTAGAAGGTTCTACTTAAAGAAAGAATCACGCTTAAAGTATATTTTTGTGATTACGGTAAAAAGGTTTACTCATGACTTGAAGTAACTGAATGATTACTTAAAGTCAGAACTTAAGTAGAAAAAAACTCTACTTTGTGAATAGTAGGCTGAAATAGCCATTGCGAATAGGAGCGAATAGCAGGCTGAAATAGCCATTGCGAGCAGGAGCGAATAGCAGGCTAACTAGCCATTGCTAACAGGACGAGGCTACTCACATGAACAGACAGGTATATGATAACCTTGGACATGCCGGAAGTAAGAGGATGTTGGTATACCTGAGAACTAACAACATTCTCATACCTAAAGCCAAACAAAGAGCGATAACAGTCCGAAAGGCCTGTGAACAATGTGCGCTGGTAAAGGTGCGCTGGTAAAGGGACAAAACCTGAACCAGTGCCACACTCTTAGACGGGGGGGGGGGGCTGTCCCCCGGAGTCAGCGGACGACGCAGCGGATGGCAAGAAGGAATATACTGACTCAGGTCAGAAATCGGAACTAGAGGAAGACCGGGATAGGTCAAGCTCCAGAGCATCCTCAAGGTCCTCATCTAGACCTCCCAGACCTCCCAGACCTCCCAGACCTCCCAGACCTCCCAGACCTCCCAGACCTCCTAGACCTCCCAGACCGGACAGAGAGACATCGGCCTGGACCCAGGTTACAGGGCGACGAGAGCCCTGAATGGACCTGAAAGAGAGAAAAGAAATGAGTCCTCTGTGGACTGTATCTGTGATGTCCTGCGAGGCCTACGGACAGGGTCACAAGACCAGGCCAACCACACGTCAATAGAGGACTGCTGCTACAATTCTCGGGGACCCGTGGGGGTCGCCCGAGAAGTGACAAATCAACCTACCTCAAACTATGGGAGAGATCCAAGAGGTCAGAGGGGGCGACCCCAAGATGACCAAGATGACCAAGATGACCAAGGTGACCAAGATGACCAAGACGACAACAGCCTGGGTGCATCGGCCGGGAACAACAGATGCAAGTCTTCCCGCCGGATACCAAGCAACAACGTGACCCCTATCCTGTCGAGCCGTCCTGCCAGGGAACAACAGATGCAAGTCTTCCCGCCGGCTACCAGGGTAACAAGGCACCAAGATGGCAGAGGGGGTGTGGAGAGTCACAGCCACGTGACCCCACAATCGCCATCTCGTTCCCCAGTACAGACGCTATTAAGACAATGGAAAATGACCGACCAGGATGACAGAGGGGGTGTAAAGTGTCACAGCCAACTAAGTGACACTGGGTATGACATCCTGATCTTATATATGATTATGGGGAATGTCTGTAGATTCTTCCTGGACAATGGAATAGAAACACGTTATGTGTAAACACATTTTAAGTGCCACAAGTCGACGAGTGACACTTTGTATAAAATTCATATGTTTATTATATATGATTGAAGCTATGTATATGACCTGTATACTCTTTATACACTTATAAAACTATGTTACAGTTAATGTGCAGTCGGAGTGAAGAGCAGGCCTGAGCTGAGAGCAAGTCGGCACAGTTTAACCCTGTCCTGTCTGCATAAAATAAAACCAGTATGTGCATATATATGTATACACTGTATGTGCTGTATTATACATGTATGTGTATACACATACATGTACCATGTACATGTACTATCCACTATGTACTGTGTACTATGTACTCATGCTGGAGAGTCTCCCTCCCTCCTCTCCGGCGTCTCCATAGAAGGGGCCGGTGTCTGTGAAAGGGGAGTTAACCTGAGGAATGTGGCCCTGAGGAGGAGAGAAAGCTGTAATGTTAACCCTTTCAGACGGGAAGGGTTGCTGGTTGAATCCTAGGGATGGCTTCGTGCCCGGTACCATGTCACGTGATCCCCACAGACAAAGCAGTTGTCTGTTCTGAAGGAATAAGGGACTTTCTGTTACTTAAAAACCACTAGGTAACGAGAAGTAACGTTAGTACCAAGAAGGAGGAGCTCATACGAATTACGTATTGTACTCTGGTTTGCTAAACAAAAGTGAAAGCCTGTGACTTCACTGGGTTTAGACCAATCGGAAATATTGTAAGATGGATATAAAAGGGACGGTTGCCCTTTCAAGAGCCAGACTTTTTTGAGAGATGAGAAGAATGCTGCCAGACACGGGGCACAAGCCGTGCAGAGATGAGATGTTTTGTTCTGTGCATATTTTAACTGAAATGGACACTTTTCCACTTCAGTCTCTTCTTGTAACTAGCTTTTTCTAATTAAAATTACCTCTTTATAAATATCCTTTGTATCTTTTCTTCACTCTCAGACGGCCGGGTAAGCATTGAAATGTGTTCTGCATTTGTAACTTCACCCCATGCATTTTTGATTAATGATGTAAAACAATAGAATAAGTGGCTTTATCCCTGCATTAAGGACTAAAGGTGGATTCTGTATAATGGGATTATCAAGTAAAGCCATATAGTGATAATATGTGTACTTAGGAGACATATGATTATGTATTAATGCAAAATAGAATAAGTGGCTTTATCCCTGCATTAAGGACTAAAGGTGGATTCTGTATAATGGGATTATCAAGTAAAGCCATACAGTGATAATACGGGAATAACGGATAAGGAAAATGGACCTCATCTAATTAAAGAGAGTCCGTCCCAGTGCAAATAAAATAAAAGATTCCGCAACTTCAATCACTCGACCTAAGGTCGATGACTGACGGGGGTCGGAACGGTGCATTCGCTGTCTCTTGTCGGTCAGTGGTAACAACAACATTTTGTAGACTCGGTTGGTTCTGCGTGTCAACCACTTCACAGGACGCTGTTTGAGGTGTGGATAGGCAGACCAATGAGTTATGAAGTTATCGATCTGAACTAAGAGCGAGCGTGGGCATTCAACACCCTCCCACACCTAGTGACTGATAGATGAATAAATAGATTAATTCCCCCGGCAAGCAGTACCCTCCCTTGATGACCACTAGAAACCTTAATGACTGTAAGGGGAAAGTTTGATAGGAAGGGGTTAATTGTATTAACGTTACCAACACCAAAAGAGTTATTTATAGGCTCAGGAATGGACACGCACACAGAACTCCCATCTAATTCTTTATCGTTAATGGTACTTGTCAGTTACAAAGATTTAATGGCAATGGGTCAAATAGAATGGAGTCTTACTATTACCCAATTTGTAACTCAATACCTTCTAGACACTTATATTATACACCAATGTGCTTGACTCCTCACCCACGTCTGGGTTAGTACCAGGGATAATACCTCTCTCAGGCTTTAATTATCATACAACCAGTCGGTAACCTTCCCGCAGGGGAAGGGTTAATTAGATGGGAAATTATTATTAAAGAACAAACACGTGATCACACTCAAAGAAAATGAAAAAGGTTGGCCCACTTTACCAAAACAAAAGTCCTATACTAATGCCGGCATGTAATGTTTATGGGGTACCCCTATGAACTGTAGTTAGCAACATTAGCTTCGCCCGTAGGCCGCATCACACTGTGTACTGTGCAATAGGATCCTGAGCACCGAAGCTCTAATGTACTCAACCAAGATGGCGGCCTCGCCGCACCACCACTGTCCGGGTGGTAAGATGGCGTCGAACGCTCTCGTCACGGGCGCTAGCAAGCGGGGTGGAGCAGAGGGAGCAGTAGCGGGCTGAGAGCGTGTGCTGGGTGATGGCGACCTCTGCTGGACGGGACAAACTCCCGTGCTGGGCTGAAGACCGCCGGTGCAGAGCAGATGCAGAACGCCGGCGAAGACAGGCTGTTGACGGCCGGTGCTGGGTCGACGCGCGACAATAATCTGGCCCCACCTTAACTGAAGCTACTCTGTGGGTCCTAGACAGCCCTCCTGCTAGCCGCAACATACAATGACGCAGGGTGTCTCTAAACACCGGTCCTCTTCAAGCCATGCTGGCTGGGCACCTCACTGGAGGGGATATCGTTAACATAAGCCAACACTTGGCTATACCGCGTTTCTTCTAGGATAACTCGTTGTATCACTAGGGTTATTCAATGGGGAACATGCAACACGCTACTACGCTTACATTTCTAGTATAACCCGTAATATACTCAAGTTCAATACGTTCACCCGTGTGGTCCACAACGGGGCTCAACGACACGTCCTTCTCGGTTCACGTTCAACGCCGAAGAGGCTGGCCCTCCTCACTTCCGTTCCCGTTGACTTGCTTCCCTCTCTGCCTCTCTCGTACCTGCCACCGCCGCCCCCTGCTGGTACCGCCAACTAGCCCCGCAGGAAGCACTGGGTGGATAGAATATGATTCAGTTTACTGTTTATAATCCATATTCCAGCCGGTGAGAGAAGGAGAAACCCGCGTCATTGTTCGAGGGAATATCAATGGAAACTAGTTAATATGTCTTTGTGCACAAAGGGGAGATAAAAGGCAAGTCAGCACTTCTGAATAATAGCCACATATTCAGGGTGCTACACATAGAATAACAGAACAGATTGACAGGTGGTGACAAAGCACTGGGCATTTATTTAAAAAGCTGTCAACTGTACTTTGTAACGTTATGTTATTTTGGGCATTCATAACGTTATTTCGCGCGACTGTACATTGTAACATTAACACAGCCCAGAAATAACATAACGTTACAAAGTACAGTACAGCTTTTTAAATGAATGCCCAGTGCTTTGTCACCACCTGTCAATCTGTTCTGTTATTCTATGCATAGCAAAACCTATTAATATTACATATGTGTTGGCGGAATTGCGTCAATGTTTGTTATGAATAAAACGCCCGAAATAACACAATGTACAGTTGACAGCTGGGCTGTGTTAACGTTACAATGTACAGTTTCTGACAGCTGGGCTCGCAAAATAACGTTATGGCGTTATGAGTGAGCGAGTGAGTGGCAAAAAAGAAAATGCGCATTGCATTGCGTTACCGGGGCACTCTTGGGCTGGCTTTAATATAGACGCGGACCGGCCGGAAACAACAATGATGTAACCACTACACCTCCCTATTCAAGTGCCGATGCAGGGTTATTTAACTTAGGCGTGATGTGAGTTTACACCAAGGGGTTACTATTGCAAGGTTTCAACCTCATTACACTATAATATGGTATATACACACATAGCTATACAGTAACTTATTATACTGTAACTTATTATACCTGGGGTGTGCCCCCCCCCCCATCCCCACTCAACTCCAACCCACACATCAGACCGAAACAAGACATGTAAACAAAGTACAATACCAAACGGGGCTCTTTTACCTAGAGGTTGCTGTTTGACCACAATAAAGATTATACCCTTAAACTAGAAATTATCTTTTGTTGTTACTTTTATGATGAAGACCAGACACATACTTTTGTCTTGTTTACATAAGGGTCCTCCATTTTCAATTCATCAAGACATTTATGACATACAAGACATACAAGTATACGGTACAATTAGAAACTGGGGGCCAGTTTCTAATTGCAGCCTCCCATAGGTGCTCTTTGAGAGCGGTTTTGAAGGAGGGTAGGGATTCACATTCCTTTACGGCTGTGGGTAGGGCGTTCCATATTATTGTGGCATAATTGCGAAACGTGTTTAGTCCCTTGTTTGAGACGAATCTCGGTTGAACATGATTTGTGGAGCTCCCTCTGGTGTTGTGATCGTGGTATTCACTGACCTTTGGGAAGTATTTCGACAGGTACATGGGTATCTTTGTGGTGTAGTGTATCTTGTATACCAGGCCCATTGCAAGTTGCTGTACTCTGTCGTCTACTCTAAGCCATCCTAGGTTGTCAAAATTGGCAGGGGAAGGTGGGTTTTAGGAGTACGGTCAAGCAGTAGTCTGACCAGTTTGTTTTGTGATGTTTGTGGTCTTGTTTTTAAGGCCTTTGAGGTGCTTTGGTACCATGAGGTGCAAGCATAGTCGTAGTAGCCTTGAATGAGTGCTCCTGTTAGAGTCTTCAGGGTATTCTTGTTCACCAGAGAGGAGATCCGGTACAAGAATCTTGTTCGTTGGTTGACTTTTTTTTATTACATTGGATGCCATTTTGTCACAGGAAAGATTTGCCTTTAGGATGGAACCCAGGTAGGTAATTTCATCTCTCCTTGTGACAATATTGTCACCCACTGTAACTGAGAAGCCGTCGGTCTTGCTGAGTTTGTTATTTGATCCAAAGAGAATGGACTCTGTTTTACCCATGTGTAATGATAGTTTGTTATCAGCGAGCCATATGCAGATTTTGCCTAGTTCTGAGTTGAGGGCTTTTTCAACCTGTAACTTGTTCTTGTCAGAGACCAGCAGGGCTGAATCGTCTGCGAACAGGAACAAGTTGCAGTCACAAGCTGACGACATGTCATTTGCATAAATTAGGAACAGTAACGGTCCTAGTATGCTTCCTTGTGGAACACCACAGCTCACTGTGAGGGGGGGGGGGATAGGGTACCGTTTACCTCCACCATCTGTTCTCTCCCCTCCAGGTAGGATTGCATCCAGCTCACTGATGAACTATCAAAACCAATTGCTTTTAGCTTGTCAATCAGAATGGAGTGATTGACAATGTCGAAAGCCTTTTGGAGGTCCAGCATGACCATGCCGCAGTTCTGTTCTGAAGCCAGATTGGAATTCGTAGATTACCTTTTTTTCTGCAAGTATACTTCTCAACCTGTTCGTAGACAATTTATTCCATCACTTTCGAGATGGAGGTAAGAATAGAAACAGGGCGGTAGTTGCCTGGGTCTAATTTGCTGCCTTTTTTGTGCAGGGGGGTCACTCGCAATTTTGAAGTCTTTGGGGACGTATCCCTGTTTTATGGAGAGGTTTATTATGTGGGTGATTACTGGGGTGATGGTGGCTGCTGAGTTTCTGAGGAATTTGGAGGGGGTATTGTCATGGTCAGTGGTCAAATTTGGCCATGACCATCTGGCCAAATAGCACCAAATTAAAAAGAAACGCCGTTTTGGCAGGATCACGCATTGTCCTACTGGCAACGCTGAAATTGTGTTTCCGTTTTGGATACTCGCCAAAACTCGCAGACAATGGTGCCATGTAATCTGCGCGAGCCGGATACGGAGCCGGTGTTGCTCAATGCCCGCACGGTTATTTCCAGTGTTTACAGCAGAGCTGTCCCAAGGAGCTGCGGCTACCATGTGTTGTCAAGTTATTGTTATAAGGAGCCCAGTCCAAGCTACAACAGTCTGCATTCCCTTAACAATTGTTTGTATTGAGCCGTATTGTATTGTACCCATTCTGCAATCTGTTAAATAAAGTTTACATCCATTCATTCTGCTAGCATTAACGTTACCAAGCTGCTAGCCACAATGCTATACTGTTATAATGGCATATCCCTATCACGTTAGCACGTAAGATAACAAACTTCGCTGATAGCCACAATGCTATACTGTTATACTGGCATATCCCAATCACGTTAGCACATAAGCTAACAAAATCGGCGACGATCTTTTTGTGAGACTAAACTCCGCTCTTGGTGGTCAATTGTGTTGATGTTAGTTTTGTTTCATCAACAAATGAGAGGCAGAACACACAGTGAATGTATCCGCTTTGTTTATTGCACTTTTATTGCACTTTCTTTGCTGAAAAATAAATGCTACGTTGGCTAAATGGCACACGCGAGGCATTTAAAGATGGTAGATTGTTTATTTTGAGCAGGAAGTGTATTGGCACATTCAACTTTTCTGATTGGTTGCAAATGGCCTTCATGTTTGAACTACATCGCCACCTACTGCCACCTACTGCTTTGGCATTGTACTACATATATATATATATATACGTATATACACCACTGTGCTCAGGAGGCAAAAACAATGTCTAACTTGCCTGCCATTACGTTGCGTTCTGAAAAGCGAAACTGACCCTGAAAACGATACGAAAACTGGCCATTCGTGTAACCGCAGCCTCAGTTCCAGACACTCACACCAGGGAGCTGCCCGGTACAATTACAGGTCTGACACTCTTGACCACTAGGAGCTGCCCAATACAACCACAGTCTGACACTCTTGACCACTAGGAGCTGCCCAGTACAACCACAGTCTGACACTCTTGACCACTAGGAGCTGCCCAGTACAACCACAGTCTGACACTCTTGGCCACTGAGCAACTCCACTGGAGCAGCTGGGGGTTAAGTGCCTTGCTCAAGAAGACGTCAGTGGTTAGTATTGAGGGGCGAGAGAGCGTTATTCATTCACTTTCCCACCCTGGGTTCTCTTGCTGATCCGGGGGGGATCGAACTGGCGACCTTCTGGTCACAAGCCTGCGTCTCTAACCTCCTTCCCTTATAGTTACTGTAGGTGCAGCTTTGCGTGATCAGACGCCAGGATGCCCTGAGATAATTCTGTTTGATGAAGCAGTTTGATCCGTGTCCTCTGTGACTTGTATTACGTCACAGGGCTATTTCTGGCTTTGCATATATCTGCTAAATAATAGCTCTTGGTGCAGCGTTGCAGCGAGTGGCTCAAATGGTACAAGATGTTAAAGAGTTCTAGATACAGTATTCAGATCATGCCTCTGGGATTATGTGCCATAATTGAGCCCCAGAGTCATGCAAAAGCCTTTTAACGTTTCCATTTTCCTCTTGCCCAAGCAACATGGATATGAGCTCCAAGTCTGGTTTCTATCTCCACGTTGACATTGGACAGGCCTCTTTTAGCTCCAGCAGAATGTCACCATCACCTCTCCCTCTCTCTCTCTCCCCCCCCCCCTCTCTCTCTCTCTCTCTCTCTCTCCCTCTCCCTCTCCCTCTCTCTCTCCCTCTCCCTCTCCCTCTCCCTCTCTCTCTCTCTCTCCCTCTCCCTCCCTCTCCCCTCCCTCTCCTCTCCCTCTCCTCTCTCTCTCTCTCTCTCTCTCTCTCTCTCTCTCTCTCTCTCTCTCTCTCTCTCTCTCTCTCTCTCTCTCTCTCTCTATCTCTCTCCCTCTCCCTCTCTCTCTCTCTCTCTCTCTCTCTCTCTCTCTCTCTCTCTCTCTCTCTCTCTCTCTCTCTTCCTCTCTCTCCCTCTCTCTCCCTCTCTCTCTCTCTCTCTCTCTCTCTCTCTCTCTCTCTCTCTCTCTCTCTCTCTCTCTCTCTCTCTCTCTCTCTCTCTCTCTCTCGCTCTCTCTCTCTCTCTCTCTCTCTCTCTCTCTCTCTCTCTCTCTCTCTCTCTCTCTCTCTCTCTCTCTCTCTCTCTCTCTCTCGACTGAGGAGGTAATAGGAAAAAGATCAGTAAAAATCTGACCACTGATAATTTACGGTAACAAATGGTTTTAATTATGGCAGCCTATTTGTGGCTTACCCCCGGCACAAAGGCACAACGGCCAACTTTACCTTTTACCATGTGCATTTTGATGGTGTTCAAACGACTGCCTATTGGTTGAGGTTCTCTTCTATAAACAGTGTCCAAATGCAAAGACTTGGTCTGAAAGGTTGCAGTCGCTCTGGCCTGAAAAGGAACGTCTTATGGACCCAGGAGGAAGCCGTTGGACTGAACCCGACATTTGACACAAGAAATGATTCATATTCAGTCTCCGTCACCAGTCGCGTTACAATCTGCTCCCCCGAAAGAAACGTCCAAAATTCTCTCTCCTCTTTTCTCCAGTTTAACCCTTTCACTGCCACACGACAGAAGGTTAATCCTTTACTATCACACAACCGACGGCGATGCTCCATCATTAGCTCCGCAGCTAATGATGCTAATGATGGAGCATCGCCGTCGGTTGTGTGATAGTAGAATAGAATAGAATAGAATAGATCTTTATTGTCATTGTTACAGTTGTTACAACGAAATTTTTAAATGCAACCCTAGGTGCTAGTAAAAATATAAAACATTCCTAAACACAGTATTAAATATAAAAACAGGGGTGGGGCATAAATAACATTAATATAAACAGGGGGGTGTGCGTGGGGGGTGGGGGGGGGGGGGGTGCAAGGGAGACTGTTGTTTTAAAATGTAGCTGAGTTTAGTGCACATATGGCCCTGGGATATAAACTAAACTTCAGTCTGTTAGTCCGGGTGGGCATGACGCTGAAACGCCTGCCCGAGCGCAGCCGCACGAGGTGCTTGTTGCCCGGGTGGTGTGGGTCCTTCAGTATTTTACTGCTTTTTTGAGGCAGCGGGAGTTGTATAGTCCCTCCAGTGAGGGGCTAACCTTCTGTATTGTCACAGTGAAAGGGTTAACCGGCTGTCGCGTGGCAGTGAAAGGGTTAAGTAGCAGGCCAGAACTTGATATGAGTTCACTGAGGCACAAAGAAGAAATGCGAAATACTCTCCCTCCTCCTCAAATAGGTTTCACCACCAGGGGGCTTTAGGCTCAGAGCTCAAAGCAACAGCTCATGATTGCCAGCTAGTCTCTGTGAGTCCTGCCGGCGCTGCAGTGCACCGTGGCTGGATGATGTGCTGTGCTTTTCTGGGTTTGAAATCATCTGTACAAGGGGAATTAGATCTCTGAGGTTCCTGTCACACACACACACATGTGTACACACACACACACACACACACACACACACACACACACACACACACACACACACACACACACACACACACACACACACACACACATGTGTACACACACACACACACACACTGATCCTCTCTACCCTCTCTTCTCCTCTCATTCTTTCCATCGTCATCATAGCCTAATCTCTTCCCCGCTCCCTCTCCCCTCTTGGCTACCCCTACTTTGCAGAAGTTGCAGTGTGTGGTGGGATAGAGAAGAGTATACCTAACCTCCCCAATTACAAGCCCCCCAGTACACACACACACACACACACACACACACACGCACGCACGCACGCACGCACGCACGCACGCACGCACGCACGCACGCACGCACGCACACACACACACACACACACACACACACACACACACACACACACACACACACACACACACACACACACACACACACACACACACACACACACACACACACACACACACACACACACACACACACACACACACAGTAGCATTAGAATTAGACACAGTAGTCGAGCAAAGCTCCTCTCCGCTCCGGAGACAAACAACAGCAGGGTTTTGCAGCTTTTCTCTCCAGTTGAAACGAGCTCAGCCCCAATTATGAATCAAGGCATCCTGTTGAAAACTGACAACTCAGTCTGTTGCATATAGAGGGGGGGGGGGGGGGGGGGGACACCAAATTACTCAATTAGAACAAAGCAACAGGTGTTGAAGGGTCGGCTGGAGGGTGTGAGCTGTCAGTAGGCTGATACAGTATCGTAGCTGCGCTTTTATTACAGTGGGGGGGGGGGGGGGGGGGGTCACTCATATCCCGCTGTCTCTCTCTTTCACTGAAGTGTCATTGAGGGAGTTGGAGCAACGGCACCCTAGATATTCAGTGAATACTGACCTGGCACCCTAGATATTCAGTGAATACTGACCTGATACACTAGATATTCAGTGAATACTGACCTGACACACTAGATATTCAGTGAATACTGACCTGATACACTAGATATTCAGTGAATACTGACCTGATACACTAGATATTCAGTGAATACTGACCTGACACACTAGATATTCAGTGAACACTGACCTGATACACTAGATATTCAGTGAATACCGACCTGATACACTAGATATTCAGTGAATACTGACCTGACACACTAGATATTCAGTGAATACTGACCTGATACACTAGATATTCAGTGAATACCGACCTGATACACTAGATATTCAGTGAATACTGACCTGATACACTAGATATTCAGTGAATACCGACCTGACACACTAGATATTCAGTGAATACTGACCTGATACACTAGGTATTCAGTGAATACTGACCTGACACACTAGATATTCAGTGAATACTGACCTGATACACTAGATATTCAGTGAATACTGACCTGATACACTAGATATTCAGTGAATACTGACCTGACACACTAGATATTCAGTGAACACTGACCTGATACACTAGATATTCAGTGAATACCGACCTGATACACTAGATATTCAGTGAATACTGACCTGATACACTAGATATTCAGTGAATACTGACCTGACACACTAGATATTCAGTGAATACTGACCTGATACACTAGATATTCAGTGAATACTGACCTGATACACTAGATATTCAGTGAATACTGACCTGACACACTAGATATTCAGTGAACACTGACCTGATACACTAGATATTCAGTGAATACCGACCTGATACACTAGATATTCAGTGAATACTGACCTGATACACTAGATATTCAGTGAATACCGACCTGACACACTAGATATTCAGTGAATACTGACCTGATACACTAGATATTCAGTGAATACTGACCTGACACACTAGATATTCAGTGAATACTGACCTGATACACTAGATATTCAGTGAATACTGACCTGATACACTAGATATTCAGTGAATACTGACCTGATACACTAGATATTCAGTGAATACTGACCTGATACACTAGATACAGAAAAACCAACTTAAAGCATTTATCACAGATCATTCTATATTCAGCCCACACCAATCGTGAGCATGATCCCGCACGATCTCAGCCACTACTCTAGTTATAAATGACATCGAATCCGCCCATGACAAAAGAAAACATTGTGCTGGCCTGTTTGTAGATTTGTCTAAACTAAAGCATTGACACAGCGGACTATTCTCTTCTATTACAAAGATTACACAGTGTTGGTTTTGATTCAAGTGCTTGTAGTGGGTTTCAAAGCTACTTTCTGCAACTCTCTTTTAATGCTTTGCAAGATGCACTAAAAACGTAAAAAGTCTTAAATGGGTGCTTAATGCAGGAATGCCATGAAAATGTATATTGTTTTCTAGAGCCAAGAATATTGTTTACAATGACTTGCATATCTGTGAATGGATCTGATATTGAGAGAGTCTCAGAATACAAATATCTTGGTATTTGGCTTGATGAGGGATTTACATTTAAATACCATGTGGGCATTCTTGCCAGTAAATTGTGGCAAAAGCTTGGCTTTTTGTACAAGAGCAGACCTAGCTTGCCTATGATTAGCAGAAAGAGAGTTGTTGAAGCTTGTTCTTGTCTGTTCTGGATCACGGAGATGTAATTTATATACATGTGGCGCGGCCTCCACTCTTAACCAGTTAAGACTCTGTATATCATTCAGCTAACAGCATTTTGTTTCTATATGAAGCTGTTACGATTCTGGTTCTTGACTATGGTCGGGAACCTCCCACCTTCTCTGTCATCTGTCACTTGTTTACTGTCACTTGTTTTCCCTGTCATTTAGTGCTGTCAATTAGGGGTTGGCTTCTGATTGGCTGTCACAGGTGTGTGTGTGGAATGTTGGTATTTGGTGGCTATTTAACATTCCTCTCCTCTGCTTGTCATTCATCAGGTCTTCACTATAGGCGTTCAGAGATAACGCGGGCGGTTCCTGTTCTGGACCACCACTAAGCTCCATTATCTAATTATCTCGTTCCCTTGCCTTGGCATAGTATCCTAGTATTACTCTTTGTGTTCTTTACTATTAAAGTCGAACCTGTTCAAGAGTATACCTTCTCCGTCTCTGTGATTGCCTACAACAATTGGAACTCACCTACCTCCATCCTGACAGAAGACCTGACCATCAGAGTTCCATGGAGGCAATCATGGAGATGCTCCGGGCACAGAAGAGTGCACAGGAGCGCATGGAGGAACACCAACATCTGGTCAGCGCCGAGTTGGTTCGGCTGGGCGGGATCGTCGGCGCGTCGCAGGAGACGGCGCAGTCGGCGCTCAGCACAGCCCGGCAGGCACAAGTCGAGGTGGCGGGGGTAAGGACGACGGTGGGAGAGACGGCGGCAGGAGAGGCGGCGTTCAACACCACGTTCAACACCGAGGAGAGTCGGGGAGCTCTTGGGCACCAGGATCGGAACCAGGAGCCACGGCTACCCGCACCAGGCCGCTACGCGGGAGCACCGGAGGGATGCAGGGAGTTCATCACCCAGTGCTCACTCGTGTTCCAGCTGCAGCCACGCTCATTCCTCTCTTCCAGAGCACAAGTCGCATATATTATCACCCTCCTCACCGGTCAAGCACTCTCCTGGGCTACGGCTGAATTAGAGAGCGGTTCGCCTCTCTGCGACTGTGTGGACGACTTCACCAGGGAGTTGAGAAGGGTATTCGACACTTCCCGAGTACTCTCGGTCTTCGAGGCCGGTGGGCGGCTTCTCGCCTGCCGGCAGGGCCTCCGCACGGTCTCAGAATACGCCATCGAATTTCGGATCGTGGCTCGGGAGGCGGCTTGGCCGGAAATTCCTTGTGTGGTCCTATTTCTCAAGGGACTCTCCGCACGGATGCGAGACGAGTTCTCCGTGCGTGAGATCCCTGAGCAGCTGGAAACGCTCATCAACACCGCCATACGGATGGACAACCGACATCGGGAGAGAGAGAGGGAGCGTGAAGATACTACCCAGGTACGTGTCCTTTCTCCTCCCGTTGCTGACATCTTCCCGCATTACACGAGTGGGCCACTGGGTGATGAATCCATGCAGCTTGGGGCGCTGTCGCTCTCAGACGACGAGCGGCGGCGCTTCATCGAGGAGCGACGCTGCTTCCGGTGCGGCCGCGCCGGTCATCGTTTCGGCAGCTGTCGGGAACAGGCTGGCTCAACTCGGCGCCAGTCGGGAAGGGGAGGTGCTCCGCCGGGCCTCGAGAGGGCGCCAGCAGGTGGGCTCACCCCAGCACTACCATCAGACACACGTACATTTCTGGAGGTGGCGGTTAACTGTGGGGGTAACGTTAGGGGAACGAAGGCTCTCATTGACTCAGGGGCGGCGGGCAATTTCATTCACTTGGGGTTGGTGAGAGAATGGGGAATCCCGGTAGAAGAGTTGGGGGTTCCCATTCCTGTCTACGCCCTGGACGGTCAGCCCCTGGGCAGTGGGAGCGTCACACAACGTACTGTCCCTATGCACATCCGGGTGGCGGGTGGGGGGTGGGAGTGGGTTCAATTATTTGTTATTGTCTCCCCCTATTCTGTTATGGTGTTGGGTCATCCCTGGTTGTCTTCATGTGTACGGAATATTAATTGGAGCAAGGGCAAGCTCTCAACGGAGGTCGACGTGAAGTCGGTCGTCGGCGAGAGTTTGTCCACTCCCTTGTCTCCCTTCCCCTCTTCTCTTTTTTCTCCTTCTTCTCTCTCCAGGGTGGTGGGGAGCATCGCAGATTCTGTTCCACCCTCTAATCCCGATTTGATAGGGGTTCCTGAGATCTATTGGGACCTGGCGGACGTTTTTAGCAAGACGCGTGTTAAAGCACTTCCGCCTCATAGATCATACGACTGTCCCATTAATCTTCTACCCGGTACCTCCCCGCCTCGCGGGCGAATGTTCTCTCTCTCACGCCCCGAGACCTTGGCCATGAACACCTACATTGAGGAGGCATTGCTTGCGGGGCACATACGTCCTTCCACATCCCCGGCCGGCGCTGGTTTCTTCTTTCTTGACAAAAAAGATGGGGATCAGCGCCCGTGCATTGATTATAGGGGATTGAATGACATTTCCATCAAGAACCGATATCCTTTACCTCTCATGGACACGGCCTTTGAGTGCTTACAGGGGGCACAGGTCTTTTCTAAAGTTGACTTACGTAATGCATACAATCTGGTCAGGATTAGAGAAGGAGACGAGTGGAAGACTGCATTTAATACACCCAATGGTCACTACGAGTATTTGGTCATGCCCTTTGGTTTGGCTAATGCTCCGGCAGTCTTCCAAGCCCTGGTTAACAACGTGCTGCGAGACTTGATTGGGGTGTCGGTGTTTGTTTACCTAGATGATATCCTAATTTTTTCTCGCGATATGGTGCAACACCAACTGCATGTTCGGGAGGTGCTAGACCGTCTCCTCAAGCATCAACTATTCGTTAAGGCTGAGAAGTGTGTGTTTCACACTGATACCGTTTCCTTCCTGGGCTTTGTGTTGACGAAGGGTGATCTACGCATGGATTCGGCCAAGGTGAGTGCAGTCTTGGACTGGCCACGGCCTTCGTGGCTCAAGGGGTTACAACGTTTTTTGGGCTTTGCACATTTTTCCAGGTGCTTTATTCGCAACTTTAGCGCATTAGCCAATCCATTAACAGCTCTCACTAAGGCCTCTCTCCCTGGCTTTGAATTGTCGCCTAGGGCAGAGTCGGCCTTCTGCGATCTCAAGCGTTGGTTTACATCCGCTCCTGTATTGATCCGCCACGATGCAGAGGTTCCGTTCATTGTGGAGGTGGATGCCTCTGACATCGCTGTGGGGGGGGGGTGCTCTCTCAGAGGTGCTTAAAGGATGGGAAAGTGCACCTGTGTGCTTTTTTTTCTCGCCGTCTGTCATCAGCCGAGCGCAACTACGACGTGGGTAATCGGGAGTTGTTGGCTATCAAATTGGCACTGGAGGAATGGAGACATTGGTTGGAGGGGGCGGCACATCCTTTCATTGTTTGGACCGATCATAAGAACTTGGCTTACATCCAAGGGGCTAAACGCCTTAACGCTCGCCAGGCCAGGTGGGCGTTATTCTTCACACAATTTCGATTTACCATCTCCTATAGGCCCGTCAACCGGAGCGCGTCAACCAGGACCTGGAGGGGGTCTTGAGATGTTACGTTGCCGGTTGCCCGGCAACGTGGAGTAGGAGGTTGGCATGGGCTGAGTACGCGCATAATACCCTCCTCTCCTCCTCTACCGGTATGTCTCCCTTTCAGTGTCAGTATGGTTTTCAACCTCCGTTGTTTCCCGAGCAGGAGGCGGAGGTGCCCTCGGCCCAGGCACATGTGGCTCGCTGCCGCAGGACGTGGAAGCGGGTCCGGGCGGCGCTGCAGAAGGTTTCGGTTAGTACCCAGCGGCAGGCTAACCGCAAGCGTCGTCCGGCTCCGGTTTACCGTCCTGGGCAGCGGGTTTGGCTTTCCACCCGGGATCTCCCTCTCCGGGTGGAATCCAGGAAGCTGGCTCCTCGCTTTATAGGACCCTTTAAGGTGGTACATCGGGTGAATCCTGTGGCTTACAGGCTACGGCTTCCGAGTTCTATGAGGGTTCATCCGACGTTTCATGTGTCCCTGTTGAAGCCGTTCCTCTCATCGCCCTTGGCCCCGCCACTGCCTACGGTTCCTCCGCCTCGGTTTATGGGTGGTCAGCCCATTTACACAGTGCGGAGGATACTGGGTTGTAGGCGGAGGGGTAGGGGGTTTCAGTTCTTGGTGGATTGGCAGGGGTACGGGATAGAAGAGCGTTCTTGGGTGCCTCAAAGGGATATTTTAGATCCCAGCCTGATCGATGATTTCCGGCGGCTGAATCCCGAGGCCCCCAGGTGAACGTCTGGTGCCGTTCGTCGGGGGAGGGTACTGTTACGATTCTGGTTCTTGACTACGGTCGGGAACCTCCCACCTTCTCTGTCATCTGTCACTTGTTTACTGTCACTTGTTTTCCCTGTCATTTAGTGCTGTCAATTAGGGGTTGGCTTCTGATTGGCTGTCACGGGGGTGTGTGTGGAATGTTGGTATTTGGTGGCTATATAACATTCCTTTCCTCTGCTTCTCATCTGTCAGGTCTTCACTATAGGCGTTCGGAGATAACACGGGCGGTTCCTGTTCTGGACCACCACTAAGCTCCATTATCTAATTCTCTCGTTCCCTTGCCTTGGCATAGTATCCTAGTATTACTCTTTGTGTTCTTTACTATTAAAGTCGAACCTGTTCAAGAGTATACCTTCTCCGTCTCTGTGATTGCCTACAACAATTGTAACTCACCTACCTCCATCCTGACATGAAGCCATTATTGTAGATTGTCCAAATGACATCACTTTATTATCACATCTCTGGACCCCATTGTACACGATCCAATGATTGGCTTAAACTTAAAGCACCTACAGTTTGTCCTGAACTTCATAGGTCTGCCTTTGTTTTCTGTGCCCCTGACTGGTGGAATACCCTGCAGAATACATTGAAATGAGGTACTTTAGTGTCTATGGGTCAATTTAAAACCTTGGTGACCAAACAGGTCACCACAAATTATGTAACTATTTTTTAAATATAATCTTTTAATTAAATTAGTTTTAATGTCTGCCGTTTCTGAAATTATTCATGCAATGTGATGATCTGTGAATGTAATTACTTGACATCGCTGTAAATTATCAATAATTTTTCAGATACTGTACACACACTTGCATGCCAGATTTTCTGTGAATACTGACCTCACACACACACACGCTCGCACACTAGATATTCAGATAATATTAACCTCACATACAATCACACACACACTAGACCTTTGTGGAATACTAGCCTCACACTCACTCACTCACTTGATAAATAGAGAATAGGCTACTAACCTCACATGCTCACACACTGGATCACCAGAGAATACTAGCATCATCACTCACTTGCACACTACATCTTTGGAGAATAATAACCTCACTCTCACACATGGGATTGTCAGAGAACACTGACAAACTAGATCTTGGGAGAATGCTAATGTCACGCACACTAAATATTCAGAGGACACAAACCTCCCACACACTACATCTTACTCGACCCCGAGTTTCAACACGACAGTCAGCGGCATTGATTTTTCTAAAGCAAAAGTCTAGCCCGTGTGTGTGAGCCCGCATCGATTCATTCCGGTCCTTGACTCCCAATAAACACGACACACGTTCACAAGCTGTGTGTGCTTATTGTCCAATGACACGGGGGCCCGCGCATTGTGTCCGCTAAGCCGCTCAGAGCACACGCAAGGGGGGAGGGCGCTGAGTCAGCAACACGGAGCACGGGGCAGCAGGTTGGCAAGCTGACCCACTTAGTCACCCCGCTATCGTGCCATCGTCAACAGATGGCCCCCCGCAGATGGCATGTGCCCGGCGTAGCCGTCGGAGAAGGGTGCACAGGACGGGCTAGCGGACAAACGCGTCGGGACGGGACGGGGTAATGGATCGATGAGGCGGAGGGTTGAGTGTAGATCGGTTGTGATGCCAAGGAGCTCAAGGGTGAGACCGTGCCCGGCTCGTCTGTCGAGGGCCGGGCCCGTATCACCTGAAATCCATATCACGGTATATGATCACATTCACGCCGATGACGATAAATCAAACGATAATGAATTTTCTATTACAACACTATAGCACCCAAATACCACATTCTCCACCGTGTCTGCCGGGATGTTTGTAAGGTTTGCTTTTCATCATGCTCGTCTTTCATAATGGGTTGCTGTTGATTGAACTGACTTAACCCTTTCACTGCCACACTACAGAAGGTTAACCTTTCACTAACACACTACAGACGGTTTCTGTAGTGTGGTTGTGAAAGGGTTAATCCTTTGGTGTGTGTGTGGCAGTGAAAGGGTTAACCCTCTGTATTGTCGCAGTGAAAGGGTTAACCCTTTGGTAATGTGGTAGTGAAAGGGTTAAAGGGGCACAACATGAAACCACGCTAGAGGGATGCATTTAGGCTGCCTAACAAATCCATATGGGCAACATCAAGTTTCATGTTTTCAAGTTTCAGTTTTATTTGTCACATATAAGGTACATGTACATTACAGTGAAATGCTTGGTTCTGTATGAGCCTCCTGAGATTGTGCTCCGTACAGTAGACATTTTAAAAGGTTAAAGAGTAACGACCAAACACTATACAAAATATATAACATACTAAAATAAAATGTACAAAATGCAAAAAGAACCGCAAAGGAATGAGGTAGAAAAGGTAATGCAAATGTGTAGGAATAAATAGATAAAATATGGTGTAATGTTTAAAAAGTGTAAGGGCGGCTGGGTAGCGCAGCGGACTAAGCGCTCGCCTACCACCGCAGAGACATTGGTATCGAATCCAGCTGTCAGCGGTGCCTCCGGCTTGGTCGGTCGTCCATACTAACACAATTGGCGGTGTTAGCGGGTGGGAAGCCGGCGGGGTGTGTGTATCCTGGTCGTTGTAAACAGCGACTCCTACTGGTCGGTCGGGGCGCCTGCTCAGCGAGGGAGGGAACTGGGGGAGGTAGTGTGAGCCTCCCACGCGTTACACCTCACCCAATGAGAGTCCTTGCTGTCAGGTGAAAAGAAGCGGCTGGCTGACTCCACATGTATCGGAGGGGACATGTGATGATATCTATCGACCCTCCCTAGACCGGCAAGTGGGGGGCAAATGCGCCCAACAACCAGGAAGGGGAGGGGGGAATTGGCATATGACTAAATTGGGATGGGAGAAGAATACAGAAAAAAGGAGGAGAAAAAGTAGATACAAAAGAAAGTGTAAGGGAATGAATGTGTTAAGGTGCATGTTTAAAGTGAGGGTGTTGTGTGCAGTGAATGTAGAACGAACGAGTTACAGTCCACATGGAGCATTAGGTCAGTATTGGTACATCTTCGATTTATCACCCCGTTCCATCTGTCTGTCCACGTTTCTTGAGAAAAAATATATAGTCGGTTGTGTGATAGTAAAGGGTTAACCTTCTGTCGTGTGGCAGTGAAAGGGTTAACTTCCTTCCTGCCGTTTGACCATGCAACTGAGTGCAGAGGTCCATTAACCCATTGTCTTCCGCAGGGAGAGCTCAGCCTTCACTGTACACCCACCACCAATTAGTCAGCAGAGCTCACGCCGTGCCCAGTGCCAGTGTGGAGCAGGACACACAGCAGAGCTCACCCCGTGCCCAGTGCCAGTGTGGAGCAGGACACACAGCAGAGCTCACCCCGTGCCCAGTGCCAGTGTGGAGCAGGGCAGACAGCAGACCTCACGCCGTGCCCAGTGCCAGTGTGGAGCAGGGCAGACAGCAGACCTCACGCCGTGCCCAGTGCCAGTGTGGGGCAGGACACACAGCAGAGCTCACGCCGTGCCCAGTGCCAGTGTGGAGCAGGGCAGACAGCAGACCTCACGCCGTGCCCAGTGCCAGTGTGGAGCAGGACACACAGCAGACCTCACGCCGTGCCCAGTGCCAGTGTGGAGCAGGACACACAGCAGAGCTCACGCCGTGCCCAGTGCCAGTGTGGAGCAGGACAGACAGCAGACCTCACGCCGTGCCCAGTGCCAGTGTGGTCATACAGGACATACAGCAGAGCTCACGCCGTGCCCAGTGCCAGTGTGGAGCAGGACAGACAGCAGAGCTCACCCCGTGCCCAGTGCCAGTGTGGAGCAGGACACACAGCAGAGCTCACGCCGTGCCCAGTGCCAGTGTGGAGCAGGACAGACAGCAGAGCTCACCCCGTGCCCAGTGCCAGTGTGGAGCAGGACAGACAGCAGAGCTCACCCCGTGCCCAGTGCCAGTGTGGAGCAGGACACACAGCAGACCTCACGCCGTGCCCAGTGCCAGTGTGGAGCAGGACACACAGCAGACCTCACGCCGTGCCCAGTGCCAGTCCCTCCAGGTCCTCCAGTCAAGACATTATACAGTTCTTTATTCTCACCGACCAACCACCACGTCCTCTGATGGACCCATCTGGAGTCCAAGAGGATCATTTCCACAATTAAAAACCAATTATAGACAAAAGAAAAGGGACTATGATGATGACAGACAGACAGAAATATCACTTGACTAAAGAGACACGTGTTTTGTATGTACAGTATGAGTATCCTATGAGCTATTCTATTATTATTATTATTATTTCTATTATTATCATTTCCCTGCCTGTACCTCCCCTCCCCCCTCCCCCATGCTGCTATGACGCCTGAATTTCCCCCCAAGGGGGTCGATGATGAAGACCACTGGACTTGACCTCCAGGGGGTCGATGATGAAGAACACTGGACTAGACCTCCAGGGGGTCGATGATGAAGACCACTGGACTTGACCTCCAGGGGGTCGATGATGAAGACCACTGGACTTGACCTCCAGGGGGTCGATGATGAAGAACACTGGACTTGACCTCCACGGGGTCGATGATGAAGAACACTGGACTTGACCTCCAGGGGGTCGATGATGAAGACCACTGGACTTGACCTCCAGGGGGTCGATGATGAAGAACACTGGACTTGACCTCCAGGGGGTCGATGATGAAGACCACTGGACTTGACCTCCAGGGGGTCGATGATGAAGACCACTGGACTTGACCTCCAGGGGTCGATGAAGAACACTGGACTTGACCTCCAGGGGGTCGATGATGAAGAACACTGGACTAGACCTCCAGGGGGTCGATGATGAAGACCACTGGACTTGACCTCCAGGGGGTCGATGATGAAGACCACTGGACTTGACCTCCAGGGGGTCAATGATGAAGAACACTGGACTTGACCTCCAGGGGGTCGATGATGAAGAACACTGGACTTGACCTCCAGGGGGTCGATGATGAAGACCACTGGACTTGACCTCCAGGGGGTCGATGATGAAGACCACTGGACTTGACCTCCAGGGGGTCGATGATGAAGAACACTGGACTTGACCTCCAGGGGGTCGATGATGAAGAACACTGGACTTGACCTCCAGGGGGTCGATGATGAAGACCACTGGACTTGACCTCCAGGGGGTCGATGATGAAGAACACTGGACTTGACCTCCAGGGGGTCGATGATGATGACCACTGGACTTGACCTCCAGGGGGTCGATGATGAAGAACACTGGACCTGACCTCCAGGGGGTCGATGATGAAGACCACTGGACTTGACCTCCAGGGGGTCGATGATGAAGAACACTGGACTTGACCTCCAGGGGGTCGATGATGAAGACCACTGGACTTGACCTCCAGGGGGTCGATGATGAAGACCACTGGACTTGACCTCCAGGGGGTCGATGATGAAGACCACTGGACTTGACCTCCAGGGGGTCGATGAAGAAGAACACTGGACTTGACCTCCAGGGGGTCGATGATGAAGACCACTGGACTTGACCTCCAGGGGGTCGATGATGAAGAACACTGGACTTGACCTCCAGGGGGTCGATGATGAAGACCACTGGACTTGACCTCCAGGGGGTCGATGATGAAGAACACTGGACTTGACCTCCAGGGGGTCGATGATGAAGACCACTGGACTTGACCTCCAGGGGGTCGATGATGAAGAGCACTGGACCTGACCTCCAGGGGGTCGATGATGAAGACCACTGGACTTGACCACCAGGGGGTCGATGATGAAGACCACTGGACTTGACCTCCAGGGGGTCGATGATGAAGAACACTGGACTTGACCTCCATGCCCAGCGCCAACCTCCCAGGATGACACCTGTGGCTGCTAGAGAGAGGAGAAGTGTTTGTGGACCAATCGACCAACCAAACAACCGACAGGGTGACCTACAGCAGGGGTTCCCAAAGTCGGGGTCGCGAGCGAGCCGCCGCGGGGGGGTTGCCAGATGATTTTTTATTTTTTTTAAATAGTCAGGCCACTGAACTTAGAAGCAGGCCAGGACAGTGTTGCAGCAGTGCAATAGTTAGATAACCTAGGTGGGGAACAACCAGGAGATCACTGCAACTCACACAAGTTGGAGAACTATCTCTCTCTCTCTCTCTCTCTCTTGCTCTCACACACACACAAAGGGAGCCGCATGTGATTGGTGGAGGCGGGACCCTTACAAAAAACTGCTAATCATTGACACATGCTAGCCTGTAATAATCCCCCCCCAGAAAAATCTACTTTGCATTTGATATATTGCAAATATATGCCATCACACACACTGGCATTTAAAGGGTTAGAATTATAAAATTAATATGTGGTGTTATGATCAGGGCTGAAGTTGAATAAAAGATTGTATTTTTTATCAATTACAAAAAAACTGAAAATCCATCAAAATCAGTGTTGTTGCTAATCATACATATGCTAGCCTGTTTTTTAACAATAATTTGTGATGCCATCACAAACACTGGCATTTAAAGGGTACAAATAAAAAACTTCCTGCACCAGAATGCAGGAAATTAAGTCTTTGTAACAAGAAATGTCCTGGTGGCGGACCCCCAGACCCCCTGCTTAAACAGTGGCCTGACTGGGGCTATATTTTGCACTATATTTCCTGGCCCGAATGATTTCCCCAGTCCGGCCCTCGTTAAAAGCCTCCAATGCTTATTAGTGTGTGTGCGTTTGAACGTTTGCACGTTTCAACCATACATTTCCATTTAAAAAAAAATATATATATATATATTTTTTTTTGTAATATTTTTTTTTACCTCCTATAATAGTGGGGGTCGCGGCTCTCTGACATCGTTATTTGGGGGTCGCGGCCTGAATAGTTTGGGAACCCCTGACCTACAGTATAGAGCTGCTGGTCGCAGCTAATGAAAGAGGGTCGTTTCCATCTTCCTATAGACTGTGGTCATTATGGTAATATGGGTCAGTGACTCACATAATCCAGCCTCGTCCTCAAGTACAAGTCGACTTCAGCGGAGATCATCAAAAAGGTTAGACCGCTTTCAGTTCCACAGGTCTGTGCCCACTGCCATCTCTTGAGGACGTCACACGGTTAATCATCTCCACAGAGGGCAGGCTCGACACAAGCTCATAACCACACGCCTGGCACATTATCGCTTTTAATAACCGAAGCGAAACACTTAACACAGAACACACAGGATAAATTAAAAACCTGCGAACACACAAGTATAGCCGTTACAACACGTTTATGTTTCATATTATACACTAGATCTGGCTACCGGCGACGATGACTTCACCGTTTGGCAGGCTGTGCATTTTTTCTTCTTTACCACTTAATGTGCTTTGCGTTACAGTAAGGGCTGATATTTGGGATTTATATTAAATACAGCAGGAAGCCCCCCGGGAGAGTGTAGGGGGGTACTCTGACATAAGTCTAAACACGTTATGGTACGTTTGAGACAGGCGAGTAGTAGACCCACAGCACACTGCTGGCTCCCCTGTGGAGATACTCCTGGAATGCGAGTGGGATTTGGTTGAACGTTTGTCTTGGCGTGGGAGGGGGAGACGCACGGGAGGGGCAGCCTCCTCATATATTCTCTTCCCAAGAGCAGACGGAAATATGTGAGCTATGCAGCAGTGTTGACCTCGGTCCGGAGATCAGAAGTTATTTTTAGAGCAGGCGGGCCCCACGTGAAGATGTCACCTTATCACCGTGATGGCCTCGTTGATACCTGTGTTCAAGGACCCGCCCCAACGCCTTAGTTCCAACTCACCAAAGCGTCCTCGCGTATTATATCTATATCTGCTCTTTTAGTCCTTTTAGCTCAACATCTGTCCACTTTTTTTTTGTTGCACATTCTCGATATAAACCTCAAGATAAACAGTGTTCTATGTAAATGTATTCTGATAAATCCATTCCTCCGCCGCCGGTCTGAAGGTCGGTGCAGCCGGGGAGGAGGTCACACCGGATGCACACTGTACCAATATATAATATAATATTATATAATATATATATAATATAACACAGTAGTGGTGGGCCTGATCTCTGCCAACGATGAGAGGGCCTACCTGGAAGAGGTAGAGGATCTGGCGCGGTGGTGTCAGGAGAACTGCCTCTCCCTGAACGTCAGCAAAACAAAGGAGATGATTGTGGACTTTAGGAGGTCGGGGGTCAGGGACTACAGCCCCCTCAGCATCGACGGGGCACCGGTTGAGAGAGTGAACAGTTTTAAGTACCTCGGAGTCCACATATCCGAGGACTTGACATGGACCACACACATTGACAGTGTTGTGAAGAAGGCACGACAACGCCTCTACTTCCTCAGGCGCCTAAGGAAGTTCCAAGTCAGTCAGAAGATCCTTAAGAACTTCTACTCATGTACAATAGAGAGCATCCTGACTGGCAATATCACCTCCTGGTTTGGGAATAGCACCGCACAAGACCGTAGAAGACTACAAAGAGTGGCCCGTTCAGCCGAACGCACAATTGGAGGGGGGCTTCCCACTCTCCAGAACATTTACAACAAGCGGTGCATGGGTAAGGCTAAGAGAATAATCAAAGACTCCAGCCACCCAAACAACTGCCTCTTTGAACTGCTGCGGTCAGGCAAGCGATACATGAGTCTCATGGCCAGTACAGAGAGACTCAGAAGGAGCTTCTATCCCCAGGCCATCAGGATGCTCAACGAACAATAAACACTATGTAACAACCATCAAATGTACTCACAGCACACACATCCACACGCACACACTCACTTTAAACAAACAACTCACTGCAGCACCCACTTTAACCACTTTAGTACACCTAAGCACACTTTATATTTATCGGTAAAGAATTTGCACTACAACTCATACCTCATTACACCTTACTGTACATTTTACCTAAATTGTACCTCATCCCATTTCTGCATTGTACTGTATAGTATATAGTATATTGTATTGTAACTCAGTTACTTTTCTACTCTGCATTGTATATTGTATATATTAAACACTTTTGGCGACGTACTTGACTTCTATTTTATACTTATTATACTTATTTTATACTTATCTATTTTTATCTAGCACAATCTCTGGAGCGTAACAGAAAGAAGCATTTTATATAAAAGTATTCTGTACTTCTGTATGGCAACTAATAAAGAAACTTGAACTTGAAACCAGCCACACTACCCTCTGTATAGTAGAGCTAAGTTAAAGCTATGAAATGGGTTTTCTGACGGTAAGCACCTATAGAGGGTTTTCAGTCACTGGGTTGAGGGGGAAGCTCGTGCCTCGGGTCCCAGAGGTGGAGCGCAGAGGTGGAGCGCAGAGGTGGAGCGCAGAGGTGGAGCACAGAGGTGGAGCGCAGAGGTGGAGCACAGAGGTGGAGCACATAGGTGGAGCACAGAGGTGGAGCACAGAGGTGGAGCACATAGGTGGAGCACAGAGGTGGAGCACAGAGGTGGAGCACAGAGGTGGAGCACAGAGGTGGAGCGGAGAGGTGGAGCACAGAGGTGGAGCACAGAGGTGGAGCACAGAGGTGGAGGCAGGCGCTGCAGAGAAGAGCGAAATGGTAACGACCACACTGATCGAATGGCACTCGAATTTCAAGTAGAGTTCTTACATTACATTGAATATTTACATCCACACACACAAGCACGCACGGACGGACACATACACACACGCACGCATGCACGCACGCACGCACACACACACACACACACACACACACACACACACACACACACACACACACACACACACACACACACACACACACACACATGCACGCACATACACATAGAACGACAGATGAAATGCAGTACATTTCCATAAGCAGATGTCAATACTCATAGGAGCCAACTTGAATAATACAGGTGAATATGACCTGTAGGTCAGTGGATATGACTGCTTTTGAATAATAAGCTAACTGAAAAAATGAAATAGAGTTCTGGGATGCGAAAACACTGTAACTCAGTTTGTACTGTATGGATGGATACTATAAGGTGTTGATATGGGCTTTTGAATACAATTCACGCACCGTTTTAAAGGAACAGACAGAGACATTATGGGACAAGAAGATAGATACCAGTTACCTCTCTGTGCGTTCATTAAAAAGCTATCCGGCTGCAAACTGGCCTAGCTTAGCATAAATGAATGGGAGCGGATACGGACCATCTAGCCTAGCTTAAAACTCCGGGAGAGGTGTTTTTGGCCAACAAGTAGGCTAGCTGGTCCATATCCGCTTCCATTCATTTGTGCTAAGCTATAGGCTATCTTGCAGCCGAATCGCTTTTCGCTGAACACATGTATTGGAAATCGGCATCCATCTTCTTGTCTGACTCTGGATACGATGGTAATAATGCGCATTTCCCATAATGTTGGCGATGTGTTCCATGAAGCAGTAGGGATCTCTGTATGAAAATAGAACCCATTAACAGTTCCTTTCCAATGTATCTGTCCATCATCACAGCCTACAATCGACTCCCACAACATTGCAGTTTGCGAGTAAAAGACAATCACTCCTGAATCTCTCCTTGTTTTGTTTTCAACCTGTTCTCATGAAGGGTGTATGAACGGTATTGCAATTAATGACTGAGAGATGAAAGGCTCCATCCGGCCTGTGGGGCCTGACAGGGTTGACTCATCCTGCCTGCCTCAGGGAGTCTGCCTGTGGGGCCTGACAGGGTTGACTCATCCTGCCTGCCTCAGGGAGTCTGCCTGTGGGACCTGACAGGGTTGACTCATCCTATAGGCCTCAGGGAGTGTGCCTGTGGGGCCTGACTGGGTTGACTCATCCTGCCTGCCTCAGGGAGTCTGCCTGTGGGGCCTGACAGGGTTGACTCATCCTATAGGCCTCAGGGAGTCTGCCTGTGGGACCTGACAGGGTTGACTCATCCTAAGGGCTTCAGGGAGTCTGCCTGTGGGGCCTGACAGGGTTGACTCATCCTATAGGCCTCAGGGAGTCTGCCTGTGGGACCTGACAGGGTTGACTCATCCTATAGGCCTCAGGGAGTCTGCCTGTGGGGCCTGACAGGGTTGACTCATCCTGCCTGCCTCAGGGAGTCTGCCTGTGGGGCCTGACAGGGTTGACTCATCCTATAGGCCTCAGGGAGTCTGCCTGTGGGGCCTGACAGGGTTGACTCATCCTATAGGCCTCAGGGAGTCTGCCTGTGGGACCTGACAGGGTTGACTCATCCTGCCTCAGGGAGTCTGCCTGTGGGGCCTGACAGGGTTGACTCATCAGGGAGTCCGCCTGTGGGATCTGCGTGGGAGAGATCAACAAGCTGTCCCTCTGAAGGAATGCTGAACTCCAAAGCACACAGGACTCATTTACACACGTGATGGGAAGCGGCCAGTCGGCTGCACTGCTCTTTCAATCCGCTGTCTGGGTGTTTTAGAGGAGATCATCCATACGTGCAGATCAGCCAAATTAGGCTACATTTGGAAATAGGAATCTTAACACCATCTGAATAGGATTGTAAGACAAAAGACATGGATTTTTTTTTTTTTTTTTTAATTAGGCCCTATTATTGATTTTTATAGTAAAAATATAGCCGCACTGCGAAAATGCTATAAGACACAAACTGCACAACTATGAATTGTATGCACTGTGTGCTTTCTTACCTTGGTTTAATTAGGAAACACTGTATGTGCTAGTAGGAGTCAGAATAGCTGGAGTGTGTGAAGGGGCAGAGCGCTTTCCAGTAGGGGAGAGTGGGGTCGGATGGGACAGGGGGACAGTTGGGGCGGTCCTTTAGAAAGTAGCTACACTTTAAGTAGCTACACGCATTATATGAACTTTTAATCCTTGGTATCAAGCGGAATAATGGATGTATTCAAGGGGGGTCCGGTGGGGGGGGGGGGGGGGAGAAGGAGCAAGAGCATTTATGTGTTGTATTGTATTGTAATTAATCTGTGTATATCTTTAATCTTTAATCTACATCTATTTTAATTAAAAAAACCGGGCTGTCATGATTGTTAGTATTATGTCGGTAATAGCCCTGTGATTTATAGTGGATTTCTACTGTAAATGTTTGTATGTCATGTCAAAAAAAAAAAAAAAAAAATTTGTTCACAAAAAAAAAAAAGTAGCTACACCTATGAAAGTGCAATTGACCATAGACTACCGCAACACTTCCGGGATTCTGAAATCGGGGAGGAGATAGCGGGGGGGGGGGCAAATGAATGAATGTGGATGAGAGCCGTGATGTAAGTGGTTGCAGCTACGGCTGTGGGGGCTCTGGAGACATGATGCAATAGACTTTTATGCGCCTGAATCTCCTGAACACGGCGCGACCCATTCCAAATCGATCGGAACTTAATCGGCCGAGATAAAGTCCCCTTTTCAGCACCTACTCCCCATACGCATGCGCAGACTGCCAACGTATTCTGACGGCACACGATGAGGCGCGAAACCGGGTTAGAACGTTCCATCAGAGGGGGGAGCTTGTGCCTGCTTCGCCGCTTCGGTGGCCAGTGCAAGATATACCCTACTCGGCCGGTGTCCTTTCAGCCGAACAGGATAATGGAAAAATGATCCCACTCAATGGCCAGACGCGTCTTATGGCGACATCTACAATTAGCTCATTGAGTCTCCAGGTGGATGGATGGAACTGATGGAACATTCAAACCCGGTTTCGCGCCTCATCGCGTGCCGTCAGAATACGTTGGCAGTCTGCGCATGCGTATGGGGAGTAGGTGCTGAAAAGGGGACTTTATCTCGGCCGATTAAGTTCCGATCGATTTGGAATGGGTCGCGCCGTGTTCAGGAGATTCAGGCGCATACAAGTCTATTGCATCATGTCTCCAGCGCCCCCACAGCCGTAGCTACAACCACTTACATCACGGCTCTCATCCACACTCATTAATTTGCTCCCCCCGCTATCTCCTCTGTGATTTCAATGTAACGCGGAAGTGCAGTGGTCTACCATATGTATTGGAAATCAGTATCCATCTTTGGAACATACAGCAGACCCAGCTACTGTACACCCTCTTCACTTTCAAGCTCAAAGTGGAACATTTATGACTGTTCCTCATATTTTATCCACAATTTTGTAATTGACAGCGTTTAAGTAAATGTATGCCTCTTCTGTTATTTATTTTTTTCTGTATAGTTATGCCCCACACTAAATACATATTTTTGGTTGATGCTAGTGTTAGCGGTCTGAACTTTTGTATCTAAGGACGTATTTGAACACACCTGACGATCTGAGCTATTGTTATGCAAAGTTGCGTGCACGCGCGTGCTTCTGCTCACAGAGCCGGTTGCTTGGCGTGCAACCCCCGTCCCATGACCAACGCACCCCTGATTATATGACACAAATGTCATGTGTCAGTAATTTACATGATATATGAAATTATTTGAAATAATTCTCTATAGTATAGAAATTTTATATATTTACCACCTCCCAAAGTAATATGTGAACAAGTTAGATTATAGTTAGAACGAAGGTGTTCAAATGTATATTGCAACAGCTGTCTCTGAGCAAGAACAAGGTGGCCCCGCCCCTCTGACCCCCCCCCCCCTCCCAACCATCACAGCAAGAAATACATTTAACTAAATGTATTTCCACCAATATGTATTTAGTGTGGGGCATAACTGAAAACAGTATGGTAGAAAAAATAAACAACAGAAGTTAAACATTTACTTAAACGCTGTCAATTACAAAATTGTGGTTAATTATGAAGAACAGGCAGACAATTTTGAGCTTGAAAGTAAAGAGGATGTGTAGCTGGGTATAGGTTTTCTTTTGTATTATTAATTATTTATTTATGTTTGTTAAATTTAACAAAATTGTACCTTTCATGTTTGGGACAGGGGCGGATTTAGGATTGTAGGAGATCCGGGGCTTAGCCCAGAAGGGCCCCCCCCTTTTTTTTTTGTATTTTTTTTTGTATTTTTTTTTGTATTTTTTGGGCAGGCAAGGGGTGCACGACCCCCTCCACGACAGATTTTTTTTGAATTTAATGAACCTGTACGTGCAATTTCCTGCAATATAGAGCCTTCAATCTTGACCAATAAAGCTGCTCTTTTCACTATAAAACTCAGTTAACCATAACGTAGTTATGGTTAGATTTATATATTGGGGGGGGGGGATATATCATATTTTTCATATAATCAAAAAGTGGTGGAGCAAGAGCATACCTTTGCTCCCCCAAGTTCAATAGTGGGAGAGCAGAGATGCTCCGAATGCTCTTATGGCCAGGCGTCTATGATTCACTGATACAAAGTAAAATAGTGCAGTGCAATAAAATGGTTAGTAAAATAGAATAAAATAATGCAATAGTGCATTGCAATAAAATAGTTATCATCGTATTTTTTCGGGAGGCCGGTAAGGAGTGCATTACAGTAGTCGAGTTGGCTTGAGATAAAGGCATGGATCTGGTTTTCAGCGTCCTTTTGATTTATAAATGGCCGTACTTTAGCTATGTTTCTAAGGTGGAAGAATTAAGTTTTTGTCAACTTGTTGATTGTGATTTAAAGCTTAGGTCTGAGTCTACCATAACACCAAGACTTAACTCACTCAAATACAGTTAGCAGATGGATAGACCACAGATGGAAATTAGCTTCTGCTAAATCTGGTGCAAACATATTTTCATGTAACAATGATGAATTGAAAAAAAAAAAAAAAAAATTAAATAGATTCGGGGCTTTTCAGAATACATCCGGGGCTTGAGCCCAGGTAGCCACCCCCTAGCTCCGCCCCTGGTTTGGGATAGGCAATATCAAACGTAATCAATTGTTAGCAGACACATGTACAGGGAATAAATTATTTTCATTACTGTAACACAAGCAGTGGTGCAGTCGTAATATCATAACTGCCTGGACGCCACGCGCGCGCAGAACAGATGATTATTATGCAGAATAAATAGTAGGAAGCATGTTTGTATAGGAAATGACTAGTTTTAGTTTAGTTTTTGTAAATATTGCCTTGAAATAGAGAAGCTGAAAAAGGTAGCAGGATGTAGCCTTCAATATATAAAGAAATTATATTGTCAACAGATATGGTTGAAAAACAAACAATGTTTTAAATGTAATTGTAGTTACAATTTCTTTAATTGAATGAACTTAAACTAGAAAAGTAAATACAAACTAAATTAACAATGTAACTTACATTCAGTTTCCTTCTGAAGCACAACTTAAGAAATGTCTCATCCTTCATCCTTCCAGTCGGGACCATTTGTCACTGAGAGGTTCCACAGCTCAAGCAAACCCCCACCAATTGGTACAGGGCTTGTATTTTGGTTTTGCTTTTCTCGTTCTTTGTTATGCTATCGGTATCCTATTATTATGCAAAGTCTAGGTGATAGATATAAGTGCCGGCCGCCGGGTACTTGGCGCACGGCGCGACGAGTCCAGTGGAAATTGTGAACGCATTTTTGTGCACGACTGCGCGTACTTCTGCTCAGCGAACTACTAGGACGGCGTGGCACCCCGTGGTACCGCCACTGCATCCCTGTTGATATCAGGCCATGTGAGCGGATCGGAGCGTGAGCGGCGCGGGGAGCGGAGCGTGCGGTTTTGACGTGAGCGAGGAGTGGGTTTTAAAATGGGTCGGCGCGACGTCCGGAGCGAGAGTTCTCCTCCGCTCCAATCCACTCCAGGCCGCTCACAGTGGTTTAACACTGTTGATGTAATATACATGTAGTACAATGCCAAAGCAACAGATGGCGATGTACAAACATGAAGGCCATTTTCAACCAATGAGAATTGAGAAGGGTGAACCTGTGATATCCTGTTCAGGCATTGTCACTCACAGGATGTTAGAAAAGTATCGACGCCATTGTTGTTGTCGTTAGCTTACATGCTAACGTTAATGGCAGCGACCATAGCATTGTGGCTCGGCTAACTATCATCGCTTAATAGAGCTAGTGAATGGATAAACAACGTTATTTAACATTGCAGAATGGGTACAATTACAATGCGGCTCAATACAAACAATTGTTAAGGGGCCCAGGGGGTGTAGACTGTTGTAGTTTGAGCTCATTTACACCATGCTCCAAAAAAAAAAAAAAAAAAAAAGCAGAGCGATCTGGCGCGGGGAGCGCTCGATTCAAGGTGAGCGGTGAGCGAGCGGAGAGCGACTTGGGGGCGGGGTCAACATGATCGATTAGCGGAGCGGACCAAGCTTTAAAGAGCAAAGAGCGGATTTCTCGGCCGCGCCGATCCGCTCACGTGGCCTGGTTGATATGCAAAGTAGCCCAGGTGGGTACTTATAGCGAGTTGGCGAGTGTAGCGCATTCCTGTGTGCACGCGTGTGCCGTTCACACACATCCAGTGGTGCGTTATTGAAATCATCTGGGGTGACACGCACCACGTGCACGCGCGTTCCTGGCGCGTGCGCGCGCTCCCGCGAATGCGCATTTAATGTCCCCTCGCTTGGGCACAGACTAAAGACAGTGCCTAATTGCCTCTACGAATGGAATGTAACACGTCTTCACAACAAGTTAGGTGTGAATGTGTCTGAGAACGTATTTAACACACCTGACGACCGGAGCTATTGATATGCAAATAGCGAGTGAGCTTGCACACCGTGCTACCCCGTCCCATGAACAACGCATGCCTGCACACATCCGTGCATGTATGCGCTTCTGCTCAAATCTTTGGGTGCACGGAGAGTGCAGCCCCGTCCCATGAAGACCGCATCCCCGGCTGGGGGGGGGAACGTCACAGCCGACCCTGCTCTCCCCCACAGCCGACCCTGCTCTCCCCCACAGCCGACCCTGCTCTCCCCCACAGCCGACCCTGCTCTCCCCTACAGGCTGCTGTGACGCCGAGTGCAGCCTCTTCATTACAGCGGAGCGGAGCGCGTTCACACCTGAGAGAGAGAGAGAGAGAGACCGCGGAGCCGAGGTGCAGGTACGTGTCTACACACACACATCTCAAATCAGTTATATATTAATAGTATTATTAATGTGTTGTCGCGTGTGGCATCATAAACTATCCCTGGCTACAAGAATAAGTTACTTTGTTGCGAGCCGATCCACAGTTTTGTAACTTTGTCGGCGTCGCACTGCCTCGTTGTGTGACGACGATGATACAAACTAACTGAAACTGGATCTAACAGTTGGCTCGAACATACAGTAGGACATACAGTAGGACATACAGTAGGACATACAGTAGGACGGCAACACAACGAGCCAGAACACAGAACTTGTTTAAAGTCATTCAAAGTCCGTCTGACTGTTCTGTTCTCTTTCCCGTCAACAGGATTCATGTCGAGGAATGTGTCGCTAGAAGAACCAGCTCACGTCTCGGGAACAGAACAGTTCTACACCAACTTGCACAGGGAGTGTGTTGTTGTTTGTGTTATCTTTACAAACAAACTCTGCGCACTTGTTGTGGTGAATAACAACAACAACAACAACAAACACGGGAGGGACCGGGAGCGGGATCGTCGTCATGGCAACGGGCGGGTTCAAGTCCAATCCGACGGACTTCTTGGAAGAGTGGAAGGCGAAACGGGAGAAGATGAGGGCAAAAATGCTCGGGGACATAGCCGCGGCCACTGGTGCCTGTACCGGGAGCGGTGAGCCGATCGGGAGCGGGACCGGCGGCAGCGGCAATACAAGTGAAACTCGCAACGCTCCCGCGAACAGCGAGCTAAACAACAACAACAACAACACCAACACCAACAACGACGGCGGCAACCCGGACCGCAGGGGTTCCGCTCCTGTCAGCTGCGTCGTGTCTTCATCCTCTTCATCCTCTTCATCCCAGCAGCACCCCGTGGCCCTGAAGAGGTCCGAGGAGGAGACCCCTGGAGCAGGGGACCTGAAGAACACTGACAAGACCCCCCCTGGAGCAGGGGACCTGAAGAACACCGAGAAGACCCCCCCTGGAGCAGGGGACCTAAAGAACACTGACAAGACCCCCGGAGCA
Organism: Notolepis coatsorum; assembly: GCF_963971535.1. Taxonomy (NCBI): domain Eukaryota; kingdom Metazoa; phylum Chordata; class Actinopteri; order Aulopiformes; family Paralepididae; genus Notolepis; species Notolepis coatsorum. The sequence goes on from NW_028174866.1 coordinate 2,462,039, forward strand.
GGGGACCTAAAGAACACAGACAAGACCCCTGGAGCAGGGGACCTAAAGAACACAGACAAGACCCCTGGAGCAGGGGACCTAAAGAACACAGAGAAGACCCCTGGAGCAGGGGACCTAAAGAACACTGACAAGACCCCTGGAGCAGGGGACCTAAAGAACACCGAGAAGACCCCCGGAGCAGGGGACCTAAAGAACACTGACAAGACCCCTGGAGCAGGGGACCTAAAGAACACCGAGAAGACCCCCGGAGCAGGGGACCTAAAGAACACAGACAAGACCCCCCCTGGAGCAGGGGACCTAAAGAACACCGAGAAGACCCCTGGAGCAGGGGACCTAAAGAACACCGAGAAGACCCCCGGAGCAGGGGACCTAAAGAACACCGAGAAGACCCCCCCTGGATCAGGGGACCTAAAGAACACAGACAAGACCCCCCCCGGAGCAGGGGACCTAAAGAACACCGAGAAGACCCCGTGCCCTCCTCCCCAAGACCCCGCACCCACGCCGTGCGACGACAGTGACAAGGAGAGCCCGTCGCCCGGCAGCAAAGTCAAAGACAAGAAGAGCTCCGGCCCGAGCGCCAGGAAGGGCAAAGGTCAGATCGAGAAGCGCAAGCTGAGGGAGAAGCGCCGATCGACAGGTGTGGTCAACATCCCGTCTAACGAGGTGAGTCGACCAACTCAACTTACAACTGTTTTACAGATCATCACCTGTTGTTGTTGTTGTTGTTGTTGTGACGGATGAGATGGAGTGAGACTGAGACACCTGGCACTGATGGAGGAAATCCTTTTGAAATGTACTTGTCTATTTTTCTTGCATTTAGAGAGATAGTTTGATAGGTGACGGTGTGTACTGTATAGGCTATACACGGCAAGTTCTGTTCTGTTGAAACGACCTGTCTGCCAGAGAGATGAAAAACACTAGTTGAATTCTATTGTGGTGGGAGAGAGAGAGAGAGACTGGTACTGAACTTATTAAGTTCAAGTTCAACTTATCATGTTGTCGAGGATACAGCTACAGCTGCAGGAACTCTGTCTCATTCAAATATATTGGGCATCGCTGTGTGGCAAGCGATGCCCAGAAGTATGACACATCAGTGACATCACATACTGTACGCGAGCTCGCACACACACTCACAATCTGCATAACGGCACCGGCGCATGTTGGAAAATGAATATATGTTTTAATACGGTGTGATATGGGCCTGTTTGAAGCCTGTTAACCCCTTCATGTCTGACAGCCACCCAGAGTGCGGTGCACCCCGGGCAGCTACAGCTGTGGAGTTTACACAGCGTTGCAGCTGGAGCCGGGCAGCACCCTGTCATTAGTCAGTCAGTCCGTCCGTCAGTGACGGAACAAAGTAGTTTGGGAACCGGTCATAATCCAGGCTGTAATGCTGGGCCTCGGCACCGCTGGTCACGCCGGACACAGTGCCCCCATGGGCAGCCGATTATGTTGTACAGTGGTGGGGGGGGGGGGGGGGGGGGGTAGGTTAGTGTGTGTGTGGGGGGGGGGGGGGGGGGGGGGGGGGTTTGTAATAATTTCCCTGCATTTTTCATAAAATCTACACATTCTCCATATGAGGGCTTATATTTTTGGGGTTGTTTCAGGTCATCTAACAAAATGGTGTCCTAGTCTTGAGACAGTTCAGAAACAGACATGGTGTCGTCTTGAGACAGTTCAGAAACAGACATGGTGTCGTCTTGAGACAGTTCAGAAACAGACATGGTGTCGTCTTGAGACAGTTCAGAAACAGACATGGTGTCTTAGTCTTGAGACAGTTCAGAAACAGACATGGTGTCTTGGTCTTGAGACAGTTCAGAAACAGACATGGTGTCCTAGTCTTGAGACAGTTCAGAAACAGACATGGTGTCGTCTTGAGACAGTTCAGAAGCAGACATGGTGTCTTAGTCTTGAGACAGTTCAGAAACAGACATGTTATCTTAGTCTTGAGACAGTTCAGAAACAGACATGGTGTCGTCTTGAGACAGTTCAGAAACAGACATGGTATCTTAGTCTTGAGACAGTTCAGAAACAGACATGTTATCTTAGTCTTGAGACAGTTCAGAAACAGACATGGTGTCGTCTTGAGACAGTTCAGAAACAGACATGGTGTCCTAGTCTTGAGACAGTTCAGAAACAGACATGGTGTCGTCTTGAGACAGTTCAGAAACAGACATGGTGTCTTAGTCTTGAGACAGTTCAGAAACAGACATGGTGTCCTCTTGAGACAGTTCAGAAGCAACAGACATGGTGTCTTAGTCTTGAGACAGTTCAGAAACAGACATGGTGTCGTCTTGAGACAGTTCAGAAGCAGACATGGTGTCGTCTTGAGACAGTTCAGAAACAGCAGACATGGTGTCGTCTTGAGACAGTTCAGAAACAGACATGGTGTCGTCTTGAGACAGTTCAGAAACAGACATGGTGTCTTAGTCTTGAGACAGTTCAGAAGCAGACATGGTGTCGTCTTGAGACAGTTCAGAAACAGACATGGTGTCGTCTTGAGACAGTTCAGAAACAGACATGGTGTCGTCTTGAGACAGTTCAGAAACAGACATGGTGTCCTAGTCTTGAGACAGTTCAGAAACAGACATGGTGTCCTCTTGAGACAGTTCAGAAACAGACATGGTGTCCTAGTCTTGAGACAGTTCAGAAACAGACATGGTGTCTTAGTCTTGAGACAGTTCAGAAACAGACATGGTGTCGTCTTGAGACAGTTCAGAAACAGACATGGTGTCGTCTTGAGACAGTTCAGAAACAGACATGGTGTCGTCTTGAGACAGTTCAGAAACAGACATGGTGTCGTCTTGAGACAGTTCAGAAACAGACATGGTGTCCTAGTCTTGAGACAGTTCAGAAACAGACATGGTGTCGTCTTGAGACAGTTCAGAAACAGACATGGTGTCCTAGTCTTGAGACAGTTCAGAAACAGACATGGTGTCTTAGTCTTGAGACGGTTCAGAAACAGACATGGTGTCTTAGTCTTGAGACAGTTCAGAAACAGACATGGTGTCGTCTTGAGACAGTTCAGAAACAGATATGGTGTCGTCTTGAGACAGTTCAGAAACAGACATGGTGTCGTCTTGAGACAGTTCAGAAACAGACATGGTGTCTTAGTCTTGAGACAGTTCAGAAACAGACATGGTGTCTTAGTCTTGAGACAGTTCAGAAACAGACATGGTGTCGTCTTGAGACAGTTCAGAAGCAGACATGGTGTCCTAGTCTTGAGACAGTTCAGAAACAGACATGGTGTCTTAGTCTTGAGACAGTTCAGAAGCAGACATGGTGTCGTCTTGAGACAGTTCAGAAACAGACATGGTGTCCTAGTCTTGAGACAGTTCAGAAGCAGACATGGTGTCCTCTTGAGACAGTTCAGAAACAGACATGGTGTCGTCTTGAGACAGTTCAGAAACAGACATGGTGTCTTAGTCTTGAGACAGTTCAGAAACAGACATGGTGTCGTCTTGAGACAGTTCAGAAACAGACATGGTGTCTTAGTCTTGAGACAGTTCAGAAACAGACATGGTGTCGTCTTGAGACAGTTCAGAAACAGACATGGTGTCTTAGTCTTGAGACAGTTCAGAAACAGACATGGTGTCCTAGTCTTGAGACAGTTCAGAAACAGACATGGTGTCTTAGTCTTGAGACAGTTCAGAAACAGACATGGTGTCTTAGTCTTGAGACAGTTCAGAAACAGACATGGTGTCGTCTTGAGACAGTTCAGAAACAGACATGGTGTCGTCTTGAGACAGTTCAGAAACAGACATGGTGTCGTCTTGAGACAGTTCAGAAACAGACATGGTGTCGTCTTGAGACAGTTCAGAAACAGACATGGTGTCCTAGTCTTGAGACAGTTCAGAAACAGACATGGTGTCGTCTTGAGACAGTTCAGAAACAGACATGGTGTCGTCTTGAGACAGTTCAGAAACAGACATGGTGTCCTAGTCTTGAGACAGTTCAGAAACAGACATGGTGTCTTAGTCTTGAGACAGTTCAGAAACAGACATGGTGTCTTAGTCTTGAGACAGTTCAGAAACAGACATGGTGTCGTCTTGAGACAGTTCAGAAACAGATATGGTGTCGTCTTGAGACAGTTCAGAAACAGACATGGTGTCTTAGTCTTGAGACAGTTCAGAAACAGACATGGTGTCGTCTTGAGACAGTTCAGAAACAGACATGGTGTCTTAGTCTTGAGACAGTTCAGAAACAGACATGGTGTCGTCTTGAGACAGTTCAGAAGCAGACATGGTGTCCTAGTCTTGAGACAGTTCAGAAACAGACATGGTGTCTTAGTCTTGAGACAGTTCAGAAGCAGACATGGTGTCGTCTTGAGACAGTTCAGAAACAGACATGGTGTCCTAGTCTGAGACAGTTCAGAAGCAGACATGGGTGTCCTCTTGAGACAGTTCAGAAACAGACATGGTGTCGTCTTGAGACAGTTCAGAAGCAGACATGGTGTCCTAGTCTTGAGACAGTTCAGAAACAGACATGGTGTCGTCTTGAGACAGTTCAGAAACAGACATGGTGTCGTCTTGAGACGGTTCAGAAACAGACATGGTGTCGTCTTGAGACAGTTCAGAAACAGACATGGTGTCCTAGTCTTGAGACAGTTCAGAAACAGACATGGTGTCTTAGTCTTGAGACAGTTCAGAAACAGACATGGTGTCGTCTTGAGACAGTTCAGAAACAGACATGGTGTCCTCTTGAGACAGTTCAGAAACAGACATGGTGTCGTCTTGAGACAGTTCAGAAACAGACATGGTGTCTTAGTCTTGAGACAGTTCAGAAACAGACATGGTGTCTTAGTCTTGAGACAGTTCAGAAACAGACATGGTATCTTAGTCTTGAGACAGTTCAGAAACAGACATGGTGTCTTAGTCTTGAGACAGTTCAGAAACAGACATGGTGTCTTAGTCTTGAGACAGTTCAGAAACAGACATGGTGTCGTCTTGAGACAGTTCAGAAACAGACATGGTGTCCTCTTGAGACAGTTCAGAAACAGACATGGTGTCGTCTTGAGACAGTTCAGAAACAGACATGGTGTCGTCTTGAGACAGTTCAGAAACAGACATGGTGTCTTAGTCTTGAGACAGTTCAGAAACAGACATGGTGTCTTAGTCTTGAGACAGTTCAGAAACAGACATGGTGTCGTCTTGAGACAGTTCAGAAACAGACATGGTATCTTAGTCTTGAGACAGTTCAGAAACAGACATGGTGTCTTAGTCTTGAGACAGTTCAGAAACAGACATGGTGTCTTAGTCTTGAGACAGTTCAGAAACAGACATGGTATCTTAGTCTTGAGACAGTTCAGAAACAGACATGGTATCTTAGTCTTGAGACAGTTCAGAAACAGACATGGTGTCTTAGTCTTGAGACAGTTCAGAAACAGACATGGTGTCGTCTTGAGACAGTTCAGAAACAGACATGGTATCTTAGTCTTGAGACAGTTCAGAAACAGACATGGTGTCGTCTTGAGACAGTTCAGAAGCAGACATGGTGTCGTCTTGAGACAGTTCAGAAACAGACATGGTGTCGTCTTGAGACAGTTCAGAAACAGACATGGTGTCCTCTTGAGACAGTTCAGAAACAGACATGGTGTCTTAGTCTTGAGACAGTTCAGAAACAGACATGGTATCTTAGTCTTGAGACAGTTCAGAAACAGACATGGTATCTTAGTCTTGAGACAGTTCAGAAACAGTGATCTGTCAACAGAAGCTCTTGATTCAAACACTGTTTGTACAAATGGCCCCCAGACCCCCCCCCTCCCCTGTATCAAGCCTCCAAAGATTGTTTTTATATAGAGACTGTCGGCTACCGGCTCAGTGTTGAGCCATGATTCATGATGATGCTGTAATACGTCCTAGAAGTCACTGTGGGACCGGGTGGTGTCTGAGGCCAGAGGGATGGTGGCTCTTCTTCTCAGCACCGCCTCGCCTCTCGTAACGTCACACCAGTCTCTCGTAACGTCACACCAGTCTCTCGTAACGTCACACCAGTCTCTCGTAACGTCACACCAGTCTCTCGTAACGTCACACCAGTCTCTCGTAACGTCACACCAGTCTCTCGTAACGTCACACCAGTCTCTCGTAACGTCACCTCAGTCTCTCGTAACGTCACACCAGTCTCTCGTAACGTCACACCAGTCTCTCGTAACGTCACACCAGTCTCTCGTAACGTCACCTCAGTCTCTCGTAACGTCACCTCAGTCTCTCGTAACGTCACACCAGTAGTAGTTTCATTTGAATAAAATCGAATCGATTTCTTAAAATCCCAACATCGATCTTTAAAACATGTGTGAAGATTGCCACTACACATTATTTCTAGCACACCTCCCTCCCTGCAGACTGAGTTTCTGCTGAACTGCTACGGAAGCTCAGTTGACCGAAGGACATGTTTGGACAACGAGGGCAGGTCTACTGGCAGGCGGCCCCCCCCCCCCCCCCCCCCCCCCCGCACCATCCAGCCTAATGAATCTACAGTAAATTGGGAAACCAGTGACATCCAGCGCTGTTATATAATGCTACTGTATTCCTGGGTAATATCTTGACCCACAACATGGTTGATTAGACCGTGAATAAGTTATATTTCCTTGCACTCAAAAGCAAAACACAACAAATGTAACACAATTCATGTCTCTTTTTAAAATAAAAAAAAGTATTCCAGTATTTTTCTTCAACACGGTCGGATCCGCAGCCAACTTGAAACCAACCAGAAAAACACAACTCGCTCATATATATGTGTGAGGTTTCGGTCAGAATCGAGCGTACGATCCCGGGACAGGTCATCGAAAAATGTGGTCAGGTTGGACATAACCAGGAATATCCTTTTTTTTTTAGTCTGTGTTGGTTCTAAATGTAATTGGGGCTGGGAGGGCAGCTGCTCGTCTTGCTCCATTACTCTGAGCACCGACACTAGGACTGGACCTCATGATGACTCTGAGCACCGACACTAGGACTGGACCTCATGATGACTCTGAGCACCTACACTAGGACTGGACCTCATGATGACTCTGAGCACCTACACTAGGACTGGACCTCATGATGACTCTGAGCACCTACACTAGGACTGGACCTCATGATGACTCTGAGCACCTACACTAGGACTGGACCTCATGATGACTCTGAGCACCTACACTAGGACTGGACCTCATGATGACTCTGAGCACCTACACTAGGACTGGACCTCATGATGACTCTGAGCATCTAACTGCAGAACAATACCCCCGAAAAAGAAAAAGAAACGCTTGGTAATATAATTTCATTGCATAATGTCCCTCTTCTTCCCCCTCTTTATCCTCTCTGTACACAAATTAACCCTTTTGCACAAGTTCTTCTTTGTGTTCTGAATATGAGTGACTAGGTGTGAACGGCTACGACAGGATAATCCCCCCCCCCCCCCCCCCGCTCGCTCCGCGGGGGCACAATGGCCATCGAGAGTTCTCGGAGTGAACGGGGGAACCCAATCTCCCGACTGTGGCTCTGTAATGGCCTGATAATAGCTTTGTGGTTTAACTGGAGCGAGCGTGGGGGTCTGCTGCGCTGCATCAATCAATACCACCTCCCGCATTCCAGGAAGGTGTCTCCTTTCTCCCCGCCCCAGTCACACACACCCCCCCCCCCTCTCCTTGGACACAGAATAGGATGTGTGTTTTTTTCTTTTTGGAGAGCTTGACCTCTGAACTGCCCGAGACGTGGCTTACCGGTATGCAACAAAAGAATCCAGCGCCGAGAGAGTGTATTGTTCTAGAGTGTATTGTGTACTAGAGAGTGTATTGTGTACTAGAGAGTGTATTGTGTTCTAGAGTGTATTTTGTACCAGAGAGTGTATTGTTCTAGAGTGTATTGTGTACCAGAGTGTATTGTTCTAGAGAGTGTATTTTGTACCAGATAGTGTATTGTGTACCAGAGTGTATTGTTCTAGAGAGTGTATTGTGTACCAGAGTGTATTGTGTACCAGAGTGTATTGTTCTAGAGAGTGTATTGTGTACCAGATAGTGTATTGTGTACCAGAGTGTATTGTGTACCAGAGTGTATTGTTCTAGAGAGTGTATTGTGTACCAGATAGTGTATTGTGTTCTAGAGAGTGTATTTTGTACCAGAGTGTATTGTGTACCAGAGTGTATTGTGTACCAGAGTGTATTGTGTACCAGAGTGTATTGTGTTCTAGAGAGTGTATTGTGTACCAGAGAGTGTATTGTGTACCAGAGAGTGTATTGTTCTAGAGAGTGTATTGTGTACCAGAGAGTGTATTGTTCTAGAGAGTGTATTGTGTACCAGAGTGTATTTTGTACTAGATAGTGTATTGTGTACCAGAGTGTATTGTTCTAGAGAGTGTATTGTGTACCAGAGTGTATTGTGTACCAGAGTGTATTGTGTACCAGAGAGTGTATTGTTCTAGAGAGTGTATTGTGTACCAGAGTGTATTGTTCTAGAGAGTGTATTGTTCTAGAGAGTGTATTGTGTACCAGAGTGTATTGTGTACCAGAGTGTATTGTGTACCAGAGTGTATTGTGTACCAGAGTGTATTGTGTACCAGAGTGTATTGTGTACCAGATAGTGTATTGTGTACTAGAGTGTATTGTGTACCAGAGAGTGTATTGTGTACCAGATAGTGTATTGTGTACTAGAGTGTATTGTGTACCAGATAGTGTATTGTGTACCAGAGTGTATTGTGTACTAGAGTGTATTGTGTACCAGAGAGTGTATTGTGTACTAGAGAGTGTATTGTGTACCAGTGTATTGTGTACCAGAGTGTATTGTGTACCAGAGTGTATTGTGTACCAGAGTGTATTGTGTTCTAGAGTGTATTGTGTACCAGAGAGTGTATTGTGTTCTAGAGTGTATTGTGTACCAGAGAGTGTATTGTGTACCAGAGTGTATTGTGTTCTAGAGATTGTATTGTGTACCAGTGTATTGTGTACTAGAGAGTGTATTGTGTACCAGAGTGTATTGTGTTCTAGAGATTGTATTGTGTTCTAGAGAGTATTGTGTACCAGTGAGTGTATTGTGTTCTAGAGTGTATTGTGTACCAGAGTGTATTGTGTACCAGAGAGTATTGTGTTCTAGAGAGTGCATTGTGTTCTAGAGTGTATTGTGTACCAGAGAGTATTGTGTTCTAGAGAGTGTATTGTGTTCTAGAGAGTGTATTGTGTTCTAGAGAGTGTATTGTGTACCAGTGTATTGTGTAGTAGTGTAGTAGAGAGACTCTCTGGTACTGTGTTTGATACTTAATGTAAGTGATTTTTCAAGTCAAAAGTTTTCAATAATGGAATGTTAAAGAAAAGGTCTTTCCTGAATTGAGCCTGACCCTGATGTAGAGATGAAGTTAGAGAGTCAGTCTGAGGCCTGGCCCCCCTGATGTAGAGATGAAGTTAGAGAGTCAGTCTGAGGCCTGGCCCCCCTGGTGTAGAGATGAAGTTAGAGAGTCAGTCTGAGGCCTGGCCCCCCTGGTGTAGAGATGAAGTTAGAGAGTCAGTCTGAGGCCTGGCCCCCCTGGTGTAGAGATGAAGTTAGAGAGTCAGTCTGAGGCCTGGCCCCCCTGGTGTAGAGATGAAGTTAGAGAGTCAGTCTGAGGCCTGGCCCCCCTGGTGTAGAGATGAAGTTAGAGAGTCAGTCTGAGGCTCAGGGTCGTGTGGGGGTCGCGTGGGGGTCGCCACAGACTCGCCAGCCTCGCACTGTGGCCAGAGCCAGATTTATGCAGCTCATTGTTTTTGGGGATGTGTAGGTTTTATAGTGTTCACTGAGTTACGAGGCCCTGCAGGACGCAGAGAGTCACAGAGTGTGAGTCTGTTTCACGTGTGGAGGGACTGGCACTCCGATACAGGTCAGTGTTCACCGGCAGGTCTGTGGTAACAGACTGGCACTCCGATACAGGTCAGTGTTCACCGGCAGGTCTATGGTAATGGACTGGCACTCCGATACAGGTCAGTGTTCACCGGCAGGTCTGTGGTAACAGACTGGCACTCCGATACAGGTCAGTGTTTACCGGCAGGTCTATGGTAACAGACTGGCACTCCGATACAGGTCAGTGTTTACCGGCAGGTCTATGGTAACAGACTGGCACTCCGATACAGGTCAGTGTTTACCGGCAGGTCTATGGTAATGGACTGGCACCCCGATACAGGTCAGTGTTTACCGGCAGGTCTATGGTAACAGACTGGCACTCCGATACAGGTCAGTGTTCACCGGCAGGTCTATGGTAACAGACTGGCACCCCGATACAGGTCAGTGTTTACCGGCAGGTCTATGGTAACCGACTGGCACTCCGATACAGGTCAGTGTTTACCGGCAGGTCTATGGTAACAGACTGGCACTCCGATACAGGTCAGTGTTTACCGGCAGGTCTATGGTAACAGACTGGCACGCCCCGATACAGGTCAGTGTTTACCGGCAGGTCTGTGGTAACAGACTGGCACTCCGATACAGGTCAGTGTTTACCGGCAGGTCTATGGTAATGGACTGGCACTCCGATACAGGTCAGTGTTCACCGGCAGGTCTATGGTAATGGACTGGCACTCCGATACAGGTCAGTGTTTACCGGCAGGTCTATGGTAACAGACTGGCACTCCGATACAGGTCAGTGTTTACCGGCAGGTCTATGGTAATGGACTGGCACCCCGATACAGGTCAGTGTTTACCGGCAGGTCTATGGTAACAGACTGGCACTCCGATACAGGTCAGTGTTTACCGGCAGGTCTATGGTAATGGACTGGCACTCCGATACAGGTCAGTGTTCACCGGCAGGTCTATGGTAACAGACTGGCACTCCGATACAGGTCAGTGTTTACCGGCAGGTCTATGGTAACAGACTGGCACTCCGATACAGGTCAGTGTTCACCGGCAGGTCTGTGGTAACAGACTGGCACTCCGATACAGGTCAGTGTTCACCGGCAGGTCTGTGGTAACAGACTGGCACTCCGATACAGGTCAGTGTTTACCGGCAGGTCTATGGTAACAGACTGGCACTCCGATACAGGTCAGTGTTTACCGGCAGGTCTATGGTAATGGACTGGCACTCCGATACAGGTCAGTGTTTACCGGCAGGTCTATGGTAACAGACTGGCACTCCGATACAGGTCAGTGTTTACCGGCAGGTCTATGGTAACAGACTGGCACTCCGATACAGGTCAGTGTTTACCGGCAGGTCTATGGTAACAGACTGGCACTCGATACAGGTCAGTGTTCACCGGCAGGTCTGTGGTAACAGACTGGCACTCCGATACAGGTCAGTGTTCACCGGCAGGTCTATGGTAATGGACTGGCACTCCGATACAGGTCAGTGTTCACCGGCAGGTCTATGGTAATGGACTGGCACTCCGATACAGGTCAGTGTTTACCGGCAGGTCTATGGTAACAGACTGGCACTCTGATACAGGTCAGTGTTTACCGGCAGGTCTATGGTAACAGACTGGCACTCCGATACAGGTCAGTGTTCACCGGCAGGTCTGTGGTAACAGACTGGCACTCCGATACAGGTCAGTGTTTACCGGCAGGTCTATGGTAACAGACTGGCACTCCGATACAGGTCAGTGTTCACCGGCAGGTCTGTGGTAACAGACTGGCACTCCGATACAGGTCAGTGTTTACCGGCAGGTCTGTGGTAACAGACTGGCACTCCGATACAGGTCAGTGTTTACCGGCAGGTCTATGGTAACAGACTGGCACTCCGATACAGGTCAGTGTTTACCGGCAGGTCTATGGTAATGGACTGGCACTCCGATACAGGTCAGTGTTTACCGGCAGGTCTATGGTAACAGACTGGCACTCCGATACAGGTCAGTGTTTACCGGCAGGTCTATGGTAACAGACTGGCACTCCGATACAGGTCAGTGTTTACCGGCAGGTCTATGGTAACAGACTGGCACTCCGATACAGGTCAGTGTTTACCGGTAGGTCTGTGGTAATGGACTGGCACGCCCCGATACAGGTCAGTGTTTACCGGCAGGTCTATGGTAACCGACTGGCCCCTCACAGCTGTTTGTCAGTAGAGTCTTTGAGAAGTCCAGCATCACACACTGTACACTCTGAGCCGAGGGCTCTGCCAATCAGCACAGTAGTGATGGCGCTGCTGCTTTTCAATGTCGGCGTAGCGGATTTATACCCAACCGGTTCCCTCTGAGCCCGGGGTGTCGTTAGTACAGATGTGTCATCATCATAACGTCTGCGTGTGTCTCGGTGTCGTGTGCTGGAGGGGTTCCTCCGTTAGATGTCCCCACGGCACATTTCACTACTCGGACAAAGCAATACATTTCATGGGTTAATTATTGTTATTTCAACGTGTAATCGGATCAACAAAGTGCCACCAAATGTAGGGCTAAAATGTTGAGGGGCTTTGCTGCAGAACGGTTTCGTTCCATTGATTTGTAGATAAGTCCAATCTGTATTTTCCACTTCAAGCTCAAATGCCAACTGAAATGTTTTTTTTGGGAAGGGGGGGGGGCGGGGTTACAATGGATCTTGGAGTCATATTAAGCGAGGCTCTACGACGCCTCAGTGGCTTTCTTGTCAACTGTTTATCGACTGAATTAAATAATGTTCATGTTGTGACGGCAGCGTTAAGCAGCGAGCTCACACTCTGGACTCGTCTGGATCATTATCCAAGTTGACTTCAGGATCATTGCATGTCATTGCTTCTGTAGTAACGTTGTTCAGATGAAGGGTTGAGTGGCCTAACGATGGGTCACACAACTCATTGAGTCCTATTAGGGAGCGGGGGGGGGGGGGGGGGGGCTAATTGTAACCTTTTGTAGGCTAATAGGTTAATTATAATGCACCAGTGTTGGAGATGGTGAGAGGAATAGCCTGTTATTTGTATTTGGCAATAGTGATCAAGTAAGATTTATGTTTTCTTTATAGACACACACACACACACACACACACACACACACACACACACACACACACACACAGACACACACACACACACACACACACACACACACACACACACACACACACACACACACACACACACACACACACACACACACACACACACACACACACACACACACACACACACACACACACAATGCATGCTTGGTGGAAAAACATCACCCCGATCTAATTTTAATGAATTCTAAAAAGTGTGGGAACCCCAGCTTCATGTATGTATTGTATCAATGTATTCATTCATATGATGTAAACGTGCCGAGACGGTTAGCATTGGAGCCACGTCGAGCTCCGCTTGGCCTCCTCCTCACAGCCCTGGAGAATGTACGGCTTGACGCAGGTTTCTTTTGATAAAGTAGTCTTTCTTACAGAAATAATGTGTTTCATCACAATCCGCTCTCAAAACATTCCTGGTGCAAAAAACCAGACGTTCCCGACCCGGCTGGCTGGCGGAGTTCTGTGGGAAATTAATTGGGTCTCCTCCTGTCTCTGCTGCTTCCGCCCGGACTGTAGTCATGTACACACGGGGTGAGGAGGAACCTCCTGGCTCAGGAGCTAGAGCAGTCGTCTGGTAATCTGGAGGTTCCCGGTTCGATTCCCAGCGTGTTGAAGTGAGCAAGACACTTAACCCCTACCTAACTGGTCCCGATGAGCAGGTCGGCACCTTGCATGGTCGCCTCCGCCGTCGGTGTGTGAATGTGTGAGTGAATCCATGGGTAAAATGTGAGGCAGTCCATTTATTATTATTATTATTATTTAATTGCCTTTTCTTTTTTTATTATCCGATTTTCAGGTACCCCTAACAGTGTGTTTAGGTCACACACGTGACACACCTGATTGTGAGTCAAACTGCAGTCTGCACATAGTAGCTTCACACACACGTGGAAAGGAATGTAATAATGAAAGTCTCGTGTTTGGAATGTGGTTTTAAAAGCAAGCAAAACCAAACGAGGAAAGATCATCACAGCAAATACGAGGTTGTTCTTTTATTTATTTTCTCACCATGGACTCACTCAGGTACTTGGGTATGCAGGGAGTTATTTGGGCAGGGTGTTCCGTTGGTCCCGATCGAACAACAGGAATGTTAAACTTGTGGGTTTTTGTTTGGCTCACTTGTCGGAAGGAACCATAAGTTTGAACGGATGACTAATGGGGGGAAAAAGGAGAACGTCCCGATAGAGCTATTCTGTGAACGTTGGGGGAGTTCCAGTGGGCGAAGGGAGAGCGGGGGAAAGAATGTGGAAGTAGCGCCGTGCGCCTGGCTCTCCGAGACACACAGTAGTTATCCAGGTACCGCGGGCCCCCTCTGCACGGGGGGCTCACTCACAGGGGTCTCTCTCTCAGTCAGCACCTCGTAAAACTCTCACCGCACCCAAGTTTTGTTCGACCCGCCGTAGGAATGTTACCCAAAAACATCGTGGGCTCTCGTTAACGTGGAGCCGGACTATAGGTGAGCCGCGGGGAACGCTCGTCCATCACGCTGTCAGGAGCGATCAGATCACCGGGGTCTGAGGGGCTGCGGCGGGGGGGTGGTGGAGACGGTGCTACTGGACGCACCGTGTGGTCCCCAGACAGTCCCTGCCCCCCCTCTCCCCTCCCTCCCTCCCTCCCTCCCTCCCTCCCTCCCTTCACGCCTTATCAGCTTTTATTTTTTTTTATCCACTTTTTCTCCCATTTTCTATTTTTCTCCCATCCCAATTTTCATATCGTCCAATTCAACCCTCCCCTGTCTCGAACGCTGTTTCTTGCCTCCCACAAGCCGGCTGCAATGTGGACTAAGTCATACCCTCCGATACTCGAGGTAACAGCAGTCGCATCTTCCCACCTGCGCGGCTCGATCTTTCAGCGTCAGGGGTCTGGGCTTTGGAGGGGCGCCGCCCCCGTCGCTTCCTGATTCTACTGCGCAGGCGCACCAACCGACCTGTAGGAGTCGCTGTCCACAACGCCCGATCCCCACCCATCAGTTTCCCACCCCCTAATACGGCCAATGTGTATTAGTACGGACGACCAGCTAAACTGAAAGCAATGTGGAGCGCTGGGATCGAACAGGGAGGCGAACCTGTTCGAGCCCAGTCTCCAGTATTCGTGGTGAGCGCCTTGCCCACTGCACCACGTAGCCGCCCTGCCTTTCATATGTTTTCATATGTTAACCCTTTCACTGCCACACGACAGAAGGTTAGCTAATGATGGAGCATCGCCGTCGGTTGTGTGATAGTAAAGGGCTAACCTTCTGTAT
The DNA here is from genome assembly GCF_963971535.1 of Notolepis coatsorum. NCBI lineage: Eukaryota > Metazoa > Chordata > Actinopteri > Aulopiformes > Paralepididae > Notolepis > Notolepis coatsorum. The sequence continues at coordinate 2,477,162 of NW_028174866.1, forward strand.
TGTCACAGTAACCGGCTGTCATGTGGCAGTGAAAGAGTAGTCTGGGTTTTTGAGAAGCCAATAGGATTCATCGTGAAATGAATTGTTTCGGTCTATAATTCAAAAAGCAGTTTCCACCGTTGTGCTGGTTTTCGAGACATCGGAAGGTGGAAATGTGTCTGCAATTGCTACATTGCGTTGTCTCTGTCTGAAAACACAATCGCACTGAAGCTCATCTATAAAATCTAATTGACTATATGTTGTGTAACATGTGATAATATGGGATCTCTTTTCGGAGCGCTTGTCACGCCCCGTTGACTTCTGCCCAGAAGCCGATGTGCGGGTGGTTGCGAGTGCTTCTGGGATGAAGTGAAAGCAGTGCTCCGTTTGTGAGAGTCCAGTTTGCTTGTTAAAAACCTGAACCGTCCCCTTAAAGGGGCACTTCACCAAAAAAAAAAAAAAAAAGCAACACTGCTTTATTTCGCACGCAATCATTTCATGGAGCTGTTTCATTAACACGATTGTGTTCTCGATCACCGCGTGGGCCATATTCAAACGCGTTTACTCTCGATAACAAACTAAATCAATGTGTCCGAGTGTGTGTTGAGATTATGTGCAAAATAAATCTGCATTGTTTTTCTTGGCGGAAGTGCCCCTTTAACCGTAGGAGGCTTTTATCAACATGTTCTCGTCAAATTGTTTATAAAAACATTTCCAGAAGTATCGGCGACAAACACCCTCTTAGCATAACTCTGCTAAGCAGCGCTCTCTTCAGTCTGCTTTCAGACGGCTGTTGTTCTCACTCGGGAGACTAGAGACCGTGTTGAATGTGAAAGCAGGGTGCTTTTGTAGAACGCTCTGCTCTGCCCCCGTCTGCCCTGCTCTCGCAGAATGCAGAGTCATGCAAACGCTGCCCTGCCCTGAGCGCTGAGGGCCGTCTGACGCGCACGTTCAGAGACAGAGTATGAACTGGCCTGTCCCCTGAGGGCAGGGCTGCCCCCCCCCCCCCCCCCCCCCCCACCCCCCCCTGAGTATGAACTGGCCTGTCCCCTGAGGGCAGACTGCCCCCCCCCCCCCCCCCTCTTCCTTCCTCAGTGCTGCTGCAGAACAGTCATGGTTTCAAATCTCAATAGCAAACATGAGCTTTTGTCCCCACAATTAGTACCTGACTAAATGGCAACAGGGCTGTCGCAAGTTACTATTTTGATTTGATTATAAGTATTTTGTTGGTTATTTTGACTGTTGATTGTTTTGACCGTTTAATTGAGTTTACGACAAATGTTTTTTTGCAGTCAAAATGATCCGTGTGTAGGCTACACAGGCTTTACAACTTTAGAACCACTGACGCAGGCCTATGTTCCTATGCTTTGTACTGAAAAGTGTGTTTTCGACGTATAAATAAATATATGTTTGTATTTGTAATGTTTAAAATTTAGAACATAGTGCTTCTGAATTAGAATTTAGTTTTCTTTGTAATCAAGATGATTGAAGTTACTCAATGAATTGCGACGGCCCTATATTGTTGTATAGCGATGACGGTTTACCTTGAGCTCACACGGCACTAACACCGCTGGGTTAGGGGTTAATCCTGAGGGTTAATCCGCACCCTAACCAGAAGACCAGCCCGTTCTCCAGAGAGTTTCTACTCCGAGGTTGTGTGTTTGCTCCCAGTGTTGACGCGGCACATTGCTCGCCCGTTTCTTTATGGCCACAGTGACACCACCACCACGTCTGTCCCAAGAGGCCAACCATTAACCCCTTTGACATTAGGCAGTCGATGTAGAGATATCGGCTATATAATTGTTGTGCTCAGGTCTGGTCTGTGCCCTCCTAAAGTCATACAACATAAACCCAAATAGAGCAGAAATTATTGACACAATGGAATGTGCGACCGTCAGTGTTTTACGGGTCATACGTGTATATTTGGCTGAACATACTGTGCTACGTAATAACCTGATAATGGTTGACCAAATGCACTTTGACTGGTTTCTCTACAGCCACACAGGACACACGTCAGGTTGGTCTCTCTACAGACACACGTCAGGTTGGTCTCTCTACAGACACACGTCAGGTTGGTCTCTCTACAGACACACAGACACACGTCAGGTTGGTCTCTCTACAGACACACAGACACACGTCAGGGTGGTCCTCTCTACAGACACACAGACACACGTCAGGTTGGTCTCTCTACAGCCACACGTCAGGTTGGTCTCTCTACAGACACACAGACACACGTCAGGTTGGTCTCTCTACAGACACACGTCAGGTTGGTCTCTCTACAGACACACAGACACACGTCAGGTTGGTCTCTCTACAGACACACAGACACACGTCAGGTTGGTCTCTCTACAGACACACGTCAGGTTGGTCTCTCTACAGACACACGTCAGGTTGGTCTCTCTACAGACACACAGACACACGTCAGGTTGGTCTCTCTACAGCCACACGTCAGGGTGGTCTCTCTACAGACACACGTCAGGGTGGTCTCTCTACAGACACACGTCAGGTTGGTCTCTCTACAGACACACGTCAGGTTGGTCTCTCTACAGACACACGTCAGGTTGGTCTCTCTACAGACACACGTCAGGGTGGTCTCTCTACAGACACACGTCAGGGTGGTCTCTCTACAGACACACAGCCACGTCAGGTTGGTCTCTCTACAGCTACACGTCAGGTTTGGTCTCTCTACAGACACACAGACACACGTCAGGTTGGTCTCTCTACAGACACACATCAGCCACGTCAGGTTGGTCTCTCTACAGCTACACGTCAGGTTGGTCTCTCTACAGACACACAGACACACGTCAGGTTGGTCTCTCTACAGACACACAGCCACGTCAGGTTGGTCTCTCTACAGACACACAGACACACGTCAGGTTGGTCTCTCTACAGACACACGTCAGGTTGGTCTCTCTACAGCTACACGTCAGGGTGGTCTCTCTACAGGACACACATCAGGGTGGGTCTCTCTACAGACACACGTCAGGGTGGTCTCTCTACAGACACACGTCAGGTTGGTCTCTCTACAGACACACAGACACACGTCAGGTTGGTCTCTCTACAGACACACACGTCAGGGTGGTCTCTCTACAGACACACGTCAGGTTGGTCTCTCTACAGACACACGTCAGGTTGGTCTCTCTACAGACACACGTCAGGGTGGTCTCTCTACAGACACACGTCAGGTTGGTCTCTCTACAGACACACAGCCACACGTCAGGTTGGTCTCTCTACAGACACACGTCAGGGTTGGTCTCTCTACAGACACACGTCAGGTTGGTCTCTCTACAGACACACAGCCACGTCAGGGTGGTCTCTCTACAGACACACAGCCACACGTCAGGGTGGTCTCTCTACAGACACACAGACACACACCGTCAGGGTTCGGTCTCTCTACAGCCACACGTCAGGGTGGTCTCTCTACAGACACACGTCAGGTTGGTCTCTCTACAGACACACGTCAGGGTGGTCTCTCTACAGACACACGTCAGGGTGGTCTCTTACAGACCACACGTCAGGGTGGTCTCTCTACAGACACACGTCAGGTGGTCTCTCTACAGACACACGTCAGGGTTGGTCTCTCTACAGACACACCGTCAGGGTGGTCTCTCTACAGACACACGTCAGGGTGGTCTCTCTACAGACCACAC
>NW_028174866.1:2480990-2485990 GCF_963971535.1 Notolepis coatsorum
ACACGTCAGGGTGGTCTCTCTACAGACAACACGTCAGGTTGGTCTCTCTAACAGACACAACGTCAGGTTGGTCTCTCTACAGACACACGGTCAGGTTGGTCTCTCTACAGCTACACGTCAGGTTGGTCTCTCTACAGACACACGTCAGGGTGGTCTCTCTACAGACACACGTCAGGGTGGTCTCTCTACAGACACACGTCAGGGTGGTCTCTCTACAGACACACGTCAGGGTGGTCTCTCTACAGACACACGTCAGGGTGGTCTCTCTACAGCCACACGTCAGGTTGGTCTCTCTACAGACACACGTCAGGTTGGTCTTCTACAACCAGACACACGTCAGGGTGGTCTCTCTACAGACACACAGACACACGTCAGGTTGGTCTCTCTACCAGACACAGCCACGTCAGGTTGGTCTCTCTACAGCTACACGTCAGGTTGGTCTCTCTACAGACACACGTCAGGTTGGTCTCTCTACAGACACACGTCAGGTTGGTCTCTCTACAGACACACAGACACACGTCAGGTTGGTCTCTCTACAGACACACAGCCACGTCAGGTTGGTCTCTCTACAGCTACACGTCAGGGTGGTCTCTCTACAGACACACATCAGGGTGGTCTCTCTACAGACACACGTCAGGGTGGTCTCTCTACAGACACACGTCAGGTTGGTCTCTCTACAGACACACGTCAGGTTGGTCTCTCTACAGACACACAGACACACGTCAGGTTGGTCTCTCTACAGACACACGTCAGGTTGGTCTCTCTACAGACACACGTCAGGTTGGTCTCTCTACAGACACACGTCAGGTTGGTCTCTCTACAGACACACGTCAGGTTGGTCTCTCTACAGACACACGTCAGGGTGGTCTCTCTACAGACACACGTCAGGGTTGGTCTCTCTACAGACACACGTCAGGGTGGTCTCTCTACAGACACACGTCAGGTTGGTCTCTCTACAGACACACGTCAGGTTGGTCTCTCTACAGACACACGTCAGGGTGGTCTCTCTACAGACACACGTCAGGGTGGTCTCTCTACAGACACACAGACACACGTCAGGGTGGTCTCTCTACAGACACACGTCAGGGTGGTCTCTCTACAGACACACGTCAGGGTGGTCTCTCTACAGACACACGTCAGGGTGGTCTCTCTACAGACACACAGACACACGTCAGGGTGGTCTCTCTACAGACACACGTCAGGGTGGTCTCTCTACAGACACACGTCAGGGTGGTCTCTCTACAGACACACGTCAGGGTGGTCTCTCTACAGACACACGTCAGGGTGGTCTCTCTACAGACACACGTCAGGGTGGTCTCTCTACAGACACACAGACACACGTCAGGTTGGTCTCTCTACAGACACACGTCAGGTTGGTCTCTCTACAGCCACACGTCAGGTTGGTCTCTCTACAGACACACGTCAGGTTGGTCTCTCTACAGACACACGTCAGGGTGGTCTCTCTACAGACACACGTCAGGTTGGTCTCTCTACAGACACACGTCAGGGTGGTCTCTCTACAGACACACGTCAGGTTGGTCTCTCTACAGACACACAGCCACACGTCAGGTTGGTCTCTCTACAGACACACGTCAGGTTGGTCTCTCTACAGACACACGTCAGGTTGGTCTCTCTACAGACACACAGACACACGTCAGGGTGGTCTCTCTACAGACACACAGACACACGGCAGGTTGGTCTCTCTACAGACACACGTCAGGGTGGTCTCTCTACAGACACACAGCAGGGTGGTCTCTCTACAGACACACGTCAGGTTGGTCTCTCTACAGACACACGTCAGGTTGGTCTCTCTACAGACACACGTCAGGGTGGTCTCTCTACAGACACACAGCAGGGTGGTCTCTCTACAGACACACGTCAGGTTGGTCTCTCTACAGACACACGTCAGGGTGGTCTCTCTACAGACACACGTCAGGGTGGTCTCTCTACAGACACACAGACACACGTCAGGGTGGTCTCTCTACAGACACACGTCAGGTTGGTCTCTCTACAGACACACAGCAGGGTGGTCTCTCTACAGCCACACGTCAGGGTGGTCTCTCTACAGACACACGTCAGGGTGGTCTCTCTACAGACACACGTCAGGTTGGTCTCTCTACAGACACACGTCAGGTTGGTCTCTCTACAGACACACGTCAGGTTGGTCTCTCTACAGACACACGTCAGGGTGGTCTCTCTACAGACACACGTCAGGGTGGTCTCTCTACAGACACACGTCAGGTTGGTCTCTCTACAGACACACGTCAGGTTGGTCTCTCTACAGACACACGTCAGGTTGGTCTCTCTACAGACACACGTCAGGTTGGTCTCTCTACAGACACACGTCAGGTTGGTCTCTCTACAGACACACAGACACACGTCAGGTTGGTCTCTCTACAGACACACGTCAGGTTGGTCTCTCTACAGACACACGTCAGGTTGGTCTCTCTACAGACACACAGACACACGTCAGGGTGGTCTCTCTACAGACACACGTCAGGGTGGTCTCTCTACAGACACACGTCAGGGTGGTCTCTCTACAGACACACGTCAGGGTGGTCTCTCTACAGACACACGTCAGGGTGGTCTCTCTACAGACACACGTCAGGTTGGTCTCTCTACAGACACACGTCAGGTTGGTCTCTCTACAGCTACACGTCAGGTTGGTCTCTCTACAGACACACGTCAGGTTGGTCTCTCTACAGACACACGTCAGGGTGGTCTCTCTACAGACACACGTCAGGTTGGTCTCTCTACAGACACACGTCAGGTTGGTCTCTCTACAGACACACGTCAGGGTGGTCTCTCTACAGACACACAGACACACGTCAGGTTGGTCTCTCTACAGACACACGTCAGGTTGGTCTCTCTACAGACACACGTCAGGTTGGTCTCTCTACAGACACACGTCAGGTTGGTCTCTCTACAGCCACACGTCAGGTTGGTCTCTCTACAGACACACGTCAGGTTGGTCTCTCTACAGACACACAGACACACGTCAGGTTGGTCTCTCTACAGACACACGTCAGGGTGGTCTCTCTACAGCCACACGTCAGGTTGGTCTCTCTACAGACACACGTCAGGTTGGTCTCTCTACAGACACACAGACACACGTCAGGGTGGTCTCTCTACAGACACACAGACACACATCAGGTTGGTCTCTCTACAGACACACGTCAGGTTGGTCTCTCTACAGACACACAGACACACGTCAGGTTGGTCTCTCTACAGACACACAGACACGTCAGGGTGGTCTCTCTACAGACACACGTCAGGGTGGTCTCTCTACAGACACACGTCAGGTTGGTCTCTCTACAGACACACGTCAGGTTGGTCTCTCTACAGACACACAGACACACGTCAGGGTGGTCTCTCTACAGACACACAGACACACATCAGGTTGGTCTCTCTACAGACACACGTCAGGTTGGTCTCTCTACAGACACACGTCAGGTTGGTCTCTCTACAGACACACGTCAGGTTGGTCTCTCTACAGACACACGTCAGGTTGGTCTCTCTACAGACACACGTCAGGTTGGTCTCTCTACAGACACACGTCAGGTTGGTCTCTCTACAGACACACGTCAGGTTGGTCTCTCTACAGACACACAGACACACGTCAGGTTGGTCTCTCTACAGACACACGTCAGGTTGGTCTCTCTACAGACACACGTCAGGGTGGTCTCTCTACAGACACACAGACACACGTCAGGTTGGTCTCTCTACAGACACACAGACACACGTCAGGGTGGTCTCTCTACAGACACACGTCAGGTTGGTCTCTCTACAGACACACGTCAGGGTGGTCTCTCTACAGACACACGTCAGGGTGGTCTCTCTACAGACACACAGACACACGTCAGGTTGGTCTCTCTACAGACACACAGACACACGTCAGGTTGGTCTCTCTACAGACACACAGACACACGTCAGGGTGGTCTCTCTACAGACACACGTCAGGTTGGTCTCTCTACAGACACACGTCAGGGTGGTCTCTCTACAGACACACGTCAGGTTGGTCTCTCTACAGACACACGTCAGGGTGGTCTCTCTACAGACACACAGACACACGTCAGGTTGGTCTCTCTACAGACACACAGACACGTCAGGGTGGTCTCTCTACAGACACACGTCAGGGTGGTCTCTCTACAGACACACGTCAGGTTGGTCTCTCTACAGACACACGTCAGGTTGGTCTCTCTACAGACACACGTCAGGTTGGTCTCTCTACAGACACACGTCAGGGTGGTCTCTCTACAGACACACAGACACACGTCAGGTTGGTCTCTCTACAGACACACAGACACACGTCAGGGTGGTCTCTCTACAGACACACGTCAGGGTGGTCTCTCTACAGACACACGTCAGGGTGGTCTCTCTACAGCCACACGTCAGGTTGGTCTCTCTACAGACACACGTCAGGTTGGTCTCTCTACAGACACACAGACACACGTCAGGTTGGTCTCTCTACAGACACACAGACACACGTCAGGTTGGTCTCTCTACAGACACACGTCAGGGTGGTCTCTCTACAGACACACAGACACACGTCAGGTTGGTCTCTCTACAGACACACGTCAGGTTGGTCTCTCTACAGACACACGTCAGGTTGGTCTCTCTACAGACACACAGACACACGTCAGGTTGGTCTCTCTACAGACACACGTCAGGTTGGTCTCTCTACAGACACACGTCAGGTTGGTCTCTCTACAGACACACGTCAGGGTGGTCTCTCTACAGACACACAGACACACGTCAGGTTGGTCTCTCTACAGACACACGTCAGGTTGGTCTCTCTACAGACACACGTCAGGGTGGTCTCTCTACAGACACACGTCAGGTTGGTCTCTCTACAGACACACGTCAGGTTGGTCTCTCTACAGACACACGTCAGGTTGGTCTCTCTACAGACACACGTCAGGGTGGTCTCTCTACAGACACACGTCAGGGTGGTCTCTCTACAGACACACAGACACACGTCAGGGTGGTCTCTCTACAGA